>NW_022589723.1:29620798-29944035 GCF_004348235.1 Phoca vitulina
AAAAAAAAAAAAAAAAAAAAAAAAGTGTTGTTTGATTCTTTCCATGTTCCAGATCAACTGATGCTCCCAGGACCTAATCTCACATATTACCACAATAAAAACGATGATGATGATAGTAGCAAATACCTATAAAGTTGCTGCTTACTATGTGCCCTTAATGAGTGTAGACACACACATATACTCAGTTAATTCCCTTAATCACTTTGCGATACCATCAGATTTTTTTTAAACCATGGTATAATACTTACTTGGCCACAATCAAGAGAGAGACATGAACAACTGGACTTACAAATAAATCCGTCCCATGGCAAAGTGATGTGTGTGAGACATTGTGGTAGATCTTATGAGTTTCCTAGCCTATCTGTCTCCCAAATGAGGAACACTGTCACAATTCTAGAATATGAGAGGACAAGCAAGATAAATATTTACCTGCCCTTCTGAATTGCTCCCCCAGGCATATACATCTCCAGTTGATGCCAAAGCAAGTGTGTGCTCAGCTCCAACTGCCACATCTTCGATGACCACTCCAGCCAGGACAGGGACCTGCTGTGGTCTATTGTGATTGCGAGCACGTCCCTCTGGCAAGCCTATCAAGCGATCTGAAAAAACAGTAAGAGGAAATTTATGGACGGGACACCACAGTCTTATGTTTTCTAATGAGTCGTTTAACTTTTCTGGTGGAATAGCAATGACATATTTAACTCATGATGGCAAAAGCTGCCATTCTGATAAGGTATACTGGATCCTGAGTGAATGAAGTTTGAAACAGCACCTTTGCAAAATGTCACAGACTCCTTATTCATAAAATAAATAAATCTAAAATAGCAGCTTATTTCAAACCAAGAGGCACCTCCATTATCCTCCTATTTGAGAGGACCGGCACATAGTTAAGAAAGACCCTATGGTTCTTGCATTCTAAGAAAAGACATCACTCAACTTGTCTTGTCCTCAAACTTCTAGCCAACCTCTCCCTTTACCTTTGCTGCCCAACTTCTAGAAAGTGCAGGCCAGCCCCTGTTGCCACATGTCCTCTGGAACTGTTTGGCACGGCCACCTTCTGCAGCCTACCCTTCACTCTCACCACTGCACTGAGGCTATGTTCTCAAAAGCCAGGGGCAGCTCCTAACTGCCTACGGCAGCAGCGTCTTCTCAGGCTCTACCCCCAGAGCCCACATAACCTTCTGCTGACCTGTCCTCAGCGCCTCCTACCTGCAGAGACTCTGCACTATCCTGGCTCACTGGCTACCTCTCTCTCCATTCCTTTCAAAGCCAACGCTCCCGAGTCCTCCTTCTGTGCTCACCTGCCCTTTACTCATATTCTCCAGAATTCTATGCACTTCTTCTTTATTCTACACTCTCTCCCTGAGTTTCTTAAAGCCTATTAACATGGTTTTAAATACTATCATTATGCAAATCTATATCTCTATAACCAATCTCTTTGGAGTTCCAGATCCAAATCCCCAATAACTTGCTAGACATCTCCATACATATACCCTGAGTATATGGTCCCAATTCAATATGACCAAAACTAAGTTCCTTACCTAGTTCTCCAAAACCAGCTCCCTGTCCTCAGCGACATCGTTGTTCTGCCAAGACTAGAAATTTCCCTCATGACTTATTTCTTCCCCCTCCTATCTGCCTTACACACTTCTCAGTCACTACAACTTGCCAAGAAGTTCTACGTAAGAAGGTGAGTATATTGCCAGAAAATCACACTGTGGATGCTTGGATTAAGAACCCATTCAAGATCTGAACCCTGAATGCCTATGAATTCCTAAGACCCGAACTTCCATTCCCTGGAAGGGCTGGGGAATTGGACAGGATCCAGAGTAGCTCCGGTGGTCAAGAAGTGTTTAGGGCAGCACAGTGTAGGCAGCAGAAAGGAGGATGGGAAGGGCTTTGGCAGGGACTCTTCTAGCAAGAGCGAAGGCTTTGGCATGAGAGGCCATCAGCGGGGAGGAGAGTTTATGACAAAGTTCATGAAAAAGGAGAAAAGTAGCTAGTGAACGAAGGTCATAGTGGCCATTCATCACCCATAACAAAAAATAACTCTATTTAGAGCACTTTCTATAAAGCTGGAAGGCAAATGTTTCTATAATACATGTATACACAAAACAAGCAATGTTAATGCCTGGAAAATGCCTTACCTTGACCAAAGGTATACACATGACCATCTTTGGTCAATGCAACAGAAAACTGAGTTCCACAAGCAACCTTTTTTATTCCAATTCCACAAAGGACATCAACTTTCTGCAAAATATCAGTATAAAGCACAAACTTTAAAAAGGAAAATAAAAACACCTTTGAAGTTGCCTACTAGCATGTATAAACCCAAGGACTATCTTCTAATAAAAATACTCGTCACCTACCTGTTTCCACCCAAATCCACACTCCTAAATGTTATTTTCTCACACTGCTCTACAATTTATCTGAATTTGTGTGTCGGGGCGGGGGGGGGGGGGGGGGGGAGGAGTGTTAGGGAGGGGCATTTGACTAAAATCCCTGGGACCTCATGTGAGTGGAATCACTCCTCTGTGCAACAGGAACCAAAGAGAATCCTGTAGCCTTTTAAACAATACTATGAGACCATGTAAAGCCATGGGCTGCTCCCAGTTAGACTTTTTCTACTTTGAGAGACAGCTTCCTGGCACATCCTTAGCTGAATATTCACCAATCTAGCTATCAAGATATTACATATTATATATGATAGAGCATCGGGAGTTGAATATACATTAAATATTTGTAGATCATGCTGCTTGTTAAAGGTATTAGGAAAACCCACTGAAAGAACTGCACAGAAGGTCTTCCGCAGAGCCAAGAAACCTTCTGTAATGTGAATATTAGCTTCTAATTTATTGTTTTCTATATTTCCTTTTTATTATTTTTTAAAAGGCACATACTTGTATAAATTAGGGGTAATAATCCGCTAAAATGGCAGCTGCAAGCAGAAGGATACAAAAGATTGTTCAAGGTTCCCTCCCTCAGACACCCTGGAGATACATCTGTAACTATTTCTTCTTTACATGGGAGACAGTCCTGCATTGTTCAGCCGGTGTATGGGGACAAAGGCTTATCCTTGCACCATTTTTACATTCAGTTTAGCCATTAATGGCTTATTTAAAATCAAGATCTAGGGACGCCTGGGTGGCTCAGTCATTATGCGTCTGCCTTTGGCTCGGGTCCTGGGACCGAGCCCCGCATCGGGCTCCCTGCACAGCGGGAGGCCTGCTTCTCCTTCTCCCACTCCCCCTGCTTGTGTTCCCTCTCTCGCTGTATCTCTCTCTGTCAAATAAATAAATAAAATATTTAAAAAAAAATAAAATCAAGATCTAGAATGTTGGACGTTTAAGAGTAAGCAATAGACGCTTCTAAACTTCATTATGAATTACTAAAATGTTAAAGGTAAATTATTTCCAACTAAAAAGAAGCACTGACACAGACGAAAACTGCATTGTCTGAAACCCTAAAGGCAATACTGACCTGAGGGGAAGATTTTGCAGTGGAATTTCCTAAGCCTAGTTTTCCATAGTCCCCATCTCCAAAAGCCCACACCATGGAGCCATCAGCTGATACTGCCAACGTGTGGTTTAAGCCACATGCTACCTAAAGAAAGAACAGGGTATTCAGTAAGGCAAAATCATAGCACCTAAACCATGTATCTGTTTCCGGGGTTCTTCTCCACTTCAGTGAAAAGTTTGGCTATATATATTTTTATTTTAATTTCAGGGCCTCCTGCATATGTTAACAAAATGTGTCAATAAGAAAAAATTTCTAATGTCCACAAATGAAAAAATAACTTTCTTCTTTGAGGCAAAATCCTTCAAATATCTGTGGCTACCTTAGAATCAGAGAACATAAAAGAGGAAAGATGCGTAATGAGTCAAAAATACATCAGAGACAGCTTAAGGAATGGTAGAGAAAACGATAAAAGTATCTCCTTGTTAAGAGGTAATCTCAATGTGTACAGGACAAGTACTGCTTAAAAGCAGTAGTACCAATGATGCTGCAATTCAGCCACCTACTTCCAAACTACCAGATAGCAGTCACAGAAATCTGTAAGGCTTAAAGGTTTTATATCAAGTTGCATTATGGAGGGGGTTTTAAAACATGTGCATCCTGAATTAATGCTTTCGTTTGTCAAATATGACTTAAAATGTGAATTCTCACACTGGGAAAAAAAATCACGAAAAATGATCAAGTAGGTCAAACAAAATGTACATGAGGTTAAGTACAACTGATGATTCTTGTCTTCTTTAAAGGGCAGTGTCTCAGTGCACACAAAGGAAATAAGATACTATGACCAGACGGAACATATTATTGACTTATTCCATGCCTGTCCAATCTGATATCCCTCCAGTGCAGTCACTCTCTCTGGAAGTTTTTTGTTAGAGGTGTTTCCAAGACCCAGACGACCGTAGTCACCATTGCCGAAAGTGAACAGTTTGCCATCTGAAGTTACCACTGCTGAGTGCTTGAAGCCACAAGACATCTACAGACAGAACCAAGGAGAACAAAAAAATTTAAGAAGAGGCTATACTGAGAAAGAACGAAATCCGTCATTTTTGGTTATTAATATAGTAATAAACTTCACTGACAACTCAGGATCTTCAAGACCAGTATGTCCTACCTGCCCAAGTGGCCCTCCTGTTTCCCCAAGCCTGATCTCCCCATCATCCTCAGGAAGACCAAGCTAACCAGCCTCCCTTAGAAGAACTGCTGCTATGGCTTTAGCTGTGTACAGATGACCTAGATGTTACACGCGATAGTAAATGGGGAAATTCTTGTGAACTCTTTGGTGCTATGCAATTTTAGAATATCATCCTAGCTCTAGAGAGGAGTTTTATTCTTTTATAAACTGTGTTCCTAATATTTATAAATAAATACATCTGTAGAGTATATGCGCTGCCAAAGCGAGCACTAAATATATCTGTATAAAAAAAATATTATCCTAGATCACTAGTCGATTTTCCAGAACATGCATATGAACTCAACACTTGTAACAATAATGATAAATGTTAAGCTCTGCATTCAACCTATCGCTGTATCAAGAACTATGGGGCACGAGCTAAACCCCACTGTGTTTCTTCCAAGCACCTGAAGTATCCCATCCTGGGCCACGGAACTGGCTCAGGAAAAGGGAGTCCGTTCTATTACCAAAGCCATTCAAATTCCTAATAAACTCAAGGATGAACAACCAAAAACAGCAGATCTCTTGTAATGACTCATAATATATTTTTACTATCATTTCCTGTTACTTAAATTTGAGAATACTATTCAACAACTAGTATATTTATATTCAAAGGCAAACTGATCCATGTCCTGCCTGACCTGCACCACTTCTTCTCCTTGTAAGGCCTCGATCTGCCTGGGGCGCCGCTGCCTGTCGCTGTTCCCGTGGCCGAGTTTGCCATAATCACCATCTCCCCAGCTAAAGACCTCTCCACTTTCAGTCAGGGCCATTGAGTGCCCATCAGAACCACAAGAAGTCACCAGCTGGGTCACCACAAATCCTGGAACAGAGCAGAAAGCCAACAAGAATCACTGGCTGGTAAAACTCTTTACATGCAGCTGCTACAGAATACTCTTAGCATGAAAAAATACCAAAATGTCTTAGAAAGAAAGGCAACGTCTTTAATATTAAATCAAATTTGAAGCCATAACCTAGTAAATTGGGAGCAGTCACATAAAATGATGATGACAAGGAAGAAAAGGAGGGTGACAGGGTCAGTTACAGTCATCAAGGCCTATGTTCTAGCCACTCCTAGAAATGCTTTACCTGGAATGTCTCCTTTTCTACTTTCACATGGAACCTATGAGGCAGATATTATCATCACCACTTTTACAAATGGGCTAACCGAGTCACAAAGAGGTCTAGTCTAGTTTGTGCAAGGTCCTAGAGGCAGGATGCAATAGTACTGAATAGAACCCTGCCCTCCCATCCCCACTGCTGTGCTCTGGGAGGAAGAGATCTCAAGGAAGAGAACTCAGAACTATTTCAGAATTGGTTCTGAACTCATTGTTACTTGTATGTTTTTACTGAAAAAACCTTCTTTGCTCTCTTTGTAGGCTCTGGAGTCAGTAAAAGTTGACTTAAGAAACAAGCCAGGAGCTCCTGCAGTGGATTCTCCAGACGTATTCTTTTTCCAAGTCAGAGAACTCTGACAGAGATGCCCTGTAAAGTCCTTAGTACATTTGCACATTTCCATATAAATTTATTTTTACTTTTTAGGAAACACATGCATGATTATTACTGCTATTAATAGTTGCCTAATTACAGTTTCGCAATTTTAAAGAATTTGTTTACAATCTTCAGTAGGTCTTAGAATAGTTATTTATATCACTGAATTCAAGCACTGCCATGATAAAGAGCTTGCAAAATAACATAGCTTAAAATATGGAAATCAGGCTGTACATCCTAAATGAGAATCTAAAGAAGTGAAAACCCTCTATGACTCTATCTAGCAAAGGTTTGAGATTAAGTTCCAACATAAGCTAACATTCCTATAGTTAGACCATAGTCTCTGACCACCTTTTAACTGAGGATAATGTTACCTTGTAGGGCTGAAATAACTGTCAGCACATGAAGGTCATCTGAATTTCCTTGTCCCAATCTGCCATAACTTCCTTCCCCACAAGCCAACACTGTGCCATTGGCCTGGATGACAAAGGTGCAATTCTGACCACATATGACCTAGGATAAAAACACACAAATATATTATCCTTTATTATATAGCTTTAACACTTAGAATGATTCTGTGCATACCTAGGATACCTTTATTAATTCTTCTATCCTTTCACTAAAGAGTATGGGGTTCCTACAAGCTCTTGATTATTATAAAACTGCTTACTTAACAAAGAGATGTATGAGGCTCATTGGACTATTTAAAATCATTTAGAACTATCTTATCTACAGGGATTTCAGCCAATTGTGCAGAGTTTATTTATTTATTTTAAAGATTTTATTTATTTGAGAGAGAGAGAGAGCATGTGCATATGAGGCAGGGGTAGGAGTTCAGAGAGAGAAGGAGATAATATGGAGCAAACTCTGCACTGAGCGCAGAGCCCGATGCAGGGCTCAATGTCACAATCCCAAGACTATGACCAGAGCTAAAATCAAGAGTCAACAGACACTTAACCAGCTGAGCCACCCAGGTGCCCCAATTGTGCAGGGTTTATTTATTTATTTATTTTTAAAGATGTATTTATTTATTTATATAAAATTTATTTATAATAAATTATAATATATAATAATAAATAAATAAATAATAAATAATAAATAAATAAATATTTATTTATTTATTTATTTGTCAGAGAGAGTGCGCACAAGCAGGGGGAGTGGCAGGCAAAGAGAGAAGCAGACTCCCCACTGAGCAAGGAGCCTGACGGCGGACTTGTTCCCAGGACCCTGGGATCATGACCTGAGCTGAAGGAAGATGCTTAACTGACTGAACCACCCAGGCATGGGTGAGGGGAAATACACAAGAAAAAGGAGTGCATCCTGGGACTTACTAAGGCGGAGAAGAATGGAAGAGAAAGCAGTGGCCTGAGAGAGGGTTTGGAAATATACTACCACGATTATTAGAGGAGGAGAGGGGTATCAATGAAATCTAGCTAAAGATCCCTGTAAGTTAATGACCACAAAACAGAATCAATAATTAGGAGTATGTTAACTTCTACACATATGTACTAGGCAGGCCTAATGCATCATGATGTTAATTCATTACACCTGAAAGCAAGAAAAATTTAGAACTTATTAACAAAATTTAAGTCTGATAAAAACCCTAGAAAGCTTTATTTAGAAGGTATACATCATGACTTTGTTTAGTTATTCCTCAATAGATTACACAACAGATAAACTTTATCTGACAGCAAGGAAATTAGAATTGTTAAGAGTTCCGAAGTTTCTTCCTCACTTCTTTACCCTGTTAGTTACCTGTTGGGCCTGTGAGAATGAGGGAGCTGCTGCAGGGACCATTACATTTCTTCCCGCTTCTGCCAGCTGTCCATGCCTGCCAGCACCCCACAGGTAGACATCACATTTACCTCCCAGGTGCCAATCCTAGAAGACCACATTCATCTCAAAATTAGACTCAACCATTCCTTCTAACAAACATGGGCCGGCCTCTATAAGAGACACCAGGTTACAAACAAACAAGCATTTAGTATCAGAAGATTTAATTAGAACCACCATATAGCTATCTTTACTGACCTCAGGTCTGGAAGTTGCCCAAGACATAATTTGTTCATCCATGCCATTAATCCATTTACTGTTATCCTGCAAGACACAGCAAACATCAGGATGAATCTTAATAAATCCTAATCAAGATTTATGTTTTTTTTAGAAAATAAATAAATAAATAAAATAGCCCCTCCAACATGGGGCCTGAACTCAGGACCCTGAGATCAAGACCTGAGCTGAGATCAAGAGTTGGATGTTTAACGGACTGAGCCACCCAGGCACCCCAAGATTTATCTGTTATTAATTAACTAAGTCTTCTTTCCATAAAAGAACTTAGTAAATACTTTAAGAAAATTTTTTTAATACTTTAAGAAATTACGAGCAGTTTTATAATCATGCCAAACTTGACTATGCATTGTTAATATTTCCCTTTCTCATAAACACTTCACAATCAACTATCACTATCACTATCACACTGGCGATTCAAAGTTAACCATTTAGGTTTTCTGAGCACCAACAGGTTCAAGGTCACGTGCAGGAGTCACCACCCCCGTGAACTTGCTGTACAGCAGCAGGCAGGTCACTTCATCTTTCTAGGCTTCAATTTCCTCATCTAGGAAATGAAAGATTTGGGGCAAACAGGCTCAAAGGACACTTTTTTAAAAAAAAGATTTTATTTATTTATTTGAGAGAGAGAGTACATGAGAGAGTGCAAGTTGCGGGGTGGGCAGAGGGAGAGGGAGAAGCAAACTCCCCGCTGAGCAGGGAACCCGACACGGGGCTCCAATCCCAGGACACCAAGATCATGACCCAAGGTGAAGGAAGATGCTTAACCGACTGACCCACCCAGGCACCCCAGAAGGACACTTCTTAATTAAAACTGTATTTTAGGGGCACCTGCGTGGCTCAGTCAGTTAAGCATCTGCCTTTGGCTCAGGTCATGATCTCAGGGTCCTGGGATCGAGCCCTGCGTCGGGCTCCCTGCTCAGCAACGAGTCGTCTTCTCCCTCTCCTCCCCGCTCGTGCTTGCTCTATCTCTGTCTCTCTCTCTCTCAAATAAACAAATAAAATCTTAAAAAAATTTAAAAAAATTATATTTTATAGCTATAAAGAAATTATCTATATTTAGATAATTTCCCTCAATTCATACTTGTTTTATATCTATATTTTTGTATTCAAATGTCTGCGTATGTAAATCTTAACTAAGTAAATAGGTTGTCAGGTCAGCCACCGGCCTGCTCTGTCTACACAGGCATCTCATCTACATCAGAGTTTCTACATCTGGATGCTCCCAAATACAATCAAAGAAATGACAACTGGAATGCTGTTCTTCTGTATTCTCATTTTATGGTGATTAAAACATGATTAAAGTGGCAAATAATTTAGAATCTTTATGTGGAATAAATCCCCCAGGATAACCCAGGAAAAGATATTAAAATATGTATAAAATCAGATACTAAACAAGGAACCTATGGACAAAAAGTGAGAAAATATGGGACTTTGTCACCGAAAGCCACCAAGTTTACAGGAACTTCACAGTTCTTGTATAAACAATCTTTGTCATCATAGAGGGCTGCCGTAAGACTGAAAGTGACTACCTGAAAGCAAAATATTTTAAGTTTATCTAAGGGCATGCTTCTAGCTATCCAAGCTAGGAAATACTTACTGAAGGTCTGCTACTTGCTAAACACCCGTGATACAATCTCAGCTGTGAATAGTAGCAGCTCATACTATGCTTACCATTAGGAAGAGAAGTTCATCCTCTGGAACAGGCTCTAGATCAGGAACAGTAAAAGATTCTGGAAACTGTGCTCCATTGGTCAGGGCTTCAGCAGCCTTTATGGTGGTTGAGAAACATTCTAACCAGGCCCACTCATTTGGATTCCAGGATGCTGGGTCGGGGAGGCAGCTCTGGTGGTGTGGTGGCACTGGAGGGTTACATAACAGCTGATCCAGATGCAGTCCCACAGCAAGGGAAGCCAGACATTGCATGTAGGGGCTATGAACAAGCTGATCACCACAAACCACATGCGGCTAAGAGGAAATACAGGAAAGTCAAACTGAAGAGCCTGTACCAAATATGATAAATTAACCTACTGTATTCTAAAAACCTATAATTGTATTTTTTAAGTTTACTCTTTTTTTATACCTGAAATTAATATTACTCTGTATGTTAACTAAGTGGGATTTAAATAAAAACTTAAAAAAAAAAACAAAAACACAAAAAATTTATTTTTTTTATGATTTTTACTTTGAAATAATTTTTAGATACAACAGAGAGTTAGAGATAGTACAGAGAATTCCTGTAAATCCTTCATAACATCTTATATAACCAAGAAATTAATATTGGCTACAATACCAACTAAACCACAGGACTTTATTTGGTTTTCCCACTAATGCCCCTTTTCTGTTCCAGGATCCAATCCAGGACATCACATACATTTAGCAGTATATTTTCACTATAGTTTTTCGTGAATAGTAATAATAATGATAAGCAGATAACTAAACCACGACGACCTGCTCCCTTCTCACATTTCCTTCTTTACAAGAGAATCCTGGTAGCCATCAAGGGAGATCCCTCTTCCGTGGCCCTCCCTAACTGTGGCAGAGCAACTCTGTGAGACGCTGAGTGATTCAGAAAAGAAAACTTGGGCAAATACATCAGTGAAGTTAACTGGATGCAGTAACAGCTGATTGCATTAATGTAGCCTGGCCAAAAAAGAAGAAAAAAGCCCCAAAGAGCTCTGCCTAGGGGCAGCACACTGTGACTACTGAGGGCTGGAAGACCTGGATCACAGCCTGGGCTACAGGTCCAAATTCCCTTATTCCTCATTCTAGTATTGAAGGACGCTACTCAGTTCAGCCTTACCTCTTCCACTAAACTTTCCACATGGATTCACCCGATAAACAATGTTCACCCTGACACCTATATCCACCCCACACCTCCCAACTTCAGGATGGCAAAACCACACAAAAATAAATTTATGGGTCAGAAAAGGGAAGATGATACTCTGCAGCACAGGTATTGTAAGAAGTTTTGGAGTGAATAAGTAATCTGAAAAAAAAAATTATACAAACACTATACAAATTTGAGGGTTATTTTAAAATTTTACTCCCATTAAAATAAAGTAAAAGCAGGCTGAGGATTACTGAACAACCATTTTAGACATGACTTAACTGTATCTGATTCTGCCAAATAGCCCCACTCATTTTCCTCAGACTTTATGCTCTTGAGGAATAAACTCAAAGCTGCAATTTAAATTCCGGAGCAGCAATCATCTGTAGGTCTGCGGCAGTGAGTGTCATCAGTTACCTTTTCATAGGCATACTGCTCCTGAAGCATCACGGGTAGCCGCTCCAGAAATGCT
Organism: Phoca vitulina; assembly: GCF_004348235.1. Lineage (NCBI taxonomy): Eukaryota > Metazoa > Chordata > Mammalia > Carnivora > Phocidae > Phoca > Phoca vitulina. The sequence continues at coordinate 29,632,346 of NW_022589723.1, forward strand.
CTCATGCAGGGAGCCATGTTTAATCCCAGAACACCCTGCTGTTTCAGTGCTGTCCTACAGGTTGCTAAAACGTGATTGGCGGCAGCCCATTCTGCTGTACAATTCACGACCAAAACATCCTGATGGAAAACAAACCATGCCGTGTGATATGTTTGTTTAAGTAAAAAATAAAAGAGAGAATTTTATTAGTGAAATTCTTTCCAGTTACTTCATTGAACACTTTTGCTGTTTGGGACATTTTATGCTGTACCTTTAATACCTATGAACTTCAAAATATCCTAAATGTTGTCTAAGTAAAAACAAGTGAATAAGAATAACCATAAAAATTTTTTTTTTTTTTTTAATTTATTTATTTGACAGAGAGAGAGATAGTGAGAGAGGGAACACAAGCCGGGGGAGTGGGAGAGTGAGAAGCAGGCTTCCCGCGGAGCAGGGACCCCGATGTGGGCCTCGATCTCAGGACCCCGGGATCATGACCCGAGCCGAAGGCAGACGCTTAACGACTGAGCCACCCAGGCGCCCAACCATAAAATTTGTGAGCTACCTTGCATTTGCTGATTCTCCTTAAAAAGAGACATGTGAATTCGTTACTATTTCACAGGACTTGGAGGACAAGGTATCTAGGATATTTCAAAAGCGTGACATGACACGAGGGTACCAGAGGAAGGAGTCCTCTGCCCGCTGCGGGACATATCTGCAAGAGAAGCAGCACTGTTCTAATTGTGGCTCTAGGATTTATTCTACAAAGGCCACCATTGCCTTGGCTCTGATTCTATATTTTACTTCTAGTAAGACTGTTCATGCAGGTTTACAGTTCAATTTAAAAATCTTTTAACTAATAAAATGTAAATTAAAGTAGCACCTTGGCTTCTATTCATTAAGGGTATAAACAGGAAGACTGCAGGAGATAATGTCATATCAGAATTACTTCACAGCAGGGGGCTACTATTTTTTTTTTTTTAACTAGAATATTACATTTGAAAGCCAAGATACATTTTGTATACTTGAGTTAAATGTCTTTGGTCCTCCTTTTTATTTATTTATTTATTTATTTATTTTAAGATTTTATTTATTTGACAGAGACAGAGATAGCGAAAGCAGGAATACAAGCAGCGGGAGTGGGAGAGGGAGAAGCAGCCTTCCTGCCGAGGAGGGAGCCTGATGGGGGACTCGATCCCAGGACCCTGGGATCATGACCTGAGCCGAAGGCAGATGCTTAACGACTGAGCCACCCAGGCGCACAGTCCTCCTTTTTAGAAAAAATTCTTTTGAGACAGTTTAGTGCTACCTCAAAAAATCATGGCAGAAAGTAAATATCCACTTTATAACTTCCAGTGGAAATTAAATTGTTCAATAATTAAACATTTTCACCAAAGTCTAGGGTATAGTAGGAAGAGTACTAGATTACAAATCAGGAGGCCTAGGCTAGTTTTCCTCCTATCACTAAATAGTTATATTATCTTGGGCAAGTAATAAGCTCTCTGGCTATCAGTTTTCTCCTCTTTTACGTAAAGTGGGCTGCTTAGACTATAATTCTAAGGTACCTAATAGACTTATACCCTAGAATTTAATGTAATTGCAAAATTACCTTTGATCTATTTGAGCAAGCAGCTACCCCAACATCTGGAATCCATACTGTGGTCTGAATAGCTCCAGAGCCTATCACAACAGTTTGCAAGACAGAGCCATCCTAAAATGAGATGTATTTATATCAGTACATATCACTTAACCTTGGTCTTTATTTTTTTTAAAAAAAGATTTATTTGTTTTGAGAGAGAGAGTATGCACACAAGAGCGAGTGGTGGGGGTGGGGGGTAGAGGCATGAGCAAGGGGAGAAGGAGAGGGAGAGAATCCCAATCAGACTCCCCGCTGAGCACAGAGCCCAGCTCGGGACTCAATCCCACAACCCCGAGATCATGACCTGAGCCAAAACGAAGTCAGATGCTTAACCCACTGAGCCACCCAGGCGCCCCAGTCCTTATTTACATTTTAAATTTATACTTCACATTCACAAAAACATATTCTAAAATCTACACCAGCTAAATTTAGCAATGTCCAATTACATAGCTACTCTCCAATTTTCTGGGGTCTTTTCTAGATGACTTTGAAACTATATCAATAAGAAAAATTAAAGGGTAGAGAATTTTGAGAAGAGTTTCTTGAATGTCCAAGATAGTAGCACACAAAATATTCCTAAGATTAGTTGGGTTAAATTTTATCATATATAAGTTATAAAAATAACATCTATATTCTTACCCTTAAAGACCAAATGTTCATGAGCCCACCTAGTCCACCAGACACGAGGGCCAACCCATCAGAACTAAAGGCAACAGTCCGGACAGGGGTGATGTGTCCCCGCAGCTGATAAACACACTTGGCTCCGGTTGATTTCCTATATCCATCCTGCAATTTATTTTTATTTTTAATATATATTGAAATTAAAACAAATTTATAGATTCAAGATTTAGAATTCATTCTTGAAAATTTTATATTTTATAATTTAGCATAAAATTGGGTAGGAGGGAAGGGTAACTCTCTCTTAAGGTTTAGCTTGAGAAAATAATAAAATATCAACCTGGTTCTCCTTTGCTCCTTTGAAGCTGAGTTTCATCTTTTTTTGACACACTTCAAGTAAATTTCCTATTCTTCAAACTGGCAGAAATTACATTTCTAAAGCCTGACATTTCTAAGTTTTAATTATCCCTCAGAGATAGAAAAATTCTAACTTATGCTTTTTAATGAGTGTTTTAATTTTTAAATTTAGCTTTATGTAATTTTCATTTTTAGCGCCTAAAATTCATGAATTGCACATGTTGGTTCTCTATTAACCAGGTACTTCTTTTTGTTGGCCGATGGCTCTGACTGCCACATGGTGTCTATTTTCATGTTTGCTGTGCAGGTTTTAGAAGTGAGATAGGTGAGGCCTATCCAAAGGTCTACTGTCTAGCACAAAGAGCAAATCAGATTTATCTCTAGTGCTTTTCCACCTCCACTTCTGTGACATTTTCCTTCCATTAGTGAGCTATTTACTTCTCCCTCTTCACCCCTTTCTCCTTCTTCCTTCTAGTTTTGATGGAGTATAATACCAGATGTATTTATTTACCCAAAGATGACATAGGGCATATTTCTTCCAGGGGTATTTGTATCATGAGCAAAAGAGAGAGCAACAGAGGATGCAAACTGTTAGCTCAGGGAGGCCATTTGACTGGCCACCTGGTGTTTTAAAGAATTTTAAGTCAGGTGCCAAGGTTTAGTATTGGGAGATTTTACTTAAAACACTGGATTTTTTACTTTTTTCAGAAAAAAATGAGACAATCTGGTAAAAATAGTCTCATTTCTGGAGGGTGACAATCAAGTCTGTGGCAGCTGTGTCCTTTATAGAAAGCATGCATACTTCTAGGTTTTTTGTTTGTTTTTACCCTCTCCACACCTCCAACTCCTAGCTTCTAGATGGCCCTGTAAGCATCTATCTGAATTTGTAACCTCTGTTTAAGTTAAAGGCATTATTCTTCATAGGTAGAATTCTGGTATCAGCAGGAGGTACTTTGGCTGGACGGGGCTGCTCCTGTGGTGCTATCTCACTATACCGAAGACTTAACTTACGACTTCTCTATCTGTAGTTTCCAATATATCCAGTCCCATAAATGATCACCACTCAATATTTCTTGAATATCTCACTTTAATAAGCAAACATGCTGTCCTGACTTATAAAAAATAAAGCTAATTCAGAAAACACACAAAATATGACAATTATTCATGTTTCCCTAATGGATCCTGCCCTTTTGCATACTAAGTATTGAGTATCTCAGTAATCACAGAGGATTACTTTGATAACATATACCATCTATGGTTTCAGATAAGATCTTCAAAAGCACCAGAACATTTACCTGGCAACTGGACTCCTGGTCCCACCATCCTTCTGAACTAGTCACACTGGTCTGTTGTATATCTTGTGGAATACGCCAAACACATACTAAGCCACTCTGACAGCCACTTAAAAAAATTGATCACATAAAACCAAAACATGTCAATATGCAAAGTAAATATATTTTCAAATAGCAATTAAGACCTGATAAAAACTACTACAATATTATTTTTAAAATTATTTATAATAGGTATGCTATAATCTTTTACAAGAAATACAAATAGAATCTATATTCTGCAACATCACACCCAGTTAAGGAGATCGCATAGCAAGTTCCACATTGGAAAACTGTTCTCTATTTGTGTAAGATCATCTTATGGTATTACACATTATAAGAACAGTAACGGGCAATAAGCCATTTAAGACTACTGTTACTAAGTAACAGTCTATACTTAATATAAAAATTAAGATACACACACACACACACACACACACACAAAATTACAACATACGTAGCCATCAGTAAATGCAATTTGGATCCTTTCCCTGGGAGGCTGCACCAAGCGATGCCGTTTACAATAGATGGATGGCAGAGTGAATGTAGACAACGCCAGCATCCTGAAATAGGCCCCCAGAGTTTCACATTTTCTTCTTTGGCACATGTCATAAGAATATGACCTGTTGGGTCCCACTTCATACTAACAAGAGTATCCTTAAAATGGTAGAAAGAGAAAAAAATCATGGTAATGCTTCCTTCACAAACACTTTAAACTCAGTAATTTATGACCTATACTTCCATCACTCAATTATTTTGAAATCAACATTTTATGCAAATAAGATACTGTCATTCCCAATCACTAGACCAACTCACCCTGTAATATAGTCTGCATTATATATATTTGCTGCAGCCAAAGTTCAGTAAATGTTAGCTGGATAAATGAATTATGAAATTCTGGTTCAGAAGGAATATTCATCTTTCATTAGCATTTTTAATAGTTTTATTGATTTGTAATCATTAAAATATGAAAAAGAAGAAACTTAAAAAAGAGGCACCCCTCATAACAAAATAGTGAATATGAGAATCTAAGACATATTGTGTGTTTATATGGTTGTCATCATTGTGTTCTGACACTTTTTTTATTTTTACCCTCCTTCAAACCTTCCAACTCCTGCCTTCATGCACTAATGCCTCTGTAATCATCAGAACCGGCAACCTCTTTTTAAGGTAAAGGAATCATTCTTCATAGATGGAGGTTCTAGCATTTGACAGGGTGTTTCTATTTCAGTTTTGGTTTTACTTCTTTCTTGGCTTGATGGCTTTCGTACATAGACTTTTCCATGCATATACACGGTCCAAAGACTTTAACAGTAGAATATCAAATCATAAGTGCCTGATGTAAAACAGTTTAAAAAAACTAGTACCAAGCAATACTATATAATAAAAAACAAGAAAAAGTAACCATCTGGTAAAGATGCTTTACCTTATGTGCATCAATTAGAACAATGCCTCCTTTCTCAAGTGGTTCTTTTGTTCCCAGTAACAACTTTCCATCAAAATATCCCACTGCAAATGGTCTATCTTCACTGAACCAAGCAATGCAAGTTACAGACACTAACATGGTAAAAAAAAAAATTTTTTTAAAGAAAAAAAGACGTTAAGTGACTCCTTTGTCATTGTCTAACTTAAGACAGATTTTGCAACAAATATATGCTACCACAACCACTGCAAGTAAGTTTCCAAATCTTTAATGCATTTATTAGACAAAAGATAGGCTAAGAGCAGGGATTCTGGGTAACCCACTTTAAAAGTGTTACTTATTTACTTATTTGAAAAGATTTTATTTATGGGACAGAGAGAGAGAGAGAGAGAGAGCATGAGCACATGCACAAGCAGGGGGAGTGGCAGGCAGAGGGAGAAGCAGACTCCCTGCTGACCAGGAAGCCTGATGCAGGCTCAATTCCAAGATCTGGAGATCATGAACTGAGCCAAAGGCAGACACTTAACCGACTGAGCCACCCAGGTGCCCCTAAAAGTGTTATTTATAAGTGATAAGGACTACCCTCATTTTTAATCTTTCATTTTTTTCAGGTGATTATTGAAAAATTAAATTTCCTTGCTGATTCCAAGTCAATGTACTGGCCTCTTTCCTTTTGGACCGAATCTACCATGAAACTGAGAAATGAAATAACCCAAGTCATAGAAAGAAAATTACCTGTCCCTTCTTTTGCTTAATATTCCCTACTCAGTGTGTTTCCATATTCTACCTTACATGTCCCATTTCTAACAATCTATATTCATATTTGCTTCTTTAAATACATATAACCCTGGAAGGCTATAAGAGAGGTAAAAAAAAAACAACAAAAAACCCAGTGTTTATCTGTGGGAGTAGAATGGGGACATGGGAACTGAGTAGGTGGGAAAAAGACTTTTCACTGTTTATCTTTTTAAACTTTAAAATTTTTCAACCCCATAAAGGCATTACCGATTTAAAAAAATTAAATTAGGGGCGCCTGGGTGGCTCAGTCGTTAAGCGTCTGCCTTCAGCTCAGGTCATGATCTCGGGGTCCTGAGATCGAGCCCTGTATCAGGCTCCCTGCCCGGCAGGAAGCCTGCTTCTCCCTCTCCCACTCCCCCTGCTTGTGTTCCCTCTCTTGCTGTGTCTCTCTCTGTCAAATAAATAAAATCTTAAAAAAAAAAAAAATTAATTAATTAATTTAATTAAACAAACAAAACAAAACAAAACTCATTCTACTCTGTTAATAGAATACCATGTAAGCTGGGACTGTGATCTGTGAAATGTTCCAATCCCCCAAAACAACTAACTATGTAGTAAGATAGGCCTAGGCATCCAAAGGAAACACAGAGAAAATAAATGAAGGTAGACTTCCTACTATTTCTTGTCACACCAGGAACTTCCCTCTGCCTCCTCCCATTTCCTCAATTTCACCTCTACCAATGATTATAATTTTTTTCTCTTGGACATTCCTAACTTTCAAGGGAGACTTGGAGCCCTACTCTAAGTGTTCAGATACTTACACAAAGGATGAATGACTAATATAATACTACTAGATCTCATTCTGGCAGAGATGTATTATAGGTGTTGGAAGAGAAGTATCTTTCAACTTGGTAACTAATTAAAATGAAATACCAACCGGAAAATTTAGAGAACAAAGCCAAAAGTAGTATTCATTCAACATTTTTAAAAGTGCCAAAAAATTAAGTTTTCTTGATTGGGGGAATATATTCTCAGTTAGACACAAGTCCAGTCATTTACCATCCTTTCGATAGCAATGCTCCAATTCTCGACGGTGCATGGTTGATACATCAACAACTTCAATCAGTCCTAGAGATCCATCCATCCGTCCCACCAACAATAATTCTGGAGACTCTCCTGACCAGGCTGTAGCTGGACCTTCCTCTGGCCAAGCCAGGGCAGATACCCAATGAGGCTGAATATCTACTAATCCTTTTCCTCCTAAAGCGGGAGAAAATATTAATAGTTGTTACTTATTTCTCAAAAACTGTAATACAAAAATAACTACTACTTAATTCTAATAGTACACTCAAGGCAGTCCCCAATTTCCTAATAGCCTAAGAATGAATATGACTACAAGGCAGGATCCTTCATTTATATACTACACATGATTATCAAATTCATAGGCTTTTCTGTAACTACTAATGGGACAAAAATGATAGCTTTATTAAAGAGGGAGTAAAGGAAAATATTCAGTGTAGAAATGTCAAATGCTTAATTAAGTCCTTTCTTATAATTACTGATAATGAAACATAAGAAATTTCCCCACAGTTAAGGCTAGCTGTTCCTTCAAATATGTGAAACAGAATAGCCATTCTTTAAATATGCAAAAACAAACAAAAATATGGATAAGCCCAAGTTACAATAATGATTTTTACTTTTCAGACATGTTATTAGAAATTGACAAGAGTTTGTACTTGTGAAATGAACAATTTTAATAGAAATATTTCAAGTGATTCAAAAGAATCTATCACTAAAAATTCATAGCTCAAATCCTATGCTGAACACTTATAGTAGTACATGAAAAGAATTTTTAGTTTATAGCTACCAGATTAGTTGAAACTCCTAGAAAGAAGTCAGGAAATGAGCATATCCTCTAATTAATTTTTTTTAACGATTTTATTTATTTATTTGTCAGAGAGAGAGAGAAGGCGGGGGGAAGTAGGGGGAGCTGCAGAGGCAGAGGGAGAAGCAGACTGCCCACGGAGCAGGGAGCCCGATGCGGGACTCGATCCCAGGACCCTGGGATCATAACCTGAGCCGAAAGCAGACACTTAACTGACTGAGCCACCCAGGCTTCCCTAATTAATTTTTAAAAAGACTTTATTTATTTGAGAAAGAGCATGAGGCAGGGGGAGGGGCAGAGGGAGTGGGAGAAGTAGAAGTAGACGCCCCGCTGAGCAAAGAGCTCACATGACGATCCATCCCAGGACCCTGGAATCATGACCCGAGCCGAAGGCAGACACTTAACTGACTAAGCCTCCCAGGCGCCCCCATCATCCTCTTTAATTTAAACCAAAAAATGCATAGATCTACACAACTGATGAACAGACTGTGAGTTTCGAGAGTATTTGGACTCAGAAAGCTAAGAAAAAGGCTTAAAAAGTACCTTCAGTATTTTGCTAGTATTGGCATGACTCTTACCATTAACTTGCCAAATATTCACCATCTTTTCCAAGGCCCCAGCTAGGTATTTGCCACTGATACTCCAGGAAACAGGTGAGAAACTTGGATCACTGGGTGACCCCAGGCTTTCCTCAGCATCTCCTTCTCTAGAATATGAGAGACACATATGGGATTCTAATCCTGATCATCCAAAAATATACTAAACCCCAAATCTTAAAATAAAGGTTTCGTATGGACTAGAGTACATAATACAGATTCTTAATTTCAAAAGCCTGGCTAGCAGAATTTGACAATCACATATTCACTAGTGTTTATCACGATGTGAAAAATGTAGAATTACAAAAGAGTGATCCTTAGACTACTCATTTAATGTAGTGCTTACCTTGTCAACAAAGACATTCTGATTCTTTTTTTTTTTTTTTTAAGATTTTATTTATTTGACAGAGAGAGACACAGTGAGAGAGGGAACACAAGCAGGGGGAGTGGGAGAGGGAGAAGCAGGCTTCCCGCGGAGCAGGGAGCCCAATGCGGGCGGGGCTCGATCCCAGGACCCTGGGACCATGACCTGAGCTGAAGGCAGATGCTTAACGACTGAGCCACCCAGGCGCCCCAAAGACATTCTGATTCTGCATGGTTTGTATATCTGGTTATTATTCAGAGCACATTGACTCTTGTTTGCCTAATCTCTAGGGAAGTTCTCAGAAAAGAAATACCTATAGCTAGCTACAAAACTATAAAAGCTGTACATTCTGCTACAGAGGAAATATCATTAATTTAATTCCTAAATAATCCTTAAAGGATGATAAAAAATTAGGCTACTGTTTTATAGAATTTAACACATTTATAATGCTAACACAGTAGTCCTTGATTTAATTCTGAGTTAAATCCAGATATTGATAGTTAAAATTTTTATTTTCTTAATTACTATCCTGGAAATTTAAAAACACACTGGAGATATAGTAAGACTACTGTATAAGAAAAATTGTAATAAAGTTGAGTGACAATTTGATTATGTTAACACAACCAAAACGAAGCACGTCAGGATTCTCTTATTTTAAAAGTTACACATGAGAGCTGATGTTAGCACTCACAATCTGTTGAACACACAGGTTTGTTGCAGGGAATATTGCTTCTTGGTAACATTCCACACCCGGATGGTACCATCATTGCCACTTGTAGCTAAGAGTCCTTTTTTATTACACCAAACACAAGTCATTACCTAGAAAAGTTGGAGAAGTCCAACAATTTTTTTATTAAGTTTTTAATTTTAATTCCAGTATAGTTAACATAGTGTGTTATATTAGTTTCTGATGTACAATAGAGCGATGCAACAACTCTGTACATTACTCAGTGCTCAGCATAGTAAGTGTACTCTTAATCCCCATCACCTATTTCACTCATACCCTATCCACCTCCCCTCTGGAACCCTCTGTTTTTTCTCTATAGTTAAGAGTCTGTTTTTTGGCCTGTCTCTTTTTTATTCCTTTGTTCATCTGTTTTGTTTCTTAAATTCCACATAGGAGTGAAATCAAGGTATTTGTTTTTCTCCAATTTATTTCACTTAGCATTATACTCTCTAGCTCCACCCATGTTGTTGCAAATGGCAAGATTTCATTCTGAAAAAGTCCAACAATTTTAAGCAAGTTTTGATTCAAATGATTGTCATTCTCTATCAAATTTTTTAAAAAATCTACAAGGAAATTGTAAAAGAAAAACATTCATGTTATAACATAGTATACATGGTCTCACTCTTTTCTAACTGGCTTGTAAACATACATCTATTTGTATGGCTTTAAAGTACTATGCCCAAACATTTGAGTTATTGAAGATAGTATTAGAATCTTTACTAAACATGTTTATTTAATTCAATAAAGTATAAATATTTCAACATATTTATACATTCTACAAAATATACAGTACAGACTAAGAAGTGACTTTTAAATTGGTAAATTATGGAGATCAGTGTTCATTTCCTAAACCCCCCCTTGTCAATGCTCTGGAGTCCAGTGAGTTAAATTAAAATAGTGAGAACAATTTCTTTTCCTTTTGCATGGACAAGCCCTCATTTTTTGTGAGGCAATTCCCTTGGTTTTCTTCTCATCCCCCATCTGATTTTTCTATTTGTATACTATTATGTCAACTTAAAGAGAAAGGAGAGCTTGTAACTACTAGACAAATATTGATAATTTTGTGTGTGTGTGAGAGAGAGAGTGAGAGAGAGGCTAAGATCTGAACTTTGAGCTCTTTGAGAAGGAAAGAAACTATTTTATCTTACATAGGTGATTAACACACATAGGGCTCAAAATACATACTCTGTTCTGATGAGCCTCCAACTTGATAAAGGAGCATTTTCTGAGATCTCCTCCCATATCGGCGAGTGTTTGGGGAGTAGTTTGGTTGTCGCGGTCATGTGCAGCAAGAGTGCGCACAAGCTGTTGAGCAGCCCATTGCCTATGCTGTGAGGACAGCCTGGAGGACAGGCAGCAGGCTGCCAGGGCATTAGCCAGCTCCAGAGGGCCTACAGCAGAAGGATCATAGGAAGGATGGGCATACAATTGGGCAGTTAAACCTGCTTAAACAAAACAATGAAATGATGCCCAGGTAAGAGTTGGTGGTGGTAAACAAAAAAAAAAAATGGGTTAACCCATATCTTTTAAGAATTAGCAATTTGCAAGCAATCACTTCACTAAGATATGCATACAAGTATAAAGTATTTATCTCATGTCACATTCTATAGTAAATCTGATTCATTGCAAATATACATTTATATACATCAATCAATCGTCTTTGCTCTAAGGCCACACAGACTGAGAATGCAGCAGAAACGATTTTAAGGCCAGGGTAGAGGCAGCATGCCCTAAAAAAGTAAAAGTTTGGCTTCTGCTACTCAAAAGTGATCATAACAGCCAGTCAAGGGGCTGTGCTGATAGATCCAAAAGCCTATCTATCTTGGGCAAATGGTCCTGATGAAGAGAAGGGTAGACAATAGTGATTAAAGAATCCCTTCAAACTGTTATCATCTTACGACAAAGAGAAAAATAGCACTATCTTTATCTAGGTTTTATTAAGGAAACCTAACCAGAATTATTATCTATTGATGACTCAAACCATTATCTAATAGAATAATCTAATCAAACCAAGACAAATTTGATACATTTTCTAATATTTGTTTCCATGCACAATGAAAAGATCTGAACTTAAGAAGTACATATGATGCTATGTAATTCATCACTTACAACAACTCTAAAACATGTTTTAAAAAGCATGAATCAAATTGGTTACAAGACTATATATTTAAATGGTAAATGGTATGCAACTTACCTTTTTTTTCAACTTCTGACTTATCATAGTTAGGTCTCAGTTTGGCCCCCTTGTCTGCTAGTAATGCCACAAGGGCCTGAGTTACAACAAAGTTTGGGGAGGTTACAAGTTTATTCTCTTCAGCAATTCCTCGGAGAAAGCTGGGTAGAAACTTTCGCTGAATTGGATCATCGACTGTGGTTAGATTTACACCTGTTGCAGCAGAAATCAAGTTCTGAAGAGGCAATTGGAACAAAGAGATTTAATTTTTACATAGAATTTGGGAACAAAAAGATTTCACCTCAAAAGGCTCTTTAAGAATTGGTCAGAAATAAGCAACGCAACAAGAAAAGCACTGAAAACCAGCTCACCTGTGTACACAACTGCACCAGGAGTTTTGCAGCACTAGGAGTGTTTGATGCCAGACATCCCACCGCTGTGCTCAGATAAGCCAGGCAAGAGATGGGCTTACTGGCCTTGCTGTGCCCACCTCGAGAGCGTTCTGAGGGGCTGGCCATGGCAGAAGGGCTGGTGGAGAGGCCAGCTCTCCCTGCTGCAGCCAAGCACATTAATCGAACCAGGGTTCGGATATCTGTAAGCCCCAGAGATTCAAGACCAGCAGCCAGGCTACAACTGGAACCACTGCCAGGAAAGAAACACACTTCAGATGGATAAAGAAAACAGCTTTCTGAAGGGACCATTTGGAGCCCCACATATCATATCAAAGTACCAACAACAATATCACTAGTCATATATATCCTAAGAGAAGTCAAAAAATATTATGTAAGCTGGAAACGGTTATTGAAACTTTTAACACCTTCTTATTTTATTTTAATTGAATATACGTGAAGCATAACTGAATTACCGAAGTATTATATACAGGAAAGTTCACAAATTATGAATTTTCAACAAACTGGACAATCCCATGTAATCATTTCCCAGATCAAGAAACAGAACATTACCAATACCTCAGAAGCCTGCTTAAGCCTTTCTCAGTCACTAGGCCCTCAAATGTTAACCAATATCATTGACTTTTAAAGTCATAAATCAGTTTTGCCTGTTTTGAACTTTATATAAATAAGATACTGAAGTCTGTATTTTTTTGTGTCTGGCTTCTTTTGTTCAACATTATGCTTATTTATAAGACTCATCCATGTTGTTGCTTTATAGCAGCAGATACCCATTTTCACGGACATAGTAATAAAATCGACCACAATTCATCTATCCATACTGATGACAATTAGGTGGTTTCCAGCACAGGGCTATTATGAACAGCACTGCCACGAATGTTCTTGCTTATGTCTTTGGGTGCACCTATATAAGCATTTCTGTTGAATGTATACTCAGAAGTAGCTTTCTGGTCACAGAGTATGTTAATATACACCTTTGGTTGGTACTATTTTCAGTTTTTCAAAGTAGCTGGACCAACTTACTTTCTCACTAGCAGTATATGAGAGTTCTAGGGGCTCCAATCCTCCTGCTCACATTTTCCCCCCCGTCTTTTAAATTTTAGCCATTCTGGTGGGTGTGGATGAATATCTCATTGGGTTTTCATTTTCATTTTTCTGAAGACTATTGAGGTTGACCACCTCATTTTCCATGTTCACTGGCCATTTGGAGATCCTCTCATATTATTTTGCATTTTCCCCACTTTTCTTTTGGGTTGTCTCTTTTTCTTATGGATTAATAGGAATTCTTTACATATTCTGTTGGCTATATACAATGTTAATTCTTCTCCCATTCAGTGACTTGTTTTTTTACTTTCTTTTTACTTTCTTAATGACTTTTGCTAAACAGAAGTTCTTTTTTAATGTAGTCCAATTTATCAATCTTTTTCTTTATGATGAATGCTTTTTGTGACTCTCTTAAGAAATCTCTGCCTATCCCAAGATCAAGAATCAATTCTTCCTACCTTACAGAAACATTACTGATTTATCTTTCACATTTAGGTCTAAGGGCTACTTAGAAATACTTGTTTTATTTAGTGTGAGGTTGGAGCCAAGACTCACTTTTTCCTCTGTGAATAAACCATCTGACCTAGCCCAAGTTATTAAGTTTTTTTAAAGATTTTTTTTTTTAATTTTATTTATTTGACAGAGAGAGACACAGTGAGAGAGGGAACACAATCAGGGGGAGTGGGAGAGGGAGAAGGAGGCTTCCCACGGAGCAGGAGCCTGGTGCAGGGCTCGATCCCAGGGCCTGGGATCATGACCTGAGCCGAAGGCAGACGCTTAACGACTGAGCCACCCAGGCGCCCCTAACCTAGCCCAAGTTACTGAAAAGACATCAATTCCGCATTGTTCTGCATTATAAACACAATCATAAATCAAACTATAAATCATGTGTTTATCTATATATGTGGGTTAGTTTCTAAACTCTCTCTCCTCCACTCTCCAAACTACCTATTCTTGAACCAATACCGGAGTCTCCTCTAAATTTTATTTTGAGTTTTTATTTCAGGGTCCTCCTGTCTTCACTGATTTACGGTTATATACCTTTGCTTAACCAGATCTTAAATGGATGTCTTTTATGTATTCTTGGCTTTCTTCCTTTTTAAATATAACATTCCACAATATGAACATGGCAGGAATCTCTATGATGGACTCTGCAGGTTGAAGTAGCTACACAGTTGGTCAATTTTGCAGAAAAATTCATTCAAACTTTTATTTTTATCTTGCACCAAATGGACCGATAGCCTTAGTATCCCATTTCAGATAATAAAAAATGTTTGCAGTTTACTCAGCTATTATAGTGGTGTTATTTTCTACCAAAAAGAGCTACGTATTTACTGACTGAATGAATAAAAATGATAACTATGTCTAACTTCTTTCATTCGACAGGAGATATTCAAGGTTCTAAAAACTCTATCTCATTCTCCCAAAAAATATCAGGCTCCTGTCTAATATATACTAGAAACTAACAGCATCATTTGACACAAAATAATACTCACCTGACTGAGAGAAGAGACAGAGCTCTCATTACCATGGTTCTTGCCAGAAGAACCTGAGCAGCCGCAGTCACTCTCCTTAAAGCCACCACCCGGTCATGAGGGTTTGCTAAAGCAGCTGCCTGCTCACCTAGTGTTATTCTTCCAGAGGAACTCTTTTCTACAGAGCCATGGCAACCTGAAAAACATATCCGGACTAATGAAAAATTTTCCCATTCTATCTCGGCTCTGGGCTGCAAGGAAACACAGCAAACCAATGTGTTTTGTTCATCTGGACTTAGTTACACAGAAAATTCCTCGGGAGAAATAAATATTTCTAAGGCAATAATCTATTATATATGTTTCTTAAAATATTTTGGTTTCATTTATTTTGCTCATATATCATTTCTATTGATACTAACAAATAAAGGAAAGATATAGTTTTTAAAATATGCTTTGAGTACAAGAGAAAAGGCTGAGTCATCAATACTAATTTTTTATTTTGTATTCCCGATAGCAAAAGTTACCCATACCTTCTCATGCAAATAAAAAAAAGACTGCCAAGTTGTTTTTAGTCAGTTCCAAGATTCCCTTATCAAAATAAATACAAAAAATAATCATACTCATATTTTATAAATTTTCTTTTTATCACTTCAATATTTCTTAAAAACGAAAAATAAAAAATACTACATTTTACCTTCAAAATGTTAAAACAACTGGCTAACAACCCTTGATGGGGTGGAACAATGTGTTATTATTTACCACCTAACCTAAGAAACAAATTAATATAGACTCTATAAAATCCACGCCAATTAGCATTTCAGTTTACCTATTTGCATCAGAGTCTCTTCCATACTGTTGGTAGCAGTTACCATTGCTACCGATGCTCCCAAGGGATCACTGTCGGGGAACTGAACTGGTTCTGGTACAATGCGTCGGTCGTTTAAACCAAGTGGTCCAGCAAGTAATTCAAATTCTTCTTCACCCGTTAGCTTTTCATCTTCATCAACATCCAACATGTCCCAGTCTTCTGGAATTTAAATATATAAATGTATGGTATGTGAATATAAACATGACACAACTCTACTGGCAATGGTTACTATGAGATATGTCTAAAATGCAGATGGACGGAAAGCCCAGTGCCCACAAGATGAATTACGGTGCCGTCTCCTTGGTGACCCAACCAAAGTGCACTCCTGAGGCATAGTGAGAGTCTAAGGGAAAAGGAGCCAGAGCAGCCAAACCCACTTAAAGCAATAGCAAACGTTACAGCTGGTAATGGAGGTTTCAACTAATACAAGCTATTGTTATGGGGTCAACAAAGACTTCTTAACCCTGTCCATAATCATTAGAGATGATGATTTCAAGGAAATGAATGCTCCAGATAAATTCATGCTGTCTTCAATTTTTTATTTTTTATTTTTCTCAATTAGAGAAAAAATTTGAAAAAAAATATGCCATACAGAAATTAACATTCTGTGGTCAAGCTAGTATTTGAATCCAGGTCCTTTTCCTTTGGTTTTAAGAACTAGGGCTGTTGCTTTCAAACTACCTTGAGCTTTTTACAGAAAGTTTTAAGTTAACATGTACCTAAATACAAACACATACACATAAAGGTAAATTTTAGTAACAGATGTTAAGCAGAAGGTATATATAAAAACACATGTAAAATAAAGAAGCTCTCAAAACAACTACCTTCATACACACTGTCCTGCTTGCCAATTAGATCTGGAGCTTGTCCCTTGTACCTGCACCAAACATGAAGAACATTGTATTTTTATACAGAACAGTTAGTACCCAAAAATGCAAATTAAGGCATTAGAACATTTTTAAAGGTCATTAATAAAGCAACACAAAATAAATGTGTTTCATGTTATGCGCTAATAAAAACTACTGGTATGTAGGTTCACATAGGTTTACAAAAATCAGTGACTATTTTACCAAATTACTGGGGAGGTTTCTGGGTCACCTACAACAACTCTTAATCAAAACCTATTCCAGAACACTGTAAAGATTTTAATAGTTGTCAATAAGGGCAAAAATCCTATTCATTACAGATGAATTGCTATTCAAGGATATAAAGAAGTAATGTTTTCATGGAAGCTCATTTAATCTAAACTCTATTTTTTTAATCAATAAAAAGATCTTAATTAAGAGGTCAAAAACAGGGTAAAAAACATCAATAAAAAGATCTTAATCAAGAGGTCAAAAACAGGGTAAAAAACACCAATGAGAAAAACTGACCATAAGCTTCCTAAAGGTTAAGGCAAGGGTCCTGCCCAGAACTTGCCAACAAGTCAAAGGTTAACGGAATCAAACTCCAGTGAAGAATCTGTTCCTAGGCTACAGGCTCCCAGCTCTGGCAAAACATAAATTCCTCAACCTCCTCCATCCTTCCTGACCCCAATTCAGCAATCATGGGACTTAAGGAAAGGTTAAGTGTAACTCCTCACATGAAAAAAGCTGTAATTCCCATGTCTTGATGAGAGATACTTTATACTCTTCATTCAGAGGGTTTGGATATCTATACAATTTCAAAGTACCTTTCAGAAGTTGTTGTCTTGGATTTGGTCTTCAGGGCTAAGTACTTCTCCCTGCAGCTGCCACACAGCAGGTAGTATGGATTTCCACTCCCACATTCACCACCAAACCAGCCATCCACGTAGGAGCCGTTGCTGCGGTAGCCCTGGCGGTTTGCACTGCGCCCACAGCCAGGGTGATTTCTCTTCATGTGCTGATTGAAACTGACGACGCTGCATTCACACAGTTCACACACCACCACTTCTTCCCTGTCTTCAGACTCACAAACATGCTGCACAAAATTTCATATCAAATTATTAGTCAATTTAACATAAAATTAAGAAGAGGAAAATAGGTATTTATATATTAATGACTTTGTTTAAATATGCTGGAGTATTTGCAGGATGTTCATTAATGTTACGTAACAAATTTCTTTCAAATCAGAATTTAGATCTCACGATCTGAAGGTGTTCTTTGCCCTTTCTCAATCTAGTAAGTTATAATAAAGGTAACTCACTATCCTACTGAGAGGAGTTAATAAAAATGACAATTAGCTCTATCTCAAATGATTTTTTTAAAAATCCTAATAAAGCTACTTTTCATCTGGCCATAACATGCATATCTCTTATCTGAATTTCTAAGAAGTCATTTGGATTCATTTATCTTATTAACTTAATATAGTAGATGCTCTTTTCTGTAGGACTTAGACCTGTGAAGTTTTCAGTCTCCCTGCTACAAAAGCATAATGCTAAACAACGAAAACATACAAACCCATCATGTACCCTGGCCCTGGATGGAAGCAGTTACAAGACCTAGGTGGCACTGGTTGTTAGAATGAGGCATTACAGTGATTAAGTGGAACCTACGAAGGAGAAGAGCATGCATTCAGACAGCAAGGTGAGCACAGCAGCCATGTTCTACACCCAGCACAGCTGACTAGGACCTGATGCCTGTTTTGGAATCTATCTTTGATATTATAATCAAATATTACCATTATATGGCTCTATTCATCTAGTCTGGGGAGAGAAGCAATAAAATCGCACAGAGAAAGCAAGAGAGACTTTTTCTTACTAGTTTGTAGGTATCAAAGTAACATCAAGCGTTAGAGCCCCAAACTTTAGGATGAGATGTAAGACTTTTCAGAGTGTAACAACTCTAGGCAAGGCTGTTGTTAGTAAGTTGTATGAACAGGAGGGCAGGAAAATAAGTCAGAGCAGCCCCCGCTGCAATCACACACACCCAGGTAGGCCAATCCAGTACCTCTGGGATCCACATTCCCAGAATATCATTGTCACTGGTCAGGTCTTGTCCAAACATAGCTTCCATCGCTTCATCATCAAGATCAATTTCCAATTCCTCATCTAAATTAAAGTCATACAGCGCCCCTGGGTCTTGCTGCAAAGATATTCCTTCTCTCCGACTTTGATTCCTGTGGGCCTGCACAGAGCGGTATAACCCCGCTCAGAACAAAACAAGAAAGGCATTTTATTTGCATGAATAAGTAATTCTAAATATTTCGCCAGTTCTTAACTGCTATATATGCAGGAAAGAGCCTAGCTCAGCTGATTTACTGGGATTCCAGACCATAAACATAAAATTTTACCTATCACATGTGTTTCCTCTCTGTAAAATGCGGAAGAGCACTCCTAACTTACAGGGCTGTTAATAGGTTTAAATAAAATAATCCATGTAAAATACTTCATAATGTAATACAGAAAAACACTCAATAAATATGGGCTGTTAGTATTCTTTTAGGGTTATTTTTTTTTAATCAGTCCCTTTCACTATATATTAACTACACATCCTATATCTTCTAGCTCAATCTCAACTTCTCTGTTACCATAAATCACTAAAAAATTCTGTTTTAATAGTTCAAAGATCAAATGCTATTTTAACAAATCACATATCCTAGTTTTGAGTTTGGAAAATATGTTCCCCTATAAATTACACTTCACATGTCTAGAGCATAATACTGCAAGTATTTTACTAAAGTAGCAATGGAATTTATTTTTGCTTATCTAGGGCCTTACCTACTAGTTTAGCCCTAAGGCCCAGAGGACATCAGAAAAGCCAGTGCCTACTTTGGCACAGTGCTCTTTTCAGCTCCTTCTCACTATTAATGTTAAACTTTAAACATGCATCTTCACTTCTTAAAGTATAAGTTGCTTGACAGCAGAAAGCATATTTAGGAAAAATCTCAGGATCTACAAGTAACCAGTATAGACTTTTGTACCCAGAGGAAGCTTAAAAATAAATCTATGAATGTATGCTGTGATTTCAATACAAAATTATGTAAATAGATAGTAAAATGCAAATAGCTACTCTGTTAATGTGGAGGAACTGAGTACTTAGTATCATTAGTTTACATCTTCTTTAATGTTGCTTTCACACTGACTTTCAAATATAAATAAACTATATGACTTTTACCATCAGAAGGATGTGAAACATATCAATTACCTGCTCTTGCTAGCAATGTGCGAGCAGCTAAATCAAACTTGTGCCTTCTTGTTACTGCTGAGCGACCCCTAGCTGGTGGTCCACTTCCAGAAGCTGCATTCTCTGTATGGTCCAGATTATCAGGACTACAAGTGCAAATTAGAAAGCAACACAAATTTTTAAGAACCACCATAAATGGAAAGCACAGGCACAAGCTCGCTTTTGGTATTGCGTTTTCCTCCAAACAGTACCAAGAATAAAATATATTTACAATAAAACTGAAACATATCTTTGTCCTTGGAAAAGCTCCTAAATTATAAATATGTCATATTGCCCTGAGCAGTAATTTTATCTATTTTTTTTTTTACTTTTATTTATTTTTTAAGTAGGCTCTATGCCCAACATAAAACTTGAACTCACGACCCTAACATCAAGAACTGCATGCTCCACTGACTGAGCCCGGCCAGGCGCCCCTATCTAATTATGAATTATGCCAACAAGGAAATGATGCTTAATGCATGTTCAAATCCAAACGAGATCAATGGTTTTAATTAAATTCTAAATGATTAAATACTTAAATTTGAAATGATTGAGAATCCCTGCCTATGAGAAACATATTTCAAAATAAGTTATGAAAATATCCACTGAGCTTGTCAGAAAATATCTGCATATTACAGAAGACACAAGCCTTGTTAACCAAATGACTTCATGGGCTACAAAGAAAAATGAAGACTTAAAGTACTAAAGGGGGGGGATTTGGGGAAAAACTGGAGTATTTTATTACATCTCATCTCAGGCTATGCATTATCACAGAATTCTTTTTACAATTAAAAAAAAGTGGTGTAGGGGCGCCTGGGTGGCTCAGTCGTTAAGCTCTGCCTTCAGCTCAGGTCATGATCTCAGGGTCCTGGAATCAAGCCTCACGTGGGGCTCCCTGCTCCGCGGGAAGCCTGCTTCTCCCTCTCCCACTACCCCTGCTTGTGTTCCCTCTCTCAGTGTCTCTCTCTCACTGTGTCTCTCTCTGTCAAATAAATAAATAAAATCTTTAAAAAAAAATTTTTTTTAAATGGTGTATTGTACTAGATATTAAAAACTAAAGAAGAAATGAAGATATAAATCTATATTAAGAAAAGATTTAGGGCGCCTGGGTGGCTCAGTTGGTTAAGCGACTGCCTTCGGCTCAGGTCATGGTCCTGGAGTCCCGGGATCAAGTCCCACATCAGGCTCCCTGCTCGGCGGGGAGTCTGCTTCTCCCTCTGACCCTCCTCCCTCTCATGCTCTCTGTCTCTCGTTCTCTCTCTCTCAAATAAATAAATAAAATCTTAAACAAAAAAAAAAAGAAAAGATTTAAAAGTCTACTTCTATACACATTAAGTCAATTTCCAATATTAAAATGAACATTCTAGGGGCGCCTGGGTGGCTCAGTCGCTAAGCATCTGCCTTCGGCTCAGGTCGTGATCCCAGGGTCCTGGGATCAAGACCAGCATCGGGCTCCCTGCTCAGCGGGAATCCTGCTTCTCCCTCTCCTACTCCCCCTGCTTGTGTTCCCTCTCTCGCTATCTCTCTCTCTGTCAAATAAATAAATAAAACCCTTAAAAAAAAAATGAACATTCTATATCACTTATAAGAGATAAAATTATTTTATCGGAATGTTTATTTTGTTTCAGAAAAAACTTGTTTTAATTTTCAGTTTCCTCTTTTCAGCTTAATTTTATATAAAAATTATTTCCTCTTTTCCATGAAAACATCTATTCAAGTTAAAACTTGTGATGTCCTTTTTACCCTTCACAGAAACATAAACTTGTAACTGAAATATCCACCTTATATCTCTAGTTATCAACTTTACACACCATTAGAAGCCTCTATGAGGGGAAATAAATGGGGCACTTGGAACTATCATTTATACCACATAAAACAGAAATACAGAAATTGGAATCTCACCTTTCACTAAAGCCTTCTTCCATTTCAGCAGCATCAGCTGATGGGATGTCTCCTGGTGACTGCAAATAACAGGGGTCATTTGACTTCCCACCACTGCCTAGGACTGCTGCTCCGTGCCTTGAGTCTGCTGTGCTGCCTGACTGGGGCTCCTCCTCATCCTCATGCCCAGGGTGCTCTATCATCCACATGGCAAGGACAGTGATGTTCTGGGCATCAGCCTCTCCTCGAGCACCTGAAGAGGGAAAAAGAAAAGTATGATACTGATTTGGGGTGACATAATTAGTTATTCAGGGTATCAGTTTAACAGTGTCTGCTACAATGCCACTGTAACTAAATCGGCTTTATGTAAGTCTCTTAAAAAATGTATCACCCTCAATAATACCAGGCTTCTCATATCCACATATACGGATATGTAAAAATGTGTCCTACCTGTGGCTTCCATGGCTTTGGCAATCTGCCGGAGAGAGAACCCCATTTCCAGCAAGGGTACTGCAATTGCTGGAGGAGGAGGAGAAGTTGAAAGTCTACTGCTGGGGTCTGACAAGGCTGAGATAAAAGAAAGAGAATAAGAGCCTATATCACTACATACCATGAATAAAAATTGTCCCTACACCGTAAGTCCCCAATTTATTAATACTGTACAACTTTAATGAAATTTTTTTCTATTAAGAATTCGTGGGGTGCCTGGGTGGCTCAATCTGTTAAGCGTCCAATTCTTGATTTCTGTTCAGGTCATGATTAACCTGTGATTAAGTTATAGCTAATATGATTAACTTACAGCTTTTTAAGGTTTTTCATAAAGCTAACACAAAATAAAGCTGCTGAAAAAATTTTAAATGTTTTATTTTGAAATAGTTTCTTACTTACAAAAATGTTCAAACTTAACGGAAATTTGCAAGCATAGTACAAAAGAATTCTTTTACCCCTGACCCACTGGAGAGTAAGTAGCAGACATGATGCTCCAACTCCCCTGAATACTCTAACATATCAACTCCTACAAATAAGGACACTGTTCTGCATAACACACCACTGAAGTAAGGAAATTAACAATGTCAACATCTAATCCAGATCCCATTCTAGTTTCACTAGAAGTCCTGATAACGTTCTGGACAGTAAAGGATCCAGGATCATCCTTGCATTTAGTTTTCCTCTCTCTCCCGTCTCCTTCAATTACTTTGATACTTTGAAGATTACAGACCAGTTACATGATAGAAAGTCACTCAATTTGGGTTTGTCTGCTGTCTCTTCATGATTTGGCAGGAGTACCACAAAACTGATGCTGCCTTCTACTCACTGAATTCTATTAAATGGTACATGATTTCAACTTGTCCCATTACTGGTGATACTAACTTTGATCACTTCAGTTAAGCTGGTATCTGCCAAGTTTCCCCACTATAAAAGTACTCTTATTTTTTCCCTTTTGTAATAAATATTTGTTGGGAGGAACTATGAGAATATGTAAATATCCCATTCCTTGTCAAAGTTAGATTCACTAGCACCCATTAATGTTTATTGGCTGAATTAATTATTATGATGATGATGGTTGACAAATGAGGATTTCCTAATTCTATCATTGCTTTCAGATTTATCAGTCTACTTTCTCCATCAGTATAGGGTTATAGATTCTCATTGTATTCATGGGTTATTATATGTTACTGTAATTATGACTTTTATTTTGATGCCCCAAACATCCCAGATTTGGCTAGTGGAAGCCCCTTCAATCGGGTTTCTATATCCTTGAGGCATGTGCCCACCATTCTTTGAGCACTTTACCACTTTCTTGCACAAGCTATTACAGGCTCATCTCATACTTAACCCTGAAATCAGCCATTTCTGCCAGAAGATCAGAGTTCCCTTTTAGTAAAGAATGGTATTTAGAAGACAGGATCTTGGCACTAGGTGTGCTTATTGCTACTAAAGCATCACTACTCCTAGGCCCTCTCAGTGGACAGTGCTGATAGAAGCCCTCTGCACCCTGCATGGCCTTGATCCCTAGTGCCGAGCTATGTGGACATTTCCTCCATGACCTGGGACTCCAATACCCTATGCTAGGCCACTCCCACAGACAAGAAGTTTCCTTCACTCCAATCTGGCTGATACCCCCAATCTGGACAACTATGCCACCTACCTCTCAAATCTGCTGGCATGAAAGCCTACCTAGGTTGGCCCCACTTAATGTTTTTGAATTGAATTAGGAAGGAAAGAAGAAGGAAGGAGGGAGAATGACAACTTCCATTTTTGCTTAAAAAATGTCACTACTGGGCACCTGGGTGGCTCAGTTGGTTGAGCGACTGCCTTCGGCTCAGGTCATGATCCTGGAGTCCCTGGATCGAGTCCCACATCGGGCTCCCTGCTCGGCAGGGAGTCTGCTTCTCCCTCTGACCCTCCCCCCTCTCATGTGCTGTCTCTCTCATTCTCTCTCTCTCAAATAAATAAATAAAATCTTAAAAAAAAAAAAAAAAAAAAAAAAAGTCACTACTGCCAGAGTGGTAATAGGCCTGATACATCTGATGGACTTCTACTTCTAGCCATCATGGAGTAAGAGAGACTGGATTTACCTTCAACAACTAAAAGAAGAAATAGAATGTATCAAATGATGGTCTGTGGACACTGGACAAACAGGCTGTGTAGGACAGTGATCCCTGAGAGAAGGAAATCAAACTAGGCAAGGTGTACAACTGCCTCAGCCTACTTCCTGGAGAGAATTTCCAAGCTGCAGTTCAGGGAGGGCAAATTCAAGCTAAGCTCAGTGGTCTCTCTGAATTGAGCAGACAAGAGTAGAGAATTCAGGTTGCTAGTGTTTACAGGGTAGAATACCAGAAAAGAGAGAGCTGTATGGAAAGAAGAGAGCTGCACTGAAAGCGAACTCCAAAAATGTGCAGAGGGTCTTTCTCTTTCCCTCAAGTCTTCAACTGATGCTAATGCAGCAGCTATCCAGAGCTGGGGAAAGAATCACCAAGAAACAGCAGGCAGAACAATCCTTGGGGCTTACATAGGGTTGGGAAGAATTTGTGTTACCACAAGCCAGAGAGAAAAAATTCTTGATACACTAGGCACTGGATAGAATACGAAGAAAGGTATTGGTTCAGTGATGGGGAAAAATTCAGCCAAGCTAAAGGCTGTCCTGGTCCTTCCTAACAAAGATTAAAAGGAAGCCTTGAGAGAATCAAATTATTCCCAAATAATTTAACTACATCCTATGACAAGGCTAACTTAAATAAATACAAACTATTCAGCACCCAACAAGGTAAAATTCACAATGTCTAATATTCAATAAAAAATCACCAAACATGAAAAAAACCCAAGAAAATACAATTCAAAATGAGTTGAAAAATCAGTCAATAGAAACAGACCTAGAAATTAGATAAACAATAAGTAGAGAAGGATATTAAAACAGGTATAAAGTTGATGCTCTTTTCTGTGGACTCCATATTTGAAAATTCATCTACTCATTAAAGTTAATTTGTAACTCCAAAATCAATACTCACGGCACTTTTTACAGTCATTTACATGCACACAGTGACAAAAACATTTCAGTCTCCTGACACATTTGTTCCCAGCTGAGACAGAACAGGTGATGCTCTACATTCTTGTTTTAGCTCTGAGACTGTAAAGAAGTCTCCTCTTCATGGTCTATTTAGTGTCATGTGTTTTGCATTTTTGTGCCTTTTGTTGGTGATTTCACTGTTTAAAATGGCCTCCAAGCATAGAGCTGAAATATTGTCTAATGTTTCTCAGTCCAAGAAGGCTGTAATATGCCTTATGAAAAAAATATATGTCAGATAAATTTCATTCAGGCACGAGTTATGGTGTTTTTGGGTCATGAATTCAATGTAATGAATCAACAATATATATTAAATAGAATGTCTTTAAATATAAACACACATAAAACAAGGTTATATATTGATCAGCTGACAAAATGTGATCAGAAGCTCACAGAAACCTAGCCCTGTATTTCCCTGAGGAGCAATAGTTCAGTTTTCACTAATTCAGTGTTCACAAACTTTACAGAACATAACTATTCTAACAATGAAAACTGTTATTCCATGTACTTGATAAGGCAGAGAAAAGATTAAGCATGTTAAAAACATAAAAAATTAAAAAAAAAAATCTACACTCAACTTCTAGTTATGAAAATGACAATGTCTGAATGGAAAAATACACTGGATGGGATTATGAACAAATTAAACACTACAAAGAAAAGATTAATGACCAGATGACACAACAACAAAAACTATCAAAAATGGAAACATAGAAAAAAGACATTAAAAAAAATCAAAGCAGTAGTGATCTGTGGGACAACTTCAAGTGGTGTTGTATACCCATAACCACAGATACTGAAATGGAGGAATGTGACAGAAAAAAAAAATCTGAAAAAATAATGGATTAAAAATCTCCAAATATAATGACAACTATAAATCTACAGATCCAAGAAGCTCAACAAACCCCAAGCACAAGAAAATTGAAGAAAGCTATGTCAGGGCAGGTCAAATCAAACTGCTTAAGCCTAGTGATAAAACAGAAAAATCTTAAAAGCACCCAGAGAAAAAGGCATATTACACCAAGATTAGAATGATAGAAAATTTATCATTGGAAACAATGCAAGCCAGAAGATGGTAGAGGATCTAAAAGTACTGAAAGAAAAAAAACTATCAATCTAGAATTCTATATCCAATGAAAATATTTTTCAAAAATGACAGTGAAATAAACTCTTTCAGATATATAAGAGCCAAAAGAATTCATCACTAGCAGACCATTACAAGAAATGTTAAAGGGATAGCAGAAGGAAATGATACCACCTGGAAATCTGGATCCACATAAAGGAATAAAGTATCTCAGAACTCGGAATTATGTAGGTAAATATAAAATACACACTTTAGTTTTCAAATCTCTTTTGTTCACAGCAAAAATAGTAACAATGTAAGGATGCCTAGGTGTCTCAGTTGGTTAAGTGTCCAACTCTAGATTTCAGCTCAGGTCATGATTTCAGGGTCATGAGATCGACCCCTACATCAGACTCCGTGCTCAGTGAGGAATCTGCTTGAGAGTCTCTCTCTCCTGCTCCATCTTCCTCTCCCCACCAAAATAAACAAACAGATCTTTAAAAGAATAATAACAATGTATTATGGGGCTTTATAACATATCATATATAAATGTATAATAAAAGTTCAAAGACTGAGCAAGAGGAAATAAAAGCATACCATTGTTAGATTTTTTTAAATATACATGAAGTGGTATAACACTACTTGAAGACAGCCTGTGATAATTAAAGATATATAATATACACCTGAAAGTAATCTCTAAAAATACAATATAAAGTATAGCTAATAAGCCAACAAAGGAGATAAAATGAAATATTAATTTAATCCAAAGAAGGTAGAAACAGAAGAAGAAAAGAACAAAGAACAGATGACATGAACAGAAAGATGACAAATTTAAACACAACCATACAATTATCACATTCAATGTAAATGGTCTAAACACACCAATTAAAAGGCAGAGAATATCAGGTTGGATTAAAAAAGCAAGGACCCCCCCCCCCCCCCCCGCCAAAAGCAAGACCCAACAATAGGCTGCCTTTAAGAAACCCATTTTAAATATAAAGACACAAAAAAGTTAAAGGTAAAATGATGGGAGAAGACATATGATACTCAAAGTAATTTTAAAAAAAGTAAGTGGCTATTATTTATACCAGATAAAGCAGATTTAAGGGCAAAGAGTATTACCAGGGCTAAAGACAGTCATTTCATAATGATAAAGAGGTCAATTCATTAAGACTTAAGAACCTTAAATATTTATGGACCGAAAGAGAATTTTAAAATACATGAAACAAAAACTAATAAATGAAAGAGGAAATAAACAAATCCACAATTACAGTCAGAGATTTCAACACTATCAATAAATGATAGAATAAGTAGACCAAAAATCAGTAAAGATAAAGAAGACTTGAACATAACAATCAACCACCCTAACCTAACCAACAATTTACACGACACTCTACTCAACAACAGCATAATACACATTTTTTCCAAGTACACATGGAATATTTATCAAAACAGACCATATTCTGGGCCATAAAATAAGTCTCAACAAATTTAACAGAATTCAAATTATACAAGATATGTTCTCTGATAACAATGAAATTAAATTAGAAATCAGTAAGAGAGAGACATCTGGAAAATTCCTAAATATCTGGAAACAAAATAACATACTTCCAAATGATCCAAACTGTCAAAGGAGATATCCATCGTAAATTAGAAAGTACTTTAAACTGAATGAAAATGAAAACACAGCATCTCAAAATGTGTGGGTTGAAGCAAAAGCAATGCTTAAGGGAAATTCATAGCACTAAAAGTGTCTATATTAGAAAAGAAGAAGGGTCTGATACGACTGATGTAGAGTACACTATTTCTCTCCCAAGTAGCCATAATTCAATCTACAGCTTCAAAATAAAAAAGATGGTTCAGTTTGATAGGACAGATCCACCCCCCCCCTTTATTAAAATCACTGTTTTACCTTCAATGAGACAAAACACGATGCCCAAGTTATCAAGTCCCACCTATCAGGAATGCCAAGAGGTTTGGGTGTCACAGTGCATGACAGCACACACACCTGTGCGGTTAGCCGGCCTTGCTGACTGGGAATCAGGAGAAGTTAAGCTTTGCCTCCTTCCTACTTCATCAGAAGGAGAGGTTGGTAACGATGATATTGGAGGAGTCTGTGCGCGACGTGTGGGAAGTACAGTGGTAGTTGGGTAACTAGAGAACATTTGCCTTTAAGAAAACAACAATAGTTAGCATAAAAATCCAATTAGAAAATAATATATATATCACAGTCCTCTTATAGAAGAATATTCAACCTGGAAAACTACATAAAGTTAGCTATAGTTTAATGGGGAGGGGAGAAAGACTCCCAACAATTTTAATAATTACTATCTAATAGGACACTTTTTACCATAAAAGTAGTAATACCATATTATTTGTTCAGCAAAATGCCAGCAACATAGCAGGTGGGGGGAATACAGCAATTAACAAAATAGATTTTAAAAAATCCCTGCCTTCACGGAGCTTTCCTTCTACTATAATACCAAGATGACAGCGGTATTTTGGTAGGGATACAGTAGTTAGAGAATAAAGACTTTTAAAGATAGCTAACTTACAGTTACTTCAAATATAAATTTACTAGCTAGCCATGAAATTATTCACATGAATAAAGTAATAGTCAATAGGTAAGTTATGGAAAGAAAAGGTAACTGTCCAGCCCCCAGCACAACTGAAAACAGCGTATGAATGGTATGCCAGCTGTCTAGAGGGGAAAGGCAGAAGAATGGCAGCCCCTCTCAGGCTGAGAAGGCAGACATTGGCTAAAGAATAAGGTTCAGGAAGATCCTCATCAACTGTCTACTCTTAAGATTTATCCAACAAAACTAATAACTTTTTGAGCATCAATAAAGCATTGTCTACCCAGTCGAATAACTGATACAATGATATTCACAGAGGGGGCAGTTGTTCCTGGATTCTTCTAGTGTTAAATGATGTTTAGCCAGGCAAACACAACTGCAGCTCTAACAGCAGGCAAACAAAGACTGAGCACAAAGGAGGAGTCACAAGGTCTGTGAATGCCTGTGAAAGCAAGGGAATGTTATTTTACCAGGGAATCCCATGCCTGCACAGCACAGCTTGGAAGGCAACAAGGATTAAAAACCGTATTAGAATATCCTATTATTCCTCTCTTCCTTCTTTCTTGAACAGAAGTATCTTCCTGGAACTGTTACTCAAGTGAGAGAGCTAAGATGTGTGCGGACTGGGCATTGGTAACTGCCAGGATGAGTGTTCCGGCCCAAGAGCAGAGCAGTAACTCTCAGTGTGTGAGCTGAAGACCACTGCATCAGAGTCACTGGGGACCCTCAATTCAAATGCAAACTGTGTGCCCCACCAGCCCTACTGAATGAGACTACAGGGGGATAGAGCCAGAGCTTTAAAAAGCCTCCCAGGTGGTTCTTGTGGACACCAAAAATTAAGAAGCATTACGACAATAGCCCCTCTCTCTTCTACTCTCTAAGATGTCAGTCTATACCCTAGGAATAATAATAACCTGTCAATTAAGGGAAGGGGGGAAAGAAAGAAGAAAAAAGGAGACTAACCATTCTACTGCCCTTTATTTCACTTAAGCCCTAGTTAAGGGAGCTCACAAAATAGTCCCTTCCTAACGATTTTCTCTCAAAATTTTTCATTTTGTGAATATACCTGGCAAACTGAAGCAAAAAGAAACTTAAACATTATTTGGAATTTACAAACCTATTAAAATAGGGTTGGCTGAAGAAGTATCATAAGACATGCTCTTTCATTTGAGTAGACTTGTTTGATCTTACAAGAATAAAAGTATAATTAAGAAATAATGCTTAAAAGGGAAATAACCTGAGAAAATTATTTCCATGGAAGTGCATTCTATCTTGAAGCTCTAATATTCAATACAAGCATTTACTTTTTGAGGAAAAAAATATTCAAAAACCTAGCCCCAAAAAAAGATTATTATAAGGAGATAGACGGCTAGAGTATCTGCCAGTGGCACGGGAGATAGATCAGCCACCTCTAAACTGGCTGTGAGACTTTGGGCAAGTTATTAAACTTCTGAAGAACATTCCCAACTTCAGCAAATTGGCTTTGACTCTATGATCTCTTAGGTTCCTTCTAGCTCTAGAATGCTTTTAGTTAGGCACATTGTTTATAAGAGAATGATCGTGAGATCAAAATCACAGGCATCAATATGGCAGATGTTAAAGTCAACTTCCCTACCTGAGAAGACTAAGTGGCATCACTCCTGGGGATTCAGATGCAGGTACTGTTTCTGTGTCAGTGACTGGAGTGGTGGCAGTCGTGGTGTCCTCCAGTGAGCTGCTCATAAAGGAAGTTGTGCTCGAGGCTGATGGGCTAGTGGTAACCGGCGTCTGTGCCTGCTGGGCTTGGTCACTTTCTTCAGCTTGTTGATCAATTTCTGTAAACCAAGGTAAATATTAAAAAAGTATTAAGGATTTGTTTCTTCACAAGTGACAAGGGAATGGAAAACTTTTAACATTTAATTTGAGAAGTTTCTAAATCTATTTCGTAAGTACCAATTTCTATGAAATATTTTTTAATGTTCTTGCATGTATACATCCTTGTATTCACTACTGTACCCACTTTATAAACTCTACAGATAATAAGGTAACAAGCTTTTGCAATTACTCATTTTTTAGAGAAGGTTCTCTTAAAAACAAAAAATAGTCTCACTTTTGCTTGTAAGATTTGACTAGAACTTCTCCAATGATATCTAATCACTAAAACTGTGTTTCCTTAGCACTTTGATTTTGATGCCTATCTTTAGTCTTCAAACATGCAAAGATGAAGACATGTAAATACATGTAATACATGTAAATACAATACAAATCTAGACAGAAACCCCATGCTCTAAACAGAGCAATGCCTCACAAAATAAACTACTCCCAACAGTTTAAAAAAATTAATTAAAACATCTAAGAGCTTACAAATAAACATAATATCAAGATAGCAGTGGGGCGCCTGGGTGGCTTAGTCAGTTAAGTGTCCAACTCTTGATTTTGGCTCAGGGTCATGATCTTGGGGTTGTGAGATCAAGCCCTGCCTCTCGCTCTGTGCTCAGCAGGGAGTCTGCTTCCCCTCTCCCTCTGCCTTCCGGCCCCCCCTCCACTTGTTCTCTCTCTCTCTAAAATAAAATCTTAAAAAAAAAAAAAGATAGCAGTTGCCACAAAGATAGCTAATTCTATTAGGGTTGCCAAATGGCCACATACCTTCATAATCATGATCTTAATACTCCTGTTCATATACAACATGCACTTCTCTCTGCCTATTTACTGTCTAATCTATGACAGGAAGAAAGGGAGTAAGGGAAAAAGGAAGGAAGGAGGAAGAGGAAGGGAAGAAAGAAAAAAAGAACTGAAGCTCCATGAAGGCAAGGGACTTTGTTTTGTTTGGTGCTGGCTCCCCAGAACCAAGAAGAGTACCTGGCACATATCAAACACTCAATAAACATTTACTGAATATATCTCATTTTTATCTCAGAATTCATATTATCCCCAAAGGTGAAGATAAAAAATAAAGTAATACAGAATCTACAATACAGAATCTATAAAAGTAGTACTTTAAAATGTCTCTGAGAATGTCCAATGGAAAAAAGTCTCTTCAACAAATGGTGTTGGGAAAACTGGACAGCCACATGCAGAAGAATGAAACTGGACCATTCCCTTATACCACACACAAAAATAGACTCAAAATGGATGAAAGACCTAAATGTGAGACAGAAATCCATCAAAATCCTAGAAGAGAACACAGGCAGCAACCTCTTTGACCTCAGCTGCAGCAACTTCTTCCTAGAAACATCACCAAAGGCAAGGGAAGCAAGGGCAAAAATGAACTACTGGGACTTCATCAAGATAAAAAGCTTTTGCACAGCAAAGAAAACAGTCAACAAAACCAAAAGACAACCAACAGAATAGGAGAAGATATTTGCAATGACATATCAGATAAAGGGCTAGTATCCAAAATCTATAAAGAACTTATCAAACTCAACACCCAAAGAACAACTAACCCAATCAAGAAATGGGCAGAAGACATGAACAGACATTTCTGCAAAGAAGACATCCAAATGGCTAACAGACACATGAAAAAATGCTCAACATCGCTTGGCATCAGGGAAATCCAAATCAAAACCCCAATGAGGTATCACCTCACACCAGTCAGAATGGCTAAAATTAACAAGTCAGGAAACGACAGATGTTGGCGAGGATGTGGAGAAAGGGGAACCCTCCTACACTGTTGGTGGGAATGCAAGCTGGTGCAGCCACTCTGGAAAACAGTTTGGAGTTTCCTCAAAAAGTTGAAAATAGAGCTACCCTACGACCCAGCAATTGCACTACCCTACGACCCAGCAATTGCACTATTTACCCCAAAGATACAAATGTACTGATCCAAAGAGGCACGTGCACCCCAATGTTTACAGCAGCAATGTCCACAATAGCCAAACTATGGAAAGAGCCAAGATGTCCATCAACCGATGAATGGATAAAGAAGATGTGGTATATATATACAATGGAATATTATGCAGCCATCAAAAAAACGAAATCTTGCCTTTGCAACAACGTGGATGGAACTAGAGGGTATTATGCTAAGCAAAATAAGTCAATCAGAAAAAGACAAGTATCATATGATCTCACTGATACGAGGAATTCTTAATCTCAGGAAACAAACTGAGGGTTGCTGGAGTGGTGGGGGGTGGGAGGGATGGCGTGGCTGGGTGATGGACACTGGGGAGGATATATGCTATGGTGAGCGCTGTGAATTGTGTAAGACTGATGAATCACAGACCTGTATCTCTGAAACAAATAATATATTATATGTTTAAAAAAAAAAAAAAGAAGATAGTAGGAAGGGAAAAATGAAGGGGGGGAAATCGGAGGGGGAGACGAACCATGAGAGACTATGGACTCTGAGAAACAAACTGAGGGTTTTAGAGGGGAGGGGGTGGGGGGATGGGTTAGCCCGGTGATGGGCATTAAGGAGGGCACGTATTGAATGGAGCACTGGGTGTTATACATAAACAATGAATCATAGAACACTACATCAAAAACTAATGATGTAATGTATGGTGACTAACATAATAAAATAAAATTTAAAATAAATAAATAAATAAAATAAAACATCTCTGAGAAGTTATCAGAATAATATACATCTCGATTCAGATCAATAAATATTTGAGTACCTTTTGTGGCATGAGTTAAGTTTTACAAAATGTAATAATGATTATTAAGTTCTATGCTTGTGTAGATTTAAGATAGAAAATTATAAGTAAATAATTATTAATATAAAAGAAACAAAAAAGAACTGTTTGCTTTGCAAAGGAAAAACAATGTGAAAACTGTTTTTATTAAAAAAAATTTTTTTTATAAATCACTTATGGACTATATCATATCTGACATTGTAAATAATTTCAACAACACAAAAGAAAAAAAAAAAGCAGATAACATACCTTGCTTAATTTTGCCCCCAAACTGGTCTTCCAAGAGCCCATGGACCACTAATTTATAGATCATGGCTTGAGCTCGTTCCAGATCAGCTAATCCCAATGCTCTCTTTATGGGTGACCGCATGACTGCTCGCTTCACCATGTGTCGCATCAAGAACTGCAAGGCTGCACGCATCTCCACATCTTCATGAACGACTGGAGAGCTTGCACAGTCTGAGTTATGGCCATTTTCAGCCAGAACCTTTGGTATCAGCAACAGCTCAGCATATTTACTACAGCCAAGAAGAGCACTAAGTGATTTCATAGCACCGAGGTAGAGATAGGACAGCTGGACTGCTCGGATTTCCGACTGGGCTATGTCATGGTTTTTGGATATGTGTTCGTGATTTTTTCTTTTTCCTTCTGTTATCTGATGTTGGGATTCCACACTTGGCAGTGTTGGATCTAAAGAAAATGAAGCTATTTCGTTGTCTGATTTGGAGGCTGTGGTACCCTGACTTCTGACATCATCAGATGTTAAGCCTGCTCGCGTATCTACAGCAGATTCACTCTCGGTTTTCTGCTCAACATCCCCTTTCTCCTCAGACTCATGTCGGTGTTTCTTTTCATGTCGCTTGGTGCTCTGTTTGCCCATGTCTTCGTGAATACCAGTCAGATATGTGAGGTCCAGCAACACAGAAGCCGTCAGGCCTCGGAATCGCGCCACATCAAAAGGCAGGGGTTCACAGGGTTCCAGATTATACAATGGAGTATCACTAGGCGACCAAAAAGTTGGGAAGCTTTAATAAGATCAGAATGACACAGGAAGAAGCAAGTGAGGGATAGACAGGAGGAAGGTACAGAAAATAATGTAAACAAAGTAAGATGCATCATGTACACAGTACAAAGAATAATTTACATGAACTAGAGAAATCATTACAGAGAGAAAAATGAGTATTTTATGAGAAAATAGGGAGATGTGATGATAAATGCAAAAGCAATGAGATGTGCATGTATTTTCAAATCAGAGTATTTACTATACTCTAATGTAGAAATTAGCAAAATTTCTAAAAAGAGTCAAATAGTAAATATTTTAGACCTTGCAGGCCACACAGCCTCCACGGCAACCTTTCTACCCTGCCATCATAGTGTGAAAGCAGCTATTGAATACCTAAATGAACAGGTGTGGCTGTGTGTAACATTATTACAAACACAAGAGGTGGGCCAGATGCAGTTTGCCTATCCCGATGTAAGCTATTTGAAAAGTCTGTAGAACAGATTTCGCTTATTATATGGGTAATGACTATAACCTACTCAAGAGGTTCCAAGACTTTGTCTTCATTTAAAAAATTATCTTGTAGTCTTCAATTAATGCTTCTAATTTGTAGCTTAAGCAAAAATATGATCACATTATTTCCTGGTATTTGGCAAGAATTTACTGAAGTTTAAAAATGTTATAAATACACAAAATGTAACAGCTTTCGCAAATACCAAAAGTTTGGTGGCATAAATTTGTCATATTAACCTAAATCTTGGTTCTAGATTAATCTTCTTAATCTTATTTTCCCTTTTCCTCATTTTCTTATTTGCTTTAATTTGATTTATTTTGCTTTATTTTATTTGCATCTTAATTAAGGCATCACAAATCCTTTCTGAAACAAGGCAAAGAATAAAAGAAAAGGTAGATACTTTCATGTAACACTGTAAATTTTTCACTAGTTTCTTAGCTTGGTAGAGTGGGGGAATGTAAGTATAGGGTGAAATTGTGTATAAATTTTATGTATGTGTCAGTTTTCAGCTGAGAGAATCTACAGCTATTGTTAGATTCTAAAACAGTACTGCCTCCAAAGAATACTTAAGTACCACTTTTTTGGATATTGTACCATGTCATATTAACACTAAAGAACAGGGGCGCCTGGGTGGCTCAGTCATTAAGCGTCTGCCTTCGGCTCAGGTCATGATCCCAGGGTCCTGGGATCGAGCCCCGCATCGGGCTCCCTGCTCTATGGGAAGCCTGCTTCTCCCTCTCCCAATCCCCCTGCTTGTGTTCCCTCTCTCACTGTGTCTCTCTCTGTCAAATAAATAAATAAAATCTTTAAAAAACGAAACAAAGAACAAAACAAAACAAAAACACTATAGAACAGGGGCGCCTGGGTGGCTCAGTGGGTTAATCGGCTGCCTTCAGCTCAGGTCATGATCCCAGGGTCCTGGGATCGAGCCCCACGTCGAGCTCCCCGTTCCATGGAGAGCCTGCTTTTCCCTCTCCTTCTGCCTGCCACTCTGCCTACTTGTGCTATCTCTCTGTCAAATAAATAAATAAAATCTTAAAAAAAAAAAACCACTATAGAACAATCACTTTAGGCAATAAAATGAATAGTTATATATTATCACTAATAAATCACATTTTCAAATGATGCAACTATGTAGAATCATTAGATAAATGAGTCCCCTTATCAAGGAAGATTCTTGACATATTTCCTTTGAAACATGAAGTTTCTATTTCACACAAATCCTATGTGATTGCAAACACATCTAAATGCTTTTAAGTATACAGTTTGTGTCAAATAAATGTAATTTCCATATCTACCCAAAATATTGTACCCCGAAGGGATAGGAATTTTAGTCACTCAAATGTTCCTGCCTACATTCAAAGCCCACCTACACAAAATGTAAGTGACAAATCTGCTGGCTGGCTTTTTTCTACCCCAGTGTGTAATGGAAATGATCAAAAAGCAAGCAGCCAAATGAAAAACAGAAAGACAGATCCCAGTTAAACCTAAATTAGTGAGCTTACCATTTCTTCACAAAACAAAACAAAAACCCATATATCTTATAAACCACTAATATTCCAGGTAACATGGCTTTGGGATATATTCCTTTATGAAATCACAGTACTCATACCCAGCTATATGAAA
This sequence comes from Phoca vitulina, assembly GCF_004348235.1. Classification (NCBI taxonomy): domain Eukaryota; kingdom Metazoa; phylum Chordata; class Mammalia; order Carnivora; family Phocidae; genus Phoca; species Phoca vitulina. Next base: position 29,668,926 of record NW_022589723.1, read on the forward strand.
AAAAATATTTTAAAAACTGGCAGCTCATCTAAAATACAGTTACTCACTGTCCATAGGCCCATTTCACCATTAAATACTCGTTTGCTAAAAGTGTAACTCAACAGATCATACCTGATGGTAATTTCTGCTTCATCCCATTGGACCTTGGCAGACGTGCTGCCCTCTTTGACCACTCCCAGCAGCGTGGCATGGCGCCCAGTTTGCTTGTGAACACACCGACCTCCAACTCTAAGACCAGCATCAACTCCTCCTATCACTGCCAGCACAGGCCACACCTCTATGCAAAGGGTCCTCAGCTGCGGCTCTGAGAGGTCAGCAAGGCCATGTCTATTATGTTTACCTTTCTCTTCCTCTTTGCTCTCCTTCTCCTCTCTCATTTCATTTTCCTCTCGGCTTTGAACCGAGCGGCTTTTCTTTAGCTTCTGACCTGACTCTTTAATACATATCTTAATTTTATGCAGCCTTTCCATCATTTTTCTGTTAATGCAGTAAGTCCAACGGTCCGTTCGGTGAAGGATACGGATAAGCTGAATAGTGGCCTCCGCCAGCACTGCTGCTACTGGACTACAAATAGGGTCTCCTGGAAGTAAGTCTCGCGGTGTGCCACGCATTTGCATATCACAGATTTTCACCTAGAAGGAAAAAAGCCAGGAAATGTGTGATAGTAGTAGTTCTCCTAAACTACTAGTCACTATAAAGTCTAGCACATGTAATCCCATGTTGAACTTGTGTTCGGTCTCCTAATACAGGTATATCATACCACTGGCTGCTGATAAGGAGTGAACAAACATTACAAATTTATTGTTAGTAGCAATATGGTCCTCTGAAACAAGCTGCCCTGTCATTTAAACTTCCTCCTACAGCCTCTGAGTAACAGAGTTATTGTGGCCACCCAAAAGATGGGTTTAAACCAAGGTGTATGTGACTGATTCCACTTACTCCAAAAAAAAAAAAAAGCCTTGAGAATCTATTCACTCTCATCCTTAAGACAAGTCCTGAGGCCATCTTATACTGTTCAATGGGCACAAAGATAAAAATTATAAGTCTAGATAATTGGGATATTTCCAATCCACACATTTCAAATAAGACCCTGAGGTTAAAAGAAGAGCAAGACTTGGGTTCAAATCTTAACTCTGAATAATCTTGGGAAATTATTTAATCTCATTAAACCTCAGCTTTTTCATCTGAAAAAAATTGCACAAATAATTAATATCTGTGTCTTATGGTTATTTTAAAGATTAAATGAGACTATGTACATAAAGTGCCTATTACTACAGTGCCAGATACACAGTAAATTGTTCAAAAAGATGTTAATTACCATTAATATTGTTTTTATCAGAGACTGTGAAACTTATCAGAAAAGGCTTCTGGGCAGAATAAATTGGTTGATACATAGTCCAAGGTTGAATTAATTCCTTCAAGGTTCACAGATGGTGGGGAGCACTAGGCCATCATTTTGAGTAGAACATAGCAGAGCTTAGTTTGGGCTGTGAGAATATCACTGGGGGAAAGGACTACTGCAGGTACTGGGTTGTCTCTACTTCATCTCCAGTTTTGTTGATTACTTATTCAAGAGGCAGTTTCCCTCTCTCATGAATTGCTAGCTTAAAATTATACCACCTTGGCAATTTTTAAAACATATTTAAAAGCACAGAATAAAAGTTAACTTTCATGCTTAGGACTGATCAAGTCCAGCACTTCCATTATAGAAATATGACAGTGTGAAAATTTTCTACTACAAAATAACTAGAAATTCTGGAGACCAGAGCTAGGCTATACTACATCCTCAAATGAAAGGATGTAGTAGAAAACAAATCCACCCATCAGCACAGGGAGACCACAAAGAAATTTGTCTCTGCCTGGGTGTTAGATGAGGAGAAAAAAAAGCTTTTAGTGAGAGGGTATCTCTTTAATACTGTCCTCCTAAAGTGTTTAGGGTTCAAATTTACACCATCTATAAGGTATAAGGACCCCCCTCAGCTGAATGAACGTCAGGTTCCCCATCACAACTACAACTTCCATTATTCAGCTAATGGTATCTGATTACATTTAAGATTATTTCTAGATCAGGCGCTTGGGTGGCTCAGTTGGTTAAGCGACTGCCTTCGGCTCAGGTCATGGTCCCGGAGTCCTGGGATCAAGTCCCACACCGGGCTCCCGGCTCAGCGGGGAGCCTGCTTTTCCCTCTGACCCTCTCCCCTCTCATGCTGTTTCTCTCTCTCTCTCTCTCTCTCTCTCTCTCTCTCAAATAAATAAATAAATAAATAAAATCTTGAAAAAAAAGATTATTTCTAGATCTCCTATATGCACAACTGCCAATGAACCAGATTATTCCTAAATTGTTTCCTATAATTCCTATAACTGAAAGGAATTATTACATTCAAATTGCCAGAATATCAAATAGTGCTTTAATGAAGAGTAAAGGTACCTTCTAAAAGTAATCTAACTTTCTTGGAGAGCAAATTACCTGAGCAGGTACTTTAATGGTAGAAATAGCTTATTCTATTTATAAACTCTAACAGAGCCTAACAAATATTAATAAAAAAAGACAAATATTCTTTACACTTAAGTATAAAGGTTTGACGTTTCATTACCTTTTCCCCTGGGTTGCTACTATAGAACATGACACATGGGTACAACTCTGCTGCATCCACATCTTCAAAAGCTAATTTGGGTTCCTATAGTGTGACAGAGGTGATAAAAAGAAGTAAGAAATTTTTTTTAATGTATAATATCCAATCACATTAAGATTCAAAGCTTTTATGAGACAGAACACAATTTACAAGAACAAATCTCAAATAACATTGCTAACCAAGAAAATCCCACATATAACAAATGATCCTGATTTGTTCATCTGCTTCAAAAATCTTACTGGGATTTTACCATCTTTCTGTTGTTTGTTTGGTGAAAGAACCAAAAGGTAATAAAGTAAAAGCAGAGAAGAGGGGGTAATCTACAAACTGAGTAACCAGCACTTAAGTAAGTGAGTTAAGTATAAATAAAAACAAGAAAATATGTAATGCTTGTGAATGAGTTTCAGTACCTCTCCATTTTTCCCAAAGGAAATGGTCCTGGCTTCCATGTCTAGCACACAGGTAATGAAATCTCCTTGAGTAAAGCTGGACAACGTCAGAGTCTGTTCTCCATTGTGATAGAGGTTACCACTATAGGCCCGGTAGAGCCACATATCCGAGGTAGTACGGTGGTTAAAGTCATGTACTGGCCAGCGAGAAACTCCAACACACGTGCCTTCATTTCCTCTGTTTTCCTTCACAATGTAAAACTAAAATAAAATGAAAGTGGTAATGTTCACTAATATCCAAAAAACCTGTTTATATACTATTAATTGCATAAACCAATACTGGGGAATATGCTCATAAACAACATTGATGCATTTATGGGAATATGTAAGTTTATTTCCATCCTAAGTAAAAATAAGATACAAATGAAACAATTTCATCATTTTATAACAATTTAAAAACAAACTTAATTTTTACCTATAGAACATTTAGAGTAACCTTTGAGTACTTATTTAAACAATTTTAGCTTATATTTCGATTATGAAGCTGAAGATGTCCAGTCCAGAAAAATCATTAATGGAAAGCTTCAGTTCTTTTTTTTTTTTTTTTTTTTTAAAGATTTTATTTATTTATTTGACAGAGAGAGACACAGCGAGAGAAGGAACACAAGCAGGGGCAGTGGGAGAGGGAGAAGCAGGCCTCCCGCAGAGCAGGGAGCCCGATGCGGGGCTCGATCCCAGGACCGTGGGATCGTGACCCGAGCGGAAGGCAGACGCTTAATGACTGAGCCACCCAGGCGCCCCAAGCTTCAGTTCTTTACATTCAAATTTTCTAACTACTCTTTTATGTATATTTCTGTGCAGAGAAGAGTTAATATAGCAGGCCTGAAACTGTTTTTTTTTGGACAGGAGAGAAGGGTCGGGACGGGCAGAGGGAAAGGTAGAGAAAGTTAGAGAAAGAATCTTAAGCAGGCTCCACGCCCAGTACGGAACCCAACATGGGGCTTGATCTCAACCCTGAGATCATGACCTGAGCCGAATCATTGGCCCCTGGCTAGTCTCTGGGAATTCAACTGGTAAACAGTTTCCTACACTGATACAAAACTTTCCCTAAGTGATAAGGGTAGCTCACCAGGCATACAGTGTTTGAACAGTACGGTTTATGCTGAATACCTGCTTTCCTCCTGGGAGTCTGGAATTTTGGTACATGTGAAGCAGAGTACACCTTCATGATGAGCCCCTGGTAAAAAACTGTGGGTGCTAAGTCTCTAATGGGCTTCCCTAACACACTGCATACATGCTGCTGCACTTTGTTGCTGGGAAAAGAGCATATTCCATGTGAGCCCTCATGGGAAGGAGAGAACACAAAGAAGCACGCACATTGATTCCTCCAGATTCCACCTTGGTCTTTTCCTCTTTTACCCAGCTTTAAGTCCTTACTGGATGGTTACAATAAACCTTAGTCATAAGTAAAACTATATGCTGAGTCCTATGAATTCTTCTACCAAATCTTTGAATATAGGGGTCATCTTGGGGACCCTTGACACAGTGGTGGCAACAAGAAGATTCATTAGAACTGACTCATTAAAATATAATTACAGTGCTATTTGGAGGAGAGAGAGAGAGAGAAGTGGGAAAAGACAAAACGCTGGTGTCTGGTGGCTATGGAGTTACATGTGTTATGAAACAGCAAGTGAATTGCTATCTGTTGGGAGAGGTAAGGTTACCTATGGAACTCAAAAATAATAGATCCAACCACAGAAGAGTTAGCTCACTGGCTCCCATGACTGCTTTTGGCCTGGTTAAAATGAGAAAAAAGAGAGCAGTCAGGGTAAAATTTGTGATGTTCTCTCTTGTGGGAGGGAAAATAATGGGCCCCAAACATCCCTACAAATGGGCTTTGGATGGGCCAAAGAATACAAATTAATTTGCAATTGTCTCTCCTCTGGGTGGGAGGGCAAAGAGTTCAAATTTCCCCAAAGGTGAGTTCTGGGTAGACCAAAAATATTAGAAGTGTGTATTCCTCTTTCCTCCAAGTAAGAGGGAAAAAAGTTAAATCAGTTCCCAGAGCTGGAACAAAGCTGAAAAGAAAAGAAAAGAAAAGGAGAAAAGAGAAAGAAAGAAAAGAAAAGAAAAGAAAAGACCTCTCCAGTCATTTTCTTTAGCCTAGATGCTTCCACTGCTGTAGCAGTGCCCCTGACCCAACTAATTACCCTAAATTTACTCTAAGACCTTGAGTAAACTTGAAATCTGAAGGGGAACAGTTTTAAATTTTTAAAGATTTTTATTTATTTTTTTGACAGAGAGACGGCGAGAGAGGGAACACAAGTAGGGGGAGTGGAGGGAGAAGCAGGCTTCCTGCCAAGCAGGGAGCCCAATGTGAGGCTCAATCCCAGGACCCTGGGATCATGACCTGAGCCGAAGGCAGATGCCTAACGACTGAGCCATCCAGGTGCCCCAAATTTTAAATTAAAAAAAAAAAAAAACCAGCTTTGTTTTGTGGCTATTTCATCTAGATGTGTAATAAAACTGATGTAAAATATTACAGGCTTGTAACTTCATAAATGCTAAGGGATCATCCTGATCAGTGAAAGCTACAAAGGAAAAATTGTTAGGGAGACACAACTTCCTTTTTTTTTGCCACCAGAGGGTAAATTTAATCTCTTTTGAGTATCAGAAACAAAAAAGCTTCCATAACTGATGATTTTTTGCTATGATTTTTGCTTACTGGAGCCTCTGAAAAAAGGGAGACAATATATAAAGAGTGATAATCTCCAGAGATACACAGATATATTTTCAGAGTTTTAAAAAGTAGTTTTCACTTGCCATTCAGTTCATCAGTAAAATCTGATGTCTGACTTTTAGAGGCTAATGATTTTCTAGCCTAAAGTGCGTATTTTTGACTGGCTAAATTTGGACTCGGAGACTGACAAGGCAAAAAGAGCCTAGAAAAGCCTTGCTTGTCACTTGGATTTGAAACACAGCAGTTTGGTCTGACAACCTCTAGGCTTCACTGATGCCAAAAAAGTTTAGAATCCTGAATTTATAGATTCTAATTGCCTGGACCTGACTCCAAGCTAAAACGCGATACTGTCTGCCATGGGCTATTTCAACCCAACATGAGCTGTGCTCAATTCAAAAACAGGAACTGGCCCAAAGAACAAAACTCAAATTTTGGGAGTGTTGCAGATTTAGGACTCCTCTGTGGGGCCACAAACTCTGAAAACCTCATAGATTCTGGCTGGACTGTCTGGGTCACTTGCAGATGCCCCTAGGAAAGGGCTTGTTCTCTGATGGAACCATCTAAATCTGAGCTAACTGGCTCCATATTTCTGACACAGAAACTGATTTCACTCCTCTAATGATGTAGTTGGAGGAAGGCATACCACAGGGAGTATGACCTTGCCATCCACTCTTAATCGATTGGACCTTCAACCTCTTCTTGGGGACATCCCACTACTGTTGGCTTATATTATGTTCAGCTTTTTGGATTACTTGCAGTTTACAACAACAGACTGATAGCTTGACTCTCCATGTCTCATCTTTCTTCTGATAGACACATCTAAGTAAGGCCTTTTATTAAAAGAATTTCTTCCAGAAAGAGATTGATCTTTTCTAGGCTGCTCACTAGATAAATGATTAGGATAAAAGAGTTAAGAGGTTTTTAAACCTTTTGAAAAAAAATTTTTAACTGGGATTTTTGTCCTGATCAACTTCCTGACTAACTGTTCTGGTTAAGTTGTATGAAAATGGTTTTGTGTGAAAATTCTTTTGTCCTTGCACCCAACCCTTCTGTACAAAAGGTCTAAATGAAGATAAAAACATGACTGAAAAAATCCGAAGTTATAATTACTAAATGGGACCTATGATTTCAGTATAAGGGAGGAAAAAAAAACACAAAACCCAGACCCTTGGGAAGTGTGGAGGAGTGGGGACGGCATTAACGATCTTTGTTTTTCAAAACTGTTTCTCTTAGGGGGAAAAAAAAAAATCCATGTTGTCTTCAAGGCTGCTGTGAGTACTTCAAATTCAACCTGACTGCTGAGCCTCCCATCATAACTGACAGACTATGAAAAACAGGGACTGGCCCTAGCTCCTGCATATTCCACAGCACACCTCTAGATGTCATCATGCTCTTGAGGCAAATAAATTGGTATCACAGACAAGTAAAACCATTTAACTGACTGCCTTTAGGCAGTCCCTGAGTCCCACTGACTCTAAATTATTCAAACTGCACTGGGAGCAGAGGGTGGGAGGTACCCCTGGTGGAAGGTCACGTTGGGGCCCTGTTAACTTGTTCTGCTTAATACTGTACATCATGATCAGGGGTATCCTAACAATCATAAACTCTTCGTTTCCAAGGATAGCACGTATGCCTTCTAGAATTGTATTTCTTGTGTGTGCACCCTAACATGACACTACCTAAGCCCTGGACTGGCCAGAGTTGTGCTGTGCTGAAATGATGCCTAAGCCAGTTAATACAAAAACTTAAGGGCAAATCCACATGGCTTTTTATGACAGGCCTTTACGGTTAATGGGATTTGTTTTAACTAGCTAAGTCTAGGACCCCCTCAATAGTACAAGTTGGTCTCACCCTGCTGCCTAGGGTCCTACTGATAATTTTACTGTAAAGAGACGGTGGCCAAGGGCCAAGGGGGTGGACTATGCCAAAAAGGAATTAATATAGCAGAGACTGCCATCCTTAGAAAAGTCCTGCTTGCAGTGTTGGACCCTGTCTGAAATTTGGAACTAGACTGGTAAACAGTTTCCTTCACCGATAAAAAACTTTCCCTAACTGATAAGGGTGGCTCATTGTGCCTGGGCTAAGTTTTATACAACAGTATCATTTAGCATTAACACCTCCTTTCCCTCTGGGACTAAAATTTTAGTGTATATCAAGGCAGAGGGTATGTGACCAGCACCCAAAAAAATCTTGGGCACTTAGTCTCTCATGGGCTTTCCTAGGCAGAAACATCACACAGATTACTGTATTTTCATGGCTGGGTATGATCTCTGTGACCCCTCATAAGAGGGATTATCAACATTTTTTAACTGTTCATTTAAAAAATTTTTGAGATAACCTGAGAAGAATTTATAACAGTTACAAAAATAATAGATTTCTTGTATATCTTCATTCAGTGCCATTTTTGTTAACATCTTACATAAAGATAAAACATTTACATGATGATTTTTTTTTTTTAAGTAGGCTCCACACACAACATGGGGCTTGAACTCACAACCCTGAGATCAAGAAGCACATGCTCTACCAACTGAGACAACAAAGTGCCCCTATATATGATTTTTTAAAAGTCTTTCATACATTTTTTTGTAAGAACCTGGGGAGAAAAGGACTAAAAGACAAAATGTTAAAAACTACTTAGAATTCTACGTACCTTCCACTGATAGCACCCAGAAGTTACTCCAGTTGATGCCAATCCATATCCTTTTCCTCCACTGCCATGAGTTAAAATCTGTCCATTCTCAACTAGGCAACACTGAGCTTTCTCTGGGTCAAATGATACTTCTTGTATAGGAAGATTCTCATCTTCTTCCTCCAACTCTCCCTGCTTCTACCAAAAAGGAAGCTGCGTCAGTACTTTGGGATAATCCAGATCTCAGTTAATATATATTCTAAGACTCCTTAGTTTGAGTCCACAAATATTTATTAAATATCTACTATGTACCAGGTACTGTGCAGGCAATGGGAACACAATGATAAATACAGCATGGCCTCTGCATAAAGCTTAGGTCCAATTAGGGGCCAGAGAAATAAATAACACCAGTATTGTGAGAGAATAACAGAAGTTACATGACCAGTATAGCAGAAACATAAAGGTGTAAGTGTCTAAACATGCTTGGGAAGGATAAGGAAAGTATTCAAAAGAGGATATCTTCTGAGCTGAGTCCTAAATAATAAGAAGGCACTTGGCAGCTGATCAAAGAAGAGAAAGGCATTTAGGGCAGTAAGTATAAGTAGAGCATTGTGCCAAGGCATGGAGGTACAACAGAGTTCAGTGATTTATACTAATTGCAAGCAGTGTGGAATGTCTGGAGGATGAGAATGGCAGAAAAGGAGGCTAGAAAGAGAAGAAGAACAAAATCATGGAAGGCCCTGAATGCCATTTAAAGTTTGAACTTTACAGACAATAGGGAGTGCTTACACAAATTTATATAGAGGATCTCTAATCAGATCAATGCTTTACAAACATTGTTTTACCAGGGGTATACAGGATGAAGGCAGAGAGATCAATTGGAAGATTACTGCAAGAGTTCAGGTAAAAAACAGTGAGGATTTCAATTTATTAATTCACTCAATGAGTATTTATTAAGCATCTACTATGTGCAAGACATTATACCAGGTCCTATATATTCAGCAGTATATTAGATAGGTAAGGTCTCTGCTCTCATAGAACTTTTATATGTATAAATAATAAAATGTTTATATATATAAAATGTAAAAAAATATATTTTATACATTCATAATATATATAAAATAAAAACACATATAGTTTTAAATATATATTTCTAATATATTTATATTATATATGTAATTAAATAATATATTTAAAACTATTTAGAACTTACACTTTAGAAGGTAGAAACAAAAGATACATAAACAAAAAAATATCAGGTATGTGCTATGTCAAAATTAAAGCAAATGATGTAACAGAGTATGTGACAACTAACTCTAGATTTAGGATCAGGAAAGGGAACTCTGAAGAAGTGACGAAGAAGCGGGGATGATGGTTGAAAAAAGAAGGGGTCTTGGGACCAAGCCTTGGGATACTCCAACACTTAAACAGAAGAGGAAGAACTAATAAAAGAGAATGAGAAGAAGCCATTGTACTGAGATAGAAGGAAAACCAGAGAAAGTGTGGGCCCATGAAAACCAAGAGAAAGATTAAGGTAGCTACATAAATGGATTTAAGAACGATTTAGGAAGTAAAATCAATGAGGCCTAGTGACTACATGGATGGGGTGACATTAGGAGAATCAGAATTCCCAAGAACACAGGTTTGGAATGCTATGTGAATGGTGGTGTCACCAATTAAAAAATGGACAGGGAAAAAAGTAAAAAAGTTTGATGGGGAGACACCTGGGCTGGCATTTAAGTTTGGAAGACACTGCATATAGGTGAAAATGGTTCCAGATATATTCCAGACGGCTGGAAAAGGTAAGACTGGAACTCTGGGGGATAACAGAGTTTGGAATGGAGGGAAGGAGAACGTGGCACCAAAGAAGAAATGCCTCTAGAGGGAACCAAGGATTGGCAGAGGAATGGAGATGTAGGAGAAGGCAGTATTTTGAAAACAACAGAAGCTAGAGTTTCCTGAGATCAAGTAAGATGTAGACAAAAAAGCGCATCCTACATTTAGCAATTAGCACTTACTTTTGTCATTTAATTTCAGTGTTTTGATGGAAGAGCAACAATTGAATTGAAGAGAACATGAGAACTAAGGAGTGGCTTATAAATATGTATAAAATTACTCTTCTGAGAAGCTTAGCAGTGAAGGACAAGTGAGAAGACATGGGCGGCTTCTTGGGTAAAAAAAAGGATTTTGGGGAGGGTAGGAATGAGAGATGTTTATAAGTTGAGAAAAAGGAACCAGTGGAGAAGGAGAAAGTGCAGAAGGAATATGGAATAACTGATAGAACAAAGTCCCTCAGAGGAGAAGGAGTCCAGAGACAGGAGACAGGATAGTCATTTGTGCTGTCTAAAAATACCTTTTTGGAAGAATCACTTACCTGTGACTTTATTTCTTGTTCTTTTTCCTTTATCTGAATAGCATGTTTGGCCTGAGCAATGGGTGTCTCCCACATACAGTCCGACAGAAGGGAAAAGAGGCGTTCAACAACCTATTTATTGAAAGAATAAGAATGATGAAATTTGTAAAAGATAATTTTAAGTAATTTTAGAAAAAATAAGTCATGTAACTGTAATATTAAGTCAAATGTGAAATTTGATTATAACAATGTACAAGCTACTTTGGGTGTCTGTAAGTTAAACATCTTTTTTTAGAAGGATCATTAACCCACTTTCTAGTGGGTTCCATGGCCCTCCATGTTTCCTCACTATATGGACCTCTGATAAGGCCACGCAACCACACATATTTCTCTCTCTAGAGGCCCAAACCTAGTAAGAAATTCCACAGATTTTCCTTTCCTTCTGACCTTCCAAGTATTCACTATCCCCCTACTCCTCACACCCATAAGCTTAATTTCTTTCTCCTTGCTTGGAAATGAAATAATAAAGCAATCTCAGAAGCAGAAGTTTTGCTACTGAATTAATGACACATTTACCACTGCAGAGACTATAATTTAGATTTTGGGTGAATTATATTACACATGTGAAAAATATTTAAAGAATAGAAACCTGAGCCATTTGATCATCTTCTACACCAGATTCACAAGCTGGTAGCACAGCCTCAAGGACGTGAAGTGCAAGGAGCCTCGTTCTTAGGTTACCAACTAGAGGAACACCTGGGAGGGGGGAAGAGACATTTTCTTATTATCAGTGTGACTTACATTCAAAGTGTAAATGAACTTCTTGAATAAAAATATCTGAGGCTCATTAACCATTTATGGTTGGAATGGACTACACTTTAACCTATTATCACAAGAATTCTGGACTCATCCCATACCCAATGTACATGAATATTCATGTTTATATCTCAGTTTTTATGTATATGTAAGATTTATTTGTTAGAGAGAGAGGGAAAGAGAGAGGGCACGCACATGAGGGCAGGGGCAAAGAGAGAGGCGGAGACACAATCTTAAAGCAGACTCCTCACTGAGTGCGGAGCCCAACGGGGGGGGGCTTAATCTCACAACCCTGAGATCATGACCTGAGCCGAAACCAAGAGTGGGATGCTTAACTGACTGTGCCACTCAAGCACCCCCCCTTTTTTTTAAGATTCATTGATTTATTTTAGAGAAAGAGAAAAAGAGAGAGAGCGCCCATGTGCGCAGGGGGACCGGGGGGGGGGGGGAGGATTTTTATGTATATATAAAGGGAATAGCACTATAATAACTACTGTGCCAAGTACTACTATGTTATGCATTTCATACACATTAACTCTACTGATCTTCACAAATCCTACCCGTTTCACTGATGAGGAAACCGAGGCTGAGAGAAGTGAAGTAAGGTGACCATAGTTCAGCAGAGGTAGAATTTTAAATAGATCTGTTAATCTCTAAAGCTCAGGCTTATCATAGCCTTTCATGGCTTCTTCTCCATCCATGCCCTGACTGCCTCCCAGAGATTGTTAGGATTAATGGCAAATAAACAGTTTGTACTTTTCTAAAGTAAGCAAAGGTAGAGGCAGAATAATGATGCTCTTTTTTATACCTTCTACCACAACAAAACCAATTAAAAATAAATGAATATCTGATTTTTTTCTTTATGCTCTAAGACATTAATCAATATAAGCCTCACCTTATTAAATGAGAGAAAAAAAGCTGTTTTAAGTTATACTAGTTAAGAAAAACTAGCAAAGTATATTGAGAATGCATACATATAAAATAACATGGTACCATAGAAAATTAAATGATGTTTTAGCATATTTAAGAAAGACTGGGGATTGATGAAAAAGTTCTGGAAACGGAGAGTAGGGATGGTTGAATAACACTACGAATGTACTGAATGTCACTGAATTGTAATGCTTAAATAGTTAAAACTGTAGATTTTATTTTATATCACTGTAAATTTTATGTATATTTTACCACAATTGAAAAAAAAGACTAGGAAAGGACTGACAGTAATCCATGCAAGCAGACCAAACTTCTAGTCTAAGAACTGGGAGGTGAGCTTATTACATACAACTTTCATAGATAGCACACAATCAGAAGTTATAATCAAGACAACAGAAATCATATTATAAAGAGAAAATGGACAAATGAGATCTGCACTTTGATAATCAAGAAGTGATGTCAAAATCTGTGCCAAATTATCATTTTAAACAGTATGTTCTCTGCTTATTTTTATTATGGTAATCCAAACAAATACCGTCAAGTTCTTTAGATTACATCCATAATCTAGTCTGGTGCTACTTTCTATTATTTCCTATCAATTTTTACTTCTGAAAGTAGATTTTTCTTTTGATCAAGTATTTAGAAAAAAGAAGTCTTGAAATCAAGGTCAAATATCCAATGTTGTTCAAGTCCGGCACTATTCTGAATAAAATACATGTGATGTATAAAAATACTCTAACACAAGGCAAAGATCATATACCTGAAGAACACTTCTGAGATGCTATATTTAGAAGCACTTCTGTCCATTTTGGGGAAGCCATTTTTGATTGAATTGCTTTTGAAGATACAACTCTGCGAAGAAAAACTAAAAAATCCCCCAGATGCAGTTCGGCTGCATGTTGTTTCCTAAGAGCAGCTGAAGAGGGAAAAGACAAGTTCACATTACAACCAAAAATCAACAGGAAAATGTCTTATCAAGTAACTTGCATTTAGATGCAGGATGCCCAAACTTAATTCAAAATTTAAGTTGTCAATTAGCTGCTAAATTTTTAAAACTTAAAGAACAGAATGGGGAAAGGTCAGAAAATAATGCCAAGCTTAAAACATTTTTTACATTTGTGTACAACAGTGAGGTTGCTAGAATAAAGTATGTGTATTTGGTTTTGTGCATTTTCTTTTTTACTGCTATTCTGAAAAACAACAGTTCTCTATCCAAGTCTAGAGTTTTACCAGGTAGAATCTGAAGGAAATGGTCTGTGAACCCCCTTAAAATTGTATGAAAATTGTGTATTTGATTAATAAAAGAGTTCACAACGTGGATCACATTTTCAAAAAGTCCATGATCCCCCAGCCCAATCAAATTAAGAATCACATCTCTAAAAACCCCTTTGTGCTTTCAGATTCTATAAGGAAACAAACTTCTAGGCCTGAATCTGATTTGCCTGAGCACTAACTCCATGTATAAAGATCTTTCATACAAACGTGCCCTAACCAATCTTCCCAGTTTTTCCACCAGCATCAGTACCAGACTCTCAGCCCCCTCATAGATTCCCTCTCCCACTGTGCATTTTGAGACCAGAGAACTATCTGCTCTTCATGTAATACACCATGTTCTATCATCATCCAACACCTTTCATACCCTCTCAGCCTGGCAAAGTCCCACTCAAGAGTCAAGGGGAGGAAGGATGCCAGTGAGGCAGTTGCCCAGAATGTCAATCTCTAAGAGGCACAAAAACATACAAAATCCTAACAATCTGAAGGCAGGTATACACAGCACTCCTTTCAGGGAGATCCTGGCATGTCAAATTAAGGAATACACAGACAAGTCACTTTAGAGGGAGACCCCCGTACCAAGGGCCACACTTAGATGGCCAGGAATCTACCTTCACAGACATCTCATCATAACTGGAGGACTTCTGTTCTGCTGAAATGGGTGTGCATGTCTATGACAGAACTAGAACGCTGGCAACAATTAGAGACCATTGTACTCCTTTGCTACACTTCCTCTACATGGTACTCTAACTCTTCTTTGCTTAAATGCTAATAAGCAAATATTTTTATAATATCAGTTTAAAGAATATAAATTATTAACCTACCCTGGGTACCCACATATCACTCCAACCATTCCTTCAAAATCCAGTTCAAAAGCTACCTCTTCTATGTGGCCTTCTCTCTGGGTAGAGATCCTTGGGAAAATCTCTTTTCTCATGAGGCCTCCATTCTACCCCCCATCCTCACTCCCAGCAAGTATCTCTGTAACAAGACACTAAATTAATTAAATTAACTGAAGTCTGGAGACCTTAAATATAAAGCTGGTTGATACACCTTGGTGATTCAGTTTGTTTCAGTAACAATACTATGTTTGAAATGAAAGGTACACCTTACTTTCAGTTAAGTATTTTAGAGAGTTTGTGGGGTTATTAAAAGCTGGCCACTGCATGTGACCAGAATCAGTCTCACTCCCAGCCATCCCCATGAATAGAGAGAGTACAACAACATTCTCTCTAGGATGACCTATGTGGATTCAGTCTGCTGTTACACCTGCCGAGTTCACTCATGGAAGAACTGTTTCTTTCTTTACTGGATATGGAAGGGCCCAGTTTTCCTGGGAACCTACAGGTTGAGAAGTAACTCTATTACGTCTTCCTTGCCGTCCATATGTGCAGTATTCAGCACAGAATGGTGAGAAACTATTACCTTAACCACCTTGTATTCCTCACTGGATCTCAGGAAAACAGGAGGTGGCATTAAAAGCTTGTGTGTATTTTACCCCCTGTGAGTCTGCCCATGCTCTTTGCCTAAGTACCATACTCTCCATATGAACAGGGAGAAGGAATTTGCCACAGGTTCAGCCTCTGAAACCAAAAACTGGTCCTTAATCAGACTCATCCATCCTCTAGATTCTGACTTAAGAAATTTAGCTCTTTCTTCTGAGCTTCTTGTATTACACTGTAATTATTTGTTGGCATGTCTGCCTTTCTCATTACCCTGAAGATTCCTGAGGACAGAGACAATGTTTTATCATTTTTGTATCCACAGGGTATTTCCTCTATCCACTCACCTATCTACACAATATTATTTAAATATTACTTTATCTAATTTTAACATTATTAAAGGATTTTAACAGAGAGGATTTTAAGGGCTCCCAGAGTTTATTACAGTAATAAGACATGGTAGTTCTGCAAAAACTTTTTAAATAAATGACCAATTTTAAACTTTTATTCCTTAATTATGTAGGAGACAAAGGTAGCACTTCTGCTGTTCAGGGTTTAAATTCTACCGAAATACAATGTTCAATATAGTTTTTTAAAGCTATGATCAGATGCTCATATTATATAGCAACGAAATATATGACAAATACAATAAGTTTTTTAGTGACCAGGAAACATAACAGCCTAGCAAGAAGTTCAGCTATTCTAATTCTAACCTAGTTCCCAAATATGAAAACCCTTGGTCCTGGGGGAACACTTAAGCCAAGACTATGATTAAAGATGGGCTGTCAAGATCAAATGCTAAGACATAACCTGGGAGAATCAGTCACCTAGAACCTCTAGACTCTAGACCCGGGACAGCCAACGAGAAGCTGAATCTAGAGAGGAAGCAGTACGGTCACTGCATCAAGGTTAACTGACTCTAAGGAGAGGAGGTTCGGTCAGAAGCTCATCTAAATCATACATACTTGGAGAGAAAAGGGGTTTATAAATGAATAAAAATTCTTTCAAAAAATTCCTTCACTCCTCACAACAGAAAGAAGTCTAGATTCTAATGATATTTACACAATGAGGACTCAATAAATGCTTGTGAATAATGACAAAGAAAAGGGTTTATGCTACCTCTGAAGTCTTTTTTCTCAGTTTCTCCACTGGAGTCAACTTTTTTTTCTTCTTCTTCACCCTCTTCTCCTTCCCCTTCTCCAAAAGAGGCCATAAGTAGGACACCAGCTTGGGATAACAAATTCTTCAACTGACTACAGAGTAGGTCCAACAAGGACTGAACTACTTTGGGGCTCAGTTTATCAGCATAAGTCCTACATGAAGTAACAGGAAAAGAACAATGGTAATAACACAGCTGGGCAATTGTTTGTGCTCAAACACATAAAGGAGATTAGAGGGAAATGGAAATTACTAAAATGTGAAAAGACTAGGTCCCATATAGTTCCACCAAGACATCTAAAATGCTCACCCTGTAGTGATGGCTAGAATCTGCAGCAATCTTGTACTAGCCACTTTTAAAGCTGTGCTAAGCTGGGAAACACCTGTCTTTGGCAACAACTGCAGAGGCTGTCCTAGCATGGTGTCTGTGCCACATAACTGCGACAATACGTTTAGCAGACCAGTGGAAATTGCCAGAGAAACATCCACTGGTTGATAGTGAACACTCAGGGCAAAAACTGTAACCAAGAGGAGACGTTGCTGGGCTTCTAGAAAAGAAAGAAAAAAGAAAGACAACTGAGAATTTTCTTTGAAGTCAACAAAGCATTTACTAAAATAAATCATATTCCAAAATATAAATAGTAATGTGGAACACTATTACATTTTCAAATATTTATTCTCCACCTGTAAATTGACCTACTAATGTTAAAACAAGATATAGAACACCTCAAGTATCTAGCTAAAATATAACTTGCATCTTGTATTTGCAGGGGCAGTTACTCACCAATGTGATGCTTGTTTGCTTGCAGAGCTCTCTCTAGGGTAGCAGACAATTGTTGATAAATCTTATGCACGGCCACCTGGATTTCAATCTGAATATTTCTTTTAGCCGCTCTGATCCCATCCTGAATTATATATAAAGATTTACTTTTTCTATTAGTAACAATAACACCTCCTACCCAAATAAAAGTAGTAACATTTTATCCCACTCTATGATAAAGCCTTATGGTGATTTTTAATTATTCAGTATATTTCAGTATATAAAAGTTTTATAATAAGTTTATACTTAAATGCTTGACAATTCTTGATTCTATATAATCTTTCTCCTTTCCCACAAAGCAATTTTTCTTCTCTAAATATGGAAGACATAAAGACAACACCTAAAAAAATTTTTTTCAAGCCATCAGAGAAACTAGGTAAAGTGATCAAGTGCAAATGTAAATTCTTGAAATCCATCCTCGCAAACACCAATCCCTATCCCAAATTAGATCTATCTCTATCCAATTTGGCTAAGGATTAAGAAAACTGAGCCAGCAAAGAATCTAAAAGAATAACAGTAAAAATGGCTCACCTGATCCCAACTATACTACTATTACTCAGGAAACTAAACCAATGAGATATCTTTAAGAGTCATTTAAAAGTCTTTATACTTTTAAACCTCAATCTTAAACACCAGAACATTTAGCATTATTAAACTTGATTTTGTAAAATATATATATACACACACACTCACACACACACTCACTCACACACACACACACATGTATATATATGCTTATTTATTTATAATCTAAATGTACTGCAGGGTGTCATCCTCACACAACAGATCCATTACCCACCTGATAGTGATGCAATCGGCCACTCTCTCCTTTGGCTCCTACATGTCCCACAGTGCCTAAACCAAAACACCCTGCTAGAAACTGCAGCCTCACAGATGTGAGCAGTGTGGATGACTGGAAGCCTGAGCTTGACCTGCTTCCTGCCACAGAGATGCTACCTTTTTCCTCCATCCCAGACAAGAGAACGAGGATCTGGTGAAGTGCTTCTAAACGAAGCTTGAGAAAAGTAAAATAAATATATTTTAGAGTCTGGATTCTTTCACTGAACTGAGATACAACGGAATTCCAACACAGATAATATATCACTTAGCACACAGAAAGCTCTGACATTTCTTAGACATCTATTCTATTAAACATTTATTTTATTACTATGACTTTTTAAAATCAAAATATTTCTAAAAACTCTATAAGCATACTTCGGTATAAAAGAGGCTACACAGGACAACAGGGAAAATAGATTTAAGTAAAAGAGACCTAATTTCAAGGCCAGACTCTTCCACCTACTGTGTGGCCTTGGGAAACTCATTTAACTTCCTGAATCTCAGTTTCTTCATGTGTCAAAAGAGGCCAATACTGTAGTACTTTAACTTACTCACATGGCTATTGTGATGCTCATGAGAATAAATATGTGAAGGTTTCAAAACCGTAAGGTACTATGATATAATGAAGTTATATAGAATGCATACTGTTTAATTCAAGAACTAGAAAAAGTATTTCTGAAAGGTTTCTCTGTGATTCTCCTGAACATCGGGCTCTATCTTCCCTAGGAAGACAATACCCACCACTGTGGCCAATCAGCCTATCCTTTTTTTTAATAAACTTTTTATTTTGAAATAATTATACATCTAATACTTGCACAGAACAGCTGAAAGATGGTACAGATGGTTGCTGTATGCCTTCCCCCTACCTTTTACTAATGTTATCATCTTAGGTAACTATGGTACATTTATCAAAACTACGAAATGAACACTGGTACAACACTATAACTAAGCCATAGATTTTATTTGGATTTCACCAGTTTTCCCATAATGTCCCTTTTCTGTTCCAAGATCCAATCCCAGATAGCCTGTTGCATTTAACTGTCATGTTTCCTTAGTCTCCTTTTTAAGTCTGTGACAGTTTCCATTTTTCTTTTGGAAGAGCAGTTCATGTATTTTATAGAATGTCCCTCAGTTTGGTTTGCCTGATGTTTTCTCATAATTGGACTAGAGTTATGGATTTGGGGGAAAATACCATAAAGTCCTCTTCTCATCACATTATTTTCAGAGATGTATGATAACACCATAACTTATTATTGATGATGTTAATCTTGATCACTTGGCTAAGGTAATGTCCACCAGGTTTCTGCAATGTAAAATTACTCATTTTTTCCCCCTTTTTATACTCTGTAAGCCTCAAGCCACTAAGTCCAGCTTACTTGGAAAAAAAGGGGAATTAAGCTCTACCTCCTGGAAGGAAGAGTATTAAAGGATTTGTGTACAGGGGTGCCTGGGTGGCTCAGTCTGGTTAACGTCTGCCTTCGGCTCGCCCTGGGACAGAGCCCCACATCCGGCTCCCTGCTCCAGGGAGTCTGCTTTTCCCTCTCCCTCTGCCCCTCCCCCGTGCTTGTGTGCGTGCGCTCTCTCTCAAATAAATAAATAAAATCTTTAAAAAAAAAGCAGTGTATATGTTAAAACCAGAATAATTATAAATATTTTGAGGGAGATACTTTGAGGCTATGAAGACATCTTATGTCTCCTTGAAGTTTTGCTAATTTTAGCATTTATCATTATTACTGTGGTGTTCTAATCTAGCCCTTTTTATTTTCTTATATTTTTCAAAATAATTTAATGACAAATATTTCTGTATAATAATAAAAGATGCTTAACTTTATATTAATATATTGGAGATATTTATCATTTCCTAGTACACATTTAGATTATTTACCAAACATTGCTAAAATAGAGAAAAGCTCTAACAAACTACAAAAGTAACTTTATGTCTCCTAAACATTAATATCAAGTAGAAAAGCAGCAAGCCGTGATTAGCTATGTTCATACACTATTTTAATAACCCAAGAGGTAACTCTGAATACAACTATTTGATCTTTTTTTCACATAATTTTGTTAATGACATTATCTGAAACATCATTTTAAAGTAAGGATTTCAGCATGTCTCTATGAAGGTTTCTGCAATCTAGCCCTTTTTAAATGGAGACAAATGGGTCAAAACTGGAGGCTCCAGGAAGCCGATCTGTATGCTCACCAGCCAGTCTCACTCTGGTTTCTAAGAGACAAGGAAAGACTTATGATTAAAGTATCTTGTTCCAAGAGATGGCAATTAAAAATGTACTTTTGTCCACTTCAAACAAAATATTATGCTGTTTTAGTTATAAGAGTGACATCAAAAAGTGGAGGCGGAAGAAAGAGAGAGGGAAGGAGTAGAAGAAAAGGAAAAGTTTTTCCTACACTGTGCATTCGGTGATTTGGGTTTCCATAGTGCCTCACGAGGAGTAAATTATCAAAGACTTACTTCTGCCCTTAACTGCTGCTGCTCCATCGCGATGATGGAGGCCTGGGGACTTGTAGACATACTTTCCTCCGGTTCCTTAAAACCTGGGGCATTCCCCACGTCTCCACTCACAAAGCTCACAACATTTTCAATCAAAGTATGAATTCCCAAAGACTTGGTCAGATCAAAATCAGACTCGAAGGAGTAAGAGGAGTTGCATAACCAGTCTCTGCTATGTTTCAGGCGAGCCCAAGAGTCACTCAGGGATTCCAACTGACTGTGCAAAGGACCTACACACAAACAGAACAAACAGGTATCAATGACAACCAAGCAGAGCATACATTCTGAAACTAGACGAGGGCTGGGTGCTGCTACCATACCAACTGGTGAGAAATGGACACTCATGTTTGAATACATGCATGCATTAAGTGAATCTGAGCAAAATGCTTTGGTAAAAAACAACAAACAAACAAAAAGTAGAGCAATGTAAGAAAATAAAGGGAAAGCCCTGTTTGATGTATCAGTGTCTCTGTAAGCGCTTTAGCAACACGCTGCCACAAGAAAAAGAAAGGCAGAAGCTGCTCTCAAAATGCTTAGCTTAAAATGCTCTGCAGTATTAAACCAGACCACCATTTATGAACAAAAAAGAACTTGACATTTGGGACACTGCTGGTAAGACCTAATAGTAATAGGACTTCATCTGATTTAACGTTATTTTTGCAAAGAGTAAGTTAAGACTGAGCAAAGAGTCTACATATTTACAATGAAACATTACCAAAAAAAATGAATATAGAAGGGCAAGTAAACTTACACAAAAAGGAGACATAAACATCACCCTTTGGGTTTCATTAATATAAGGAACACTTTCACTGTGTCATGTGCATATTTACTTCAGGTTGTGAAACTCCTATATAGAGGAAGCAAAGTTTCACAGACAAGAATATATGAGATTTACTGTAAATGATATCTATTTAAAATTACCAAGTGATGTCACAATAGTTGCTAGATATAATACCATTAGTTTTTGCCAGTGGGCATTTTCTCGACTAAATAGACAAAAACATTAGACAACAAATATGTTAATATGTTTGAACTCAACAACTGTCCAAGTCACATGCCAATATTAGCTTTAAATAAATATGTAAATGTCCAGTTCTTACAAGCCTTGTCTTTTTTAATTTAATTGATCTCAGGTACATGAATTAGATTAATCATAATCCTTGGCTCATGATATACTCTCATCATTGGTCCATGCATGGCCTGCTTCTGTATTTATTTATAAAAAATGTGAACACAAGAACTAGAAAATTGATAGTAACTTATATCTACCTATCTGTTCCTCCTCCAAGCCATCTCTCCCTATCTCCTCCTAGCTATGGTTGTCATTATCCCTAACCTGGGTTTATCATTCCTTTGCTTTTATTAATGCTAAATATTGTTTTATCTTATATGTATTCATTCCCAAGACAAAGAATGTTTAGTTTTAGGAGGTTTTGACTTTATAAAAAAATATCATTTTATGTAAATTTTTTGGGCATACTCTCTTCCATCAATATAATACTGCCAATTTTCACTCACATTATGCATGTCGCCATAGTTCATTTGTATGAATGCTATATAATGTCCTATCACGTGAATATACCAAAGTTCTCTATTAGGAATGCATCTTAAGGTACCCAATAAAATATGCATTCCAAAAATTATATTTGTTGCATAACAAGATGAAAAGATTTGGGAAGAGAACTACTTAAACACTAATGCCCACAGAGAAAACAAATTAATACAATATTTACTGCTTAACTTATTTCTGAATTACTACACTGGTGTCAGTAAAACCCTAGGACTTCAAAATTAGATGTAGAAATTCAGCTAATATTATAAAGCAACTGAAATAATTTATAAGCATTCTACTAGAATAATTTAAAATGGCAACGAATATATGGTTTATCTGCCTTCCATGTTTCAGCAAGAATTCTTAAGATTAAAAAATGCTGAATTTTCAGTTTTACTGAGCATAAAAAATAATCAATCTGAAAAATTCCCCAAATTGTATAGCTGAGTATTTTTTCACATAAAATAGAAAAGAGTAAAAAATCCAAAGAATAATGTCAAGGATGGATAATGTATTAAATTAAAAATGATATTTAAAGAATAAAGCAGAAGCTAATTTAAAAAAAAAAAAGAAATAATCATTTTCCATTTCCTTAAGCACCCTAAATTCAGAATCTGGATATAGCCTTAACTTACAAATGATAGTTTCTGGCTCTTGCATTGAACTTCTTTGTTCAATAATAAAATTTCATAATAAAAAGTTCTTCTGTTTTCCAATACTTACAAATTACTGTGCAATGAGCTAGTGTTAGAACCACAGAAGTAAAAGGGACCTTGAAGATTATGTAGTCCTCAATTTCCAATTGAGGAAACAGAGACTCAAAAAATTGATCTGTTAAATTAATAACACTAATTCCTTAATTTTATGGGAGGGATGTGATCTTACATATTCCTGTTACTAGTCAACATCATGAGTCACTAGTCCATGGAAATGTCAATTGCCTGCCTACACAAAGGTCCAACTGTGAAGAATATACAAAGAGTGAATTGCTTTAATATACCCCAAAATGTTCTAGGATTGGGTAGGTAACCCATTCAAATCCTCTCTGTAAATTAAAGCAGGGGCTAAAGTTTTTGTATAAAGAGTCAGACAGTAAATATTTTAGGTTTTTCTGGGTCATAAAGGTCTGTGCTACAACCACTCAACTTTGCTGTTGTAGTAGGAAAGCGGCCATAGACAATATATAAACAAATGAGTGTGTGGCTGTGTTCCAAGAAAACCTTATTTACAAAAAAAGGTAGCAGACCAAACTTGGCTCACTAGGCATAGTTTGCTGACCCCAATGTAAAAGACGCAATTTATTAGGTATAAGACCCAAACAAAATTTTGTATGACTAAAAGAAAGAACAAGAAAAACACGATATGAAAGCATTAGGATAAATAAATAAAATAACTGTAACCCAAATATTTAGGCTGACATAAAAAATACTTTAAAACAAAAACATTATGGAAATGAGAGATGAAAGAACTCTTAGTCTTTAAAAAACTTGTAACAACCTGATAACTTTGGTTTGTTCGACTTTGTTTAATCTGAATATAGGAAATACTGTGTCTGAAAAGTACAACAAAAGCTTCTATAGAGTAATTGTGACTAAGTCCAGTTCTCAGTATTAATTCAGAGTCATCTACTATAAAAAGAAAATATAAAGTCCAGGAAAATTTTGAGATTGTTTACTTGTCCTTACAACTTTGGTTCTTAAATGGAATTTTCAAAATGAACATGGCAGAGCTGCAATACATACTTTATAAATCATAAAATATGTAGGCAAGCTAAAAGGGGAAAAAAATTAAACATGCCATCATGTACTTGCTTGAAGCTCTTCTTTTTTCTGGGGCTCAACTGGCCAAAAAGGAGTAAATACACTACCACACAAGAATCAGAAGACAAAAGGAGAAATTTGATACAGGAGACAACATTTACATTTGCTCTTCTTTATATAATCTAATTTGAAATGCATAGTTACAACAGCATTTCACCCATACATGTCATACCACGAAACACACATGCTGATAAATGTTTCCAGTATTATTATGGCTGTAAAACCCTAACACTTTATTTAAAGACTTAGGGAATAAAAAACCAAACCATATAATATTTTAACTAAGAAGATTCCTGATGTTGCTTCTTAAATTGTTGCTTTGGTATCCCCACCATTTTTCACTGCATCAGCTTCAGCTTAACTATGAAAACTAAAGTTAAGTATCTGCAAAAAGGTATCTTTCAGTGAAGGATGACCTCAGTTCTACACAACTATAGCAAGTCTTCTAAGTATTTATCAAAGTACCAAAATACCAACACATTTAACAGGGTTTGTCAAAAATTTTGACAAGCTGCTATAAGAATTAAATGTGTTACTATGTTTTACGTGATCAGAACAATGACTGGCATATATAAGCAGTTTAAAGGTGTTTAAAGAACGCAAATGTCATATTATCTCTGAAGTGCTAAGCAGAAATATGTTTCACCTATCTCTTTTTAAAGTAATTTATGACTTTTTTTGGTTTTAGAATTTAGCTTCCATGCCTCTAAAGAGCTCAGCAAGTTGACAGAGCTAAATTTATTTGCTCACTTTGCTCTACTCCTTCCTATATGCACTTACTTGGCCCAACTATGAAAGCATGAATCCTAGTATCTCCAATGCCACATACTGAAATTATAGGCACTAGGCACTCCCAAGGAGGAGTAAGTAAGTCTTTGGAAGCACATTAAGGGCAGCTGAAATGTGTAGACAACCATTAATTGTTAATTGATACAGCCATTTAATTTCAGTAAACGGGACAAAATTAGACACTCATCTCTCTCTAATTTTTCTTATTAGGTTTTTAATAACTCAGGACCACTGAGACTAATAATTACAAAAGCTATGTGAGGGAAAAAGTTTACATTTCCTCTTCAAAATATTGGAAAGGGGTAAACAAGTATGTAGAAGAATTCTCACTTAGCTGGACATCTGCTTGTCCTTCATAGCTCAAGTTAGAATCAGGACACCTAAATGGCCCCAAACAGTTCTCAGACTTGGTAGGTTCATTTGCCCAATTGAAGATAAGCATACTGAGGCTTACGGCATCTGGTCCACATTGGCAATAAATAAGGAAAAAATAGGGTAGCTTATTTTACCATTATTTAAGAGCAAAACAAAACAAAAAAACCACCATGGTCAGAAGGTAGTCACTAAATATACATGATCTTTAAAAATTCCTTTCAAAATATATTGTCCTAAATGCATTGTTTGTTTCTTTTAAAGAAGGAAATCCATAATAAAACTATTAAGTGTACATTTTCATTGTTTAATCCACAAGCACTAGGATTCATGAGACTGAAAACTACTCATTTTTGCTTCCCTTCCTAAAACAGTACTTCTACTTTCTAGTCACCTATTCCTAGGAACAAAGCCATCAGCAGATTTTTTTCTCTGGGAACATTAAAATGTAATGATTACTAAGATAAATTGGTACCATATTAAGTGATATCATGAAAACTTATATAACTAGTTTGCCTCCCTATTATAATTTCCTAAGTGGGTAATTAAAAAAAATTCTTCCCATGAGGTCCTATATTTGCTTTTCTGTTTTCCACAAAATAAAGTTAAATTCCAACAGGTTACTAGATTTTTGGTACTACCTTGAGCTTTTTGGAGAAGGTGGTTTATCCACAAATAAAATTTGGATTAATGGCTTAATTCAATTGTATCTACTTAGATCTAAAACTACAGAAACTCCATATCTACTTATAGGATAATAGTTTAAAAAACTGAACAGGTAGTTACTCTAGGGCAGTAATTCTAAAGTATTAGAGTAATTCCTCCTAAGTAATTTACACTCAAATTCTAGGTTATGCTTAATTCAAAGATAAAGATACCACTTTCTGTTTTATTCTAAATATTAGTTTGCCACATGCTGTCAAGGCTAATACAGACTAAATCTCACATTTATATTTCCATAAACAAGATAAGGATTTGAGAGAAAAAAATAATTTTAGCTAATGGACTATCACATATAAATATAATTAGTATAGTAGGAGGCTCTTACACTATAGACTGGAACCCTTATGCTACTCAGTAAGTTTGGAACCATCTTCTCTCTAACACCAAATGATACGCATTCATTAACATAACAGAAATTTTAGCAACAGGGCTCACCTGAGCTAACCAAAAATTTAATTCCTAAGTCAAGTGGTTAAGGAAAATAATTCTCTGGCTAATTATGGCACGTGAACTGCCAATTTTCAAAGAATTAGAAAATAATAAAGTACATGCTGCACGTTATACTAAACATCATTTAATTTTTTTCATATACAAATACCTTGTAATTTTTTTAGAAACCCAGCAGCTATGTTATAACCCAACAGGTAAGTTACAGTCTCTGAAGACTTTCCAATAAAGAAAGCACCAGTTCTAGTCATTATTCCTAATATTTCAGAAAAATCATTCTCTGTATTCTAATTATAATTAAAGGACAAAATATTGTCATATTTTATTCTATAGAAGTACCAACATTTCTTCTTCTAAGTTATAAGCACAAAAATGAAAAAAACTGTGTGTGCATTTCTTCTCCTCATTCCTTGGTTTTTTTCCTATGGGGGGGAACCTAACATCCTACCAAGGAAGCTATGAAGAGAAGGGTTTCCTTTTGAAGTACAGAAGACTTAGTATCACAGGAAAAAAATTTTCCCACAGGCTAAAAAATTGCCACTAGTGCCAACTCTGAACATCTCACATTTTCACAACCACAGTATAAATGGGTTCAATAAAAGTGCCAGTTAATAGAGAACAATACTTGGAGAGTTTTTAGTTTTCCTTGAATTCAGATTCTCTGAAACTGCTGTCCTTTCCACACATCTGTATATATAACCAAGAGTTAACTATATTATTCACTGAGATAGAGCTTCTAATAAACAAGCTTAACTCTTGATGACACTCTAAAATTGTTCCTCATGGGAAAATTTCTCCCTAGAAATCCTAAGTTCATGCCTTACATGCTTTATCTTACGAGGCAAAGAGAGCAAAAACAAGTGGAAACTTCCTGAAAGTGTGCATGGGTACGTGGGAGAGTGAATGGAGGAGAGTTCTCCCTGAAACACCTTTTAAACTATGGCAACTGTACCAGTGAACTAAAACATGGCAAATCATGTACATAACCCCCCATAATATAAAGCATTGCTTCTGGAGTTCCACAGGACTTATTACAAAGTTAAAACACATGACAAATGAGAAACAAAACAGATTATTAACTCCTAGACATTTCTAGATTTTAAAAGGGTATAGATTTTAAAGAAAATGATCTTCCTTTTAAGTCTTCCAATAAGATGTTTCTAAATTTGCTTCTGCAATAATGCTTCAATGACAATCATATCTAAATACATCAGAAATGAAAACAGCTACTTCATTTAACCAGATTTTTAATTTCTTAACACTTACCTCTCTTTCTATGAGATGATGCCAAATCCAAATCAACATTTCGTCTTCCACTCTATTAAGTTAAAAATAAATAATAAAATTTAGTTGTGAAAAGTGCTTTAAGATTAAGATTTAATACAATATTAGAATAAAAATATAATTATAGCAATGTGCTACTTATTCACAAGTCAAGTCAGACTAACAATACAAAGTCTCTAAAAACCCACTGAAAACAGCTCTAAGAAAGCCTAGGTACATAACTCTGAGATACTAAAACACAAAGTCAAGGTATACACTAACATTGCAAAGTAGCATAAGTTTTTCTTTGCTGTCACCTTTTCTTCTTTGGAATCTTAGTCTTTTATTTTCCAAACACATTATGACCTTATTAATACCCTGTAGATGTCTAAAGCTCCCTGTGGTAAAGTCCCATTTTCAAAAATTATTACTTGTTCTATTCTCACTTTACGTTCTTTTCAAAAGCCCCACTAGTCTTGGCTAAGTGTTAAGAGGAAGAGAATCTGATGAATCCACACTAACAGAAAAATAACATAGTCCTAAACCTTCTAGCAGTATTTTAAAAAGATTTTAAAATGTTTTTAAAAGCCTGTTAAATATAAAAATCTCAAACTGGTGAAACTGCAGACAGCTCAATAAAAACAGTGAAGGCTTTCAGGAAGCCTTCTGTTTCTGCTGGGGAGGGGGTGTAGACAACTATCTGCTCTGCTCATACAGCCAACCAAACACAAACCATAGGTGGTTTATTTTCACACAGACTTGACATTATAGTCTTAGGAATTTCATTCATACTCTATCACACAATAAAAAAAATTGGCGGCAAAGAAGAAAGGTTGCAGAAATGACCAAATAGACTCATTTAGGAAATGCCATTGTAGAAAATTGTTACCTGGTTACACACAGACACATGTACCTACATTGTGGATAAACATATTCTGTCTTACACACACATACCCACCAAAAATAAGTATAGTGTCAGGCCATTTGGCACTGGACAAAACACCAAATGTCACAGTATTTCCTAAAGATATCACTGTATCATGCAATAAACATTTTTATCACACAGTAGTACCTCTGTCATGAAGGCTCATGGAAGAGTTTTATCTCAGGCCTCAGAACCAGAATTATCTGTGTTTCCCTTGAACAATTGGTTTGTATATATATATCTTTTAGACACTGAATCACGTGAATCATGCTTTTCCTGTTTGGTGGCTCACCTTCAGCAGGACATCACAGGATATATGCTGAGGTATGCAAATCTTACCCAGGGCTTTATCTCTCAGCTTCTTTCAGCCCTAATTCATTAATCTAATTTATACCTGGATAAATTATTTTTCTACACTAAAACAAATCCTCTGTGAAATAAGGGGGAGAAGGAATAGATTAAGAGACTGTAGTACAAAATGTTGATAAGTATGACAACTGTCAATCAGTTAAACTGAGGTTTAATTAACTGTTTGCTGAGGTTTTTCTGTTTACTAAGCCAGAGAAGAAGATTTATGTATCATGTAACACTTTTTATAAAAGAAGGATAAAGATGGGGCGCCTGGGTGGCCCAGTCTGACTCTTGGTTTTCGCTTAGGTCATGATCTTAGGTCATGAGATTGAGCCCTGTACCGGCTTCCACACTGAGTGCAGAGTCTGCTTGAGATTCTTTCTCCCTCTCCCTCTGCCCCACCCACTCATGCTCACTCACTCTCTTTCTAAAATAAAATAAATCTTTTTAAAAAATAAATAAAAGAAGGATAAAGACTTAGCATTAATCTGGTTAACTTCAGTTATTTTAAGAAAGCATTTCATTCATTCACAATTCAGAATAAATGAAATACTACTAGATATCAAGGATATGAAGATAATCCTAAATAACCTCAGACAGAAGGATAATATATTTTAACTGGAAAAACCCAAACTGCCCCCACTGCTTGCTCCTCTTCATCTATATCAGGCTCTCTAAAACTGAAGCCTTAGCCAGGTTTCCTTTCATCTGCAAAAGAATAATCTGCTCTGGTTCTAGACTTTCCTACCTCTTACAACACTATTTTTCTAAACATTCCATAACGAAAGATGATCAAGAGCAAACCTTTTCAAAAATGTGTTTATTAATCTTTTAAAAATTGTACGGAAACTAAATGAACAATCTTAGCAATTAAATCTGAAATTCAAACCACCTCCACTGATCTTTCTATTCTGTTTTGAAAACATAATTTACAAAATGTTTTAAATTGTATTACCAAATTTGTGCTTCACAGCAACCCAGCTGAGGTCAGTATAACAGGTAGTTTTATTCCCCGTTTCAAAGATAAAGAAGCGAGGGCTCAGAAAAGTTAAATGTCTTGCCCCAGGTAAAGATCAATAGTAAATCATAAGCCTATTGTGACTCAGTCAGATTTCACTGTTTTCTAAAAGTATGTTGCTCTAACTACATCTATCCTCATTTTTTATCTTTTCATTTCAATGGAAATGAATTATCAATCTCTTACAGTATGCTTGGCATATTATAAAAGATTGGGGCAACACAATAAACCAAGATCTTCTAAGAGGTCTACTGGAAAGAAATATTAATAATACATAAGTAAGTCCGACGTGAGACAACCCATTAGTGGTTCATTAGAGGTACTAACAAACTGCCACGGAAATAACTGGAGTAACGTTATCTTGGAAAAGCTTTCTGGAAGAGTTGACATTTTGGCCAGTTCTTAAGAGAGAGATAGGACCCCATCAACAAAGTCCAGGAGAAGAACATTTAAGACAAACAGTGCTTGAGCAGAAGCTCAAGAGGTATGTTTAGGGTCTGGCAGGTAGACTACCATGCCAAAAATGCAGATTACCACAGGGGTAACTGGCTCCAGAGGCAAGCAGGAAACATTTTCCAGCATCTCTGATTTCTGGGTAGGCAGTGCAGAGTCACCGAGTTTTTTGAGTAGAAGGTAGCATGATAGCAAAGGTGTTGTTCCTGCATGTATTTTCAAGAGCTCTAACTCTGGGAACAATGTCTGAGGTGAGGAACTGAAAAAAAGTAGTAGATCAGTTTGAAAACTACCAGTCCAGGCAAAGGTAACAAAGACCTGAATTAAAGAGTAGAAAAGACAGAACGGGCATGGAAATTTTACCAAAGTAGATCAGATGGCAATTCAGCCATTAAAAACAAAGCAAAACAAAACAATTTAGTGACTGCCTAGTATGTGCCAGGCACTACAGGTGCTTGCAACACAGCAGTAAATAAAACAGCAAAACTACTGTCCTCAAGGAGCTTATATTCTAGTGTAGGCTAACAGAAACTGACAAACCAACATAATAAATAAGTAAATTACGTTAGGTCCTGTGGGGGAGAAGACAAAAACACAAACAAACCCCACAAGGCAAGGTGGACAGGGAATGAATATGTGGACAGGAGGGCAAACTGCAATTATAAATAGAGGGGTAAGGATTGGCCTCACTGAAAAAGTAACATCAGAATGAAAAGTTGACGTGAGGGAATTAGCCAGGCAGACAGCAGTATTCTAGTGGAAAGAAACAGCTGCGTAAAGGCCCTGAGGGGAAGTTGTATGGTATGTTCACAAAAAAGCCAAGAGGCCAGTGTGGCAGAAGGAGAATCATCAATCATGAAGGACAGGAGAGATCAGAGTGATAGTGGGGCCAGCAAATGTAGTCTTGTAGGCCCTTGTAAGGCTTATAAGCTAAGAAAAAGTGAAGTCACTGGAAGTTCTGACAAGAGAAGTGACATGATCTGTGTTATTTTTGACAGGGTAGGGAGACTAGGTAAGGAGACTGATCAGATTGGAAAAATAAACAGAGAGACATCTCAGAGACTGTAAGACTGGGAACATGAACTGGGAGAACAGAGATACAAACGGTAATAAAGAATAAAAAGAAGAAAACAAACAAAAACATCATGATACAATGAAACCTGCTTAAAGACACTGTTGAGCTTTCCTTAGAGGAGGAATCTTTTATGCTTAGAAGTTTCTTTTAAACAACAGCTTTCTGTTCATGTAGCACTTTATACCTTTCAAAAATATTTTCATATCCATCATCTCAATTCACACAACAGAGAAATTTCAGAGCTAAAAATGGAGCTTATGGACCACTCAGTCCAAAAAACCAGAGTTTCTGTTCAAGCTGTCGTGTGACATGACCACAGTCTCACAGGTCTTCAGAAGTAGAATCAAGGCCAGAAGCCAAGTCTCACACATTGCCATCAACACAACAGGCACTAATAATCTCCTATCACACAATTCTCTGGAACACTAAGGCCCAGAGAAGTCAAGTAACACATATAGTTTATTCACGTACAAGACAGAGGAACAGTCAAACTAAAAATCTAGCTATGAACTCCAAGTCCAAAGCTACTCAAATAGAAGGAATCTCTTAGACAGTTTTCACACTATAATTTACCTGTCACACTATAGCATACTTTACTTCCTACTTTTTAGGTAAATCACCATCTTGCCTGTAGTCCAGGTCCTGAGGATTTCTGGGTAGGTAACTGAGAGCTACTGAAAGATTTTAAGTAGAGGAGATATAAACAGACGTGTGAAATATATGAATACGATGGGCACAAAACAAGAGGTTTGGAGGCTTCTGGACTAGTTCAAGCAGAAGAGAAGGAAAGTTTGAAACAGAACAGTGGCAAAAGGGGTGGAAAGGACATATTAGAAATATATTAAGGGTAAAATTTTCAAGACTTGACTAACTGAAGTATAGGGAGTGTGGGAGTTTGCAAAGATGAGAAAATAAGGAAAAGAAAAGGATGAATCCTGGGTAGTTAATAATACCACCTACTAAGGGAATATAAGACAAGAAGATTTAAGAGAAAGATCAATTTATTTTTGGATACGTTAAGATTGGGGTAACCTCACTTGTTCAGGTGGAATGTCCATCAAAGAGTCAGATATATGAATTTGGGGTTTAGGAAGAAGTCAGAGCTAAAGATAGAAATCTGAGAGTCATTAACATATAGGTGGCAAATATCTATGCAATATAGTTATCTTATTTCTCTTAAAAGTTCTTTTTTACTTTATTTTATTTTTTAAGATTTTATTTATTTATTTGACACAGAGAGAGAGAGAGAGAGATCACAAGTAGGCAGAGCGGCAGGCAGAGGGAGAGGGAGAAGCAGGCTCCCCGCCGAGAAGGGAGCCCGATGTGGGACTCGATCCCAGGACCGGAGAATCATGACCTGAGCCGAAGGCAGACGCTTACTTGACTGAGCCACCCAGGCGCCCCTGAAAAGTTCTTTTTTAAAAAGCTCTTATATGTCTAAGACAAACATATATTACTTACTGTCACCAAAGTCTTATGTATCTATACCCTGAAAACAAAAATCCCTCTTTACTGAATCTAGGTATACCTACCAGTGCGTAACCCTCTTCATCTGATTCAGGCTGAGACAAATCAGATTCACTCCTTGATTTGATCAGTCTATAATTTGGACTTGCGTGGACTAGCCGGCTCTCTGCAGTAAGACTTTCACTCCTGTCTCACATGCACAAAGAAAAGTTTTTCAATTTGGGATTGTTAGTGAACATAAAATTGAATGGAACTAGCAGCATAGAGATAATACACACATACAGTGAGGAGTAACTGTATCTGTCAATGGGAAATCCTGACTCTTGCCTAAGCACAAAGCCCTTTATAATTACACCAAAATAATTTGCATGCCACTACAGTACAGAGATGCTGCAAATAACTTCATATGTTTGTCAACTGCTGTTGTTTATATGTATGAAAAATTGTGCCTCGTTTAATCAGAAATGTATGTTCCAGGCTGAATCAGCATCACTCTTTACATTAATTTAATACATTAATACGTTATTTCACCCTACTCAATTTGTATTTCCTCCTCTGTGTCTGTATTAATTTCAGAAGACCACCACATCTTCGAGAATAAAGTATTTCAATGCATAAAGTAACAAAGGGGGTAGAGTAATATTTTAAGTTTCTAGTCAGTCCCACCTGGTCATAAGTCCACCCCCTTCAGAGGCACTTGTTGAAGGCTGCTGCAACTGTCCTTCTTCCTTTCGCTTCTGAAGCTCATCAATCACAGGACTTACTCCTAATATTAACAGGGCACACCGATGGATCACAGAGTTGCAGGCAGCAGTGTATACATCCTGACCCTCAGGAAGGTCTGTGCTGACCCTTCGCTCTTGCTGAGACTGAGGAGGTGGATCATCAGCTCGAGCCCCAGACCCTGCCCCACTGTTCATTCTATCTCGATCTCGGCTACGAGCTACTTCACGGGCTGAGAGGAAACACTGAAAGATTTCTGTAACATGCAACACAAAAACAAGGTCTTAACACATGGGGAGAGAAGAGCAAAGAAAATAACAATAAAAATAGTCATAAAGTTTGGATCAAAACTTACTGAAAGAGGGAAAAATTACTTTTTAGACATTAAATACAGATAGTTACTAAGTTAAAATTATATTAAATACATGTAAAATATTAAACTTCACCAAAACTTACAAAAGGAAATACCTATGACTTTACAGAATTTAGATTTGATTTATTCTATTTCTACTCTTATTAATGAGTTAGATCAGTGCTTTCCAAAGTGTGGCCCCAGACCAGAAGCATCAACGTTATCTGGGTACTTGTTAGAAATGCAAATTACTGGGCTCATCCCAGACTTTCTGAATCAGAAACTATAGGCATGGGGCCAGCAATCTGTGTTTTAACAGATCTTCTAGCTGATTTTGAGGTCCACTAAAGTCTCAAAACTACGGGGTTAGATAAAAATAACTGCATTAGTTCTGAGATGTTCGTAACCTTGGTACGGCAAATGTCAGGTTACAAAAGAAACAAAAATTTAAGTTGCATTAGTTATGAAAAGCCCCCTTTCCCCTTCTAAAGTCTATATAATTCCTGACATCTACACTTTGCTGTATCTCAAACACATTAAAAAAAGTACAACCACTAAAGTTCTTTGCTGAAACTGAATATGGTTATCATACACAGCCAAGACTGCCTCCAGAGTCAAGTGGCATCACCAAGAATGTCTGTCTGATACCAGCCCTTCCCAATTCACAAGTGTAAAATCACTGAGTTTAATAAGGTTCTGATGCAGTGGTAGATACTTCACAATAGGAAATGAATTTTTTGCTCAAATTTTGAGTGAAAACAGTATTCTTATTAGGAATCCAAGCAGAAAAGTTGGTAAAATACTAGATTCATCTCTTAATACCGAAGTACACACTTTAAAAATGGATTTTATATGTATATTTTATAGAATTATTATAGCAATGTTTTCATATGCTGTTTAAAGTCTCTCATTTTCTGCAAAAATCACAGCAACAAACTCAAGAGTACAAAGCTGGAAATCACTTAAAGTAATTAAGAGAATGGTCACTGGAATTTTGGGCATATCTCACTCTAATTCCAGCTGCTACTAATGGTGGCCCTAGGCACATAATTTTGCCTCCTTACACCTCAGTTTGCCCACCTTTAAGAAAGGGTAAGGACTAGTGTGCATCTCATTAGACTGTTGTGAGGATTATCAGCTAATCTATGAGAAGCATTTCACCCAGTGCCCAGCAGGTAATACAGGTGCTCAGAAACCATAGCTGGTTTAAAAATTACTACTCCCTGGACGACTATTATGCTTTCTTTTACTATAACTGAGGGTTATATTTTGTTACTGTGTTTTCCCCTTTGGACTTTGCTTTCCAGAATTTCTTTTCTTTTTTTTTTTTTTTTAAGATTTTATTTATTTATTTGAGAGAGAGAGAATGAGAGACAGAGAGCATGAGAGGGGGGAGGGTCAGAAGGAGAAGCAGACTCCCTGCCGAGCAGGGAGCCTGATGCGGGACTCGATCCTGGGACTCCAGGATCATGACCTGAGCCGAAGGCAGTCGCTTAACCAACTGAGCCACCCAGGCACCCGCTTTCCAGAATTTCTAAACTAAGTTTTAAGTTTAACTGCAAAAGTTCCTTCAGCCTAGGTTTTTAAAATATAATTATTCTCCCTCCCCATCTCCAATCCCCTTTTTCCTCTGGTTTTTTTTTTAATGGTTTTTGGTTTGGGGCCACCTCCAAATCATTTTTAGAAGTATGCAGAACACAAATAAATTGATAATAAAATAAGTATCAAATTGACATATACAGACAATCCTAATACCAAATGCACAGCTAGCCATAATATTTTAGTCTACAAAGTGAATAAACATTTTAACTTGAAATAGCCAAATCACTCAAAAGATACTAACAAGTGTTTAAAAGCACTGATATTTCCTTTTAAACATCTAAATGATTACCTTTAAAAATTATCTGTTGCCTTGGAATATACAAGTATTAAAAGTGTTATTCACCCAGCCAATAGTATTCTCATGTATATTCTTGCTCTCTACTGACCATGGCTGTAGTCAGTGGGTGAAATTTATAATTTTAAAAGTGTAACATATAAAAAATAACTAGGCTCTCCTAGTAAGTGCAGAAAGGGCCTCTCTTCCTCACCACACAGAGGTTGGCCAGGCCTATGGACAAACTGGTACCCTCGAAAACAAACTCTGAATGACAATATCCAATCACTCATGGGCATCATGTCATGCATAAGACTCAGTGGAACAGTTACTATTTCTAAAAGCCTGCTTTCAGAGCTTTTCAGCCCCAAACATGCAATCCAATAGCTTCAAAATGGAACTAGCACAGTTTTAAGAGCTGAAACATTAGCTAATGTAAATTGAGATCACCAGTAGAATATTAGATCCTTTTAGAAAACCCATAGAGAAATTTTTGCTTTTCTCTTCTCCAGTCAGTTCCCCTGACATGAAGAATGCCACAATGTGTATCTGTGAAGTAAGAAGGGTGTACTCACTGCCGGCTGTCATCACTTCATGTTCCCGTTCTTCTTCTTCATCCTCTGGCTCGGGATGCCCCTCCTCCCGGTCTCGCTCAGCCTGTTCTTCCATTTCAGCTTCTTCATCAATGGTCCGGGTAAATGAATGCTCCTGAGGATCAACATCTGCAGAGTCTTGGTTTTCCGAGACCTTAAAGAAACAATAAAAGCTACACTGAATATTTTTTTCAAAAACTCAGAAAATTTTATTAAAACCTTAACTTCTTTATCATGGAAAATACTGCTAATATCAATAACATATGAATTTTACTACAAAAACCCAAAAGATACACTGGATAAGTCTGAAAAGGTTAGAAAGAATGTATGTACACAAAATATGTACAGAGACACCTATAGGCCCTCCTATCCTCAATATTTGATTAGAATGTCATGTTATAAGTTGATTCAAATTTATATTGCTATTCAGCTATAAACTCCTACAGAGCTACAACTTAAAATGAGTTGACTGTAAAACCAAGCATAAAAGGTAATTTAAGAACATGAATTTTTATACCATCCAGTCTCCCTCAGGCTGTATATGTTATTATTACTCTGTATAAATGTTTAACAATTCTAATTTAAAACAGTATTTAACTTTTTTTTTTTTTTTTGTGAGAATATTTAAGCTCTCTCTCTTAGCAAATTTCAGTTATACAAACAGTATTGTTTTTTTTTTTAATTTAAAAATGTTTTCTTTACTTTGTTTTCCCCTGAAAAATAAAAAATTAGAAATTAGTATTATTTCCCACAGTGGTTAAGCTACCTAGCAGTCATCTAGAGGACAGAGTCCTTGCAACAGATATTAAGAGCCTCACGAATACCATAATAGTATATATCGTCTCCCCCACAAATTTTAGTATAAAGTACAAGTGAAAAATTTTATTTAATGCATAATAAAAGTTATTTTGTGATTGGGACGCCTGGGTGGCTCAGCTGGTTAAGCGTCTGCCTTCAGCTCAGGTCATGATCTCAGGGTCCTGGGATCGAGTCCCGCATCGGACTCCTTGCTCAGCAGGGAGCCTGCTTCTCCCTCTGCCTGCCGGTCTCTCTGCTGTGCTCTCTCTCTCTGACAAATAAAAAAATAAAATTAAAAAAAAAAAAAAAAGTTATTTTGTGATTGACAGCCAGTAAATAACTTAAGAATTTCATACAGATGGGGATACTGAGCAGTCAGTCAGACTCATACAACGTGTAAGTCACCTATCCCCATAATACGAAGTTTCAAATCTGGGCCACAACAAAATGGCAAATTAATACATTTCATGGACTTTCAAGGTCACTAACAAATAGATCCTCAAATATTAAATCAGTGCATGCCAAAAGAACACTATAATACTAATGCAGAGATAGACTTTGGTTTTTAAAATCTAAGATCTCAATAACAGAGTACAAAGCATCTAATGTATAAAGTTTTAAAGTAAGCATTTCTGAAGGTGATGTATAATCCAGGCTTATAATTACAGGATCATGTTATCAGGATTACCAAGCACTTTAGAAATCACCTACTTCTGTTGCAAGAAAAACTTCTGGAGCATTCCTTTTTTTCTTTGTTTTTCTAGAGAGAGAGAGAGCATGCGCGAGAGCACATGCAGGGTGAGGGGCAGAGGGGGGTGGGGGGGAGAGAGAGAGAGAATGCCAAGCAGGCTCCATGCCCTGTGTGAAGCCCTATGCTGGGCTCAATCTCATGACCCTGAGATCAAGACCTGAGCTGATACCAAGAATCGGACTTAACTGACTGAACCACTCAGGCGTCCCACTTTTGGAGCAGTCTTAAGAAAAAGTTTCAATCTTAACCACCAGTGGTGGACAACTCTAATTAGGAGAAGGTTCTCTTCCTTATATTCAGCTAACAGTGATTCTCCATTCAATTGTGACCCTTAGGTGCTACCTATGCCCTCTGGAACAAGAAACTCACTTATTTCCTCTGCTACAGGGAAGCTTCATTTTTAAGGCAGCTATCAAGTGACTCCCTCTTTCATTTCCCTAGGCTAAACATTTTTGACACTTCCACTTCTTATATAATGTGACTTTTAGACCTTTCAGCAATCCAAGGCAGCTTTTGTTAATGTCCCAAGTTAAACAGGATAATTCAAATATGGTCTAATCAGCATAAAATAAAGGAATAATATTTCATATGCTTTGCGCAATGCAATTTGTTATTACTTATACAGCCTATGAATATACAAACTTTCTTAGCAGCCATATCACTTGATAAATGTGGGTTAAATAAACCCCAAATCTTTTACTCATCCAAGTTTTTAACTATATAAAGAAGTATGTACTCAATATTTATTGAACATCTGCAATAATCAAAGCACATTTTTTTTCCTCGCATAAACCAATATGGTAGCTCTCTCTCACAGCTTGCAGAAAAACAGAAATTAACTGATTTCCAACTTTACCCATCTGTCTCGTGATGATGACCTGGTCTGAATAAGTTCAAGGTTCTTGCAAGCAAGTAAACGACTTCGAACTTTGTACACACAACGGTACACTTCTGATAAGCTTTTACCAGGTTGATATCTAAATAAAGAACCAAAATAGAAAAGTTACCTAATTTCTAACATCATGAGAGCAAATGTTTGTCTGAGGATAGTTTTAAGTTACTTGCCGGCTTTCTCCACATGCTTGGCTAAGTAAATTTGTGTGTTTCAGAAGTGCTGCAAGAACAAATCTAGACACAGTGTCCAAGAGTGACTCATTACTTAAAGTTGCACTGTCCCAATCTGAAAACAAAAATGATGCATTGACATTTAAAAGGGCTCAGAAAACAGTTCAGAGTAATTTTTTTTAGTAATCCAACATCTGAATAGTATCATTTTCCTGAACATTATTTAACAAATGCACCTACTAGATACCAGATATTGTTCCTTGTGCTAGGGATACAGCAGTTAACAAAACTAAGTCCCTGATCTCACAGAGTTTATTTTCTAGCTGGGGGAGAGGGGCACTAATAAATACAAAAATTAATACGACAGAAAAGTGCTACAGAGAAAAATAAAGCAGTGTGGGATTACTATTTTATATAGGCTGGTTTGCAAAGGTCTTGGATAAGGTACAAGTGAGCAGAGATGTAGACAAAGTTAGGTAAGGTGCCATACAGAAACAGTGTCCCCTCAGAAAAAACTAGTGTAGAGGCCCTGAGGCAGGTTCAAGGAGGTCAGGTTCAAGGAGGCCACTGTGGCTGGAACAAGGCGTGCATGCACAAGTGGCAGGAGACATTAGAAAGTTGGCTGGAGACCAGATCATACAGGGCCTTGGAGGCACTGCAAGTCCTTTAGATTTTACTCTGAGGGAAATGGGAAGCACCATTAGAAGGCTTTGAACAGAGATACAATATGATCTGACTCGTGTTTTAAAAGGCAGACTCTGACTGCTGAGTGGTGAACTAGACAGGAACAGCAGTATTGCAGTAATTCAGGTGAGAAATGATGATGGCTCAGACCAAAGCAGTAACAGCGGAGATAGTGAGAAATGGTCAGATTCCAAATGCGTTTGAAAGGCAGAGCTGACAGGATTTGTTGACTGATCAGATGTGCGAATACAAGAGAAGTCAAAGTTGACTAGAAATGTACTTAGAATGTGGTTGGCATTTACTGAGACAGGAAGAATACTTTTGGAAAACAAGGAGCTGAAATCAGAAGTATGGTTTTGAGTACTGTCTTTTAAGCATCCTCGTGGAGATATTGAGTAAACTAGTCAAGAGAGGACATATCTGGTATTTGAAGCCATGAATTAGATATTGTGAATACCATTAATAAAATGAAATGCATGGGGTAAGAAATGAAACATTTGGACACACATGAGTACATGCAATAGAAAACTAAAATCACAGCATTAGATGATGAGCACTAGGCAGCTGTTTTCTTTAATTCCATGCTGGCATACTAGTACTGTATTTTAAAAATGTAGTACATTTGGTAGATTCCAAATGGGGGTGGGAGGTTTATTGTCTGTTAAACTCTTGTTAATTTGACAGATTTACCATGCTACTTAAAAATAAAACCAAACAAACAAAAAACACTCATGGAAAATATCAAGCCCCAAGTTAAGTTTATTTGTTCTTAATACCTTCTTAAAACTCCTATCTCAAGAGATAAAATTTTACATCTTGGTTTTCCAGTCATTTCTGTATGCTTAGGGAAAAAAACTAAATTCAGACCTACCTATTTTACAGGCAAAACAAAACAAAACAAAAACCCTGACAATATAAACATGCCTGATTTTAAGAAAATTTATAGGCCACAGAGAATCTTAAAATGATAGACTATATTACATAAAAATTTTTCCACATTAGGTTCATGAGAAATCATCTGTTCCAAGGGAATGCTTGCTATTCTGACAGCTGCTATGACCTAACATCAAACATGACCCATTTCAAGGAAGCTAATACTCAATTTAAAATGTAAACGAAAGTAAGGCCCTCTGCTGTGTTTCCACATTAGTAGATTATACTCCTATACAATTTTTAAAGTAATGGGTTCTTTCCTTCATTAAAGTTATGGTCATATCATATCTAGCACTACAGAATGTTTCCACTATTCTAGGTATAGTCTAAGCTGCAATATATAAGCAATTCAGGAAATGGAGCCATAAAATGAGTTTTTAATTCATTTTATGTTTATATCTAGCTTTTTAAGGTTCTAACTGCAATTAACAAGATGATATAAAAGAAAACCTAACTGCACATTCCAAGCAAATGAATGCAAGTATGAGAGAATATCAGAGAATACAACTTAGAAAGTACATTTTTTTCCTCCTCCATTACCATACTTTTCTACTTCTGCTTGAAGTCAACACAATATAGAACGCATGAACGATATATGAATGGTAAACTGGATGAAATTAAACTTTCAAAGGTATCACATCTCAATGTTATTTTAAAGATCCGAACAATATGCACCTCATTTCATTTTTATTACACGAAATAAAAGACAATAAAAGGTAAAAATGTATCTACTTTTACCATTTTTATCACAGGAGGAAGACAATTCAAAGAAAGAGGTGGAAACTAAAAATATGACAAGAAAAAATACCATGGAGAAAGACAACTTACATATACGGGATTCTGAACAATCAAGGTCACTGTTAAAAACATGGGAACTAAAAAGAAATCAGGTGATCTTTTGAAAACTTGTAAAGTTTATTTTATTAATCAATTAATATTGGAAACTGAAATACCACTACATACTTGCATAGCACTTTACTACTGTACTTCATAGTTTATCTTATTTCAAATTGATAGCTTCACCAGCACTCTGTAGGAAGCAAGTGTTTTACAGAGAAGGAAAATGACCAGGCCTAGAGCTTAGACTTCTACATATACATCCCTCTAGTTCTTACCCCAGGACTTGCAAAGGGAAGAGATTCATTAAACAGACTCTTAAACCAGACTCATTTGTACTGCAGGGACTCTTTCAGTAAAATGTTTGCCTCTGGATTTGTCTTTTATATAAATCTTGCACGGTAGGTTTGCTTAAAGTGGGATATATACTTAAGAGTATTTTACACAAAGAGGAAAAAGAAATTTGTTTAATGTTATTTGTAAAATACTTTTTTCTATAAAAAAAGTAATAGAGTGATCCCTGTTACTTTTGATTTACATATATTACATATATATTAGTCAATATTATAAGCTATCTCCATATTTACCAACTTTGTCCTCTTCATCTTACCTTTACTAACAGCATAATCCTGCATGCTGATCCAAAGGCTTCTCGCAGGCTCTTTTGAACAACCCAATGCCAAGTCTACATACACAGCAATTTCAGGCCGTAGTTTGTAATCAAAAGGCTTCTGTTCTTCGTTGCCTGAAAGAGCTACTTCTAACAGGCAACTCATACATTTATCTAAAAATAATTATTCAAGAGCCGATTTTAAGCCTGAACAATTTTGGTGCTACAAATAAAATCTTATCACTTTTATTTAATCCATATTTAATAATACATTTCAAACCATTTTAAGTAGATGTACAAAGGTAAAGTCCTTTAACACTTCTCAATGAGAAGTAATATCACCACCCCTTAAATCTCCTCCAGAAGGATGTGTGACCAAATGTAACCCCCAGGGAGGAGTTCTGGCATGCTGGTAGGCAGGCGCCAGGGAAGCTACATGTCCTATGTGTGTAGCACAGGTCTGGAGAACTCTTTTGTTCAAAATGGAATGATGTCCTCACTGAGAAACATGGGACCACTGGGAAAGAGACTAGACAAAAACTTTTTCTTTTTTCTAGACTTAAGGGAAAATAATCAGTTAAGTATGACTCAAGAGAGAGCAAAGATACCATGAACAGTTTCTCTACTGATATTTACATTTGTTCAAGTGATTCCTAACTTTTTAATGGGACATTTTGGCATTCAGAATTCATTTTCCATTACAAAAAAAATAGCTAAATGATAGGTTTGGGGGTTAATACCAAAAGTCAATTTAACCCATAATATAACTGAATTATCCTGTATTTACAATTTTACAAAGGACAATACCCTTTTCCTAATACATGCAAGTATTTAAACCTAAAATGTAATATTTTAATAGCTTCATGATTTTATAATTTTAAAAACTGAAAGATAACATTAAAACTGAAATTTATTCATACTAAAGGCCAATTAATTCACTAAAGTAAATATAATAGAAATATGAGGAAGGTAGAGATAAAGATACTTTTGTCCTCAAGAGGACATTTCAACTATCACAGAACTAAACACTGACAGCACTGGAACCATGTTTATAATGTGAAACATTCCCTGAAAAACCATTTTACTTTTCTTGATACAACTGTATCTTAAGTACCAGTCTAGCATTCAACAA
Organism: Phoca vitulina; assembly: GCF_004348235.1. Classification (NCBI taxonomy): domain Eukaryota; kingdom Metazoa; phylum Chordata; class Mammalia; order Carnivora; family Phocidae; genus Phoca; species Phoca vitulina. Next base: position 29,712,066 of record NW_022589723.1, read on the forward strand.
CCACGGCCAGAATCACTGTCTCGTTCATAAATGAAATGATGAATATATACTCTCTATTTGGAAAAGGAGGAAAATCTTCAGTAGTTCTTCTCACTCCCACTCCCCAACCCTCCAAACCCAAAGCAGAATATGCGATTTTTGTCTTGGTTTCAATTTTTCTTCTCCCTCTCAATTGAGATTCTCTTAGAATAAGATTTCTCTTGGACTTTCTTCTTAGGCACTCTCTCTCGGAGTCTCTTTCTCCCATCAGAGGAACAATGAATTTTAAGTCAATAAGACCACACAGGCTATCTAATCAGCTCCTTATTTTATGGATCAAAATTATAGGCCCAGAGAGATTAAAGGGCCAGTCCTAAAACAACCAGATCACCTGTTCAGGAACTGGAGAAATCTTCATGTTCAGACAGTCTGAGAGATAGCCTACCAGCAAAGAAGACAAATGGGAGATGAGGCAGGAAAGAGAAACCCCAAAGGCACCATAAATGGGGAGGAAAAAATGTGGAAACGTACAAGGTAACACCAGCATGAAAGTAGGATAGGCTGGGAGGAGAAGAGATTGCCACTCACATCTGGGAGGTGTTTGAAAACTGAACACTGACAAGTCCTGGTAACGTTACAGAGCTTTACATTCTATGAAGCACTTTCGTAACTTCCAAGCCCCAGAAAACAAGGAATCAAGCGTATTCCCACTCTTATAAGTTAAATGACTTGCCAAAAATGAGTGATAAATAATGACAGGGTGGGACCAGACCTACACTGCCCTAGTTTGGAGGCTCTTCTCACTACACAGTGCTGCAGGATTTAACTTCTAAGGGCTCCAAGTCACAATCTCAGATCCCCCACCCAGCTAATGTTTCACTTGTTTGCTATCAGTTCTCTATTCAGCAAACCCAGAATAAGAGAAATCTCCAAAGAAGATACAAACACAAGCATGTATTTTAAACACTGTAGAGAAGCACATTACCTAACTGAGGGGTGTCCATTTCTACACCATCACTAAAAAGTGGTGTTTTCATCCAATATGCAGTGTCCTGTTCCTCTGGAGACACAGGGGAGCCCAGAAGCATACCACCAAGACACCGCCCAATAAGGAGAGCAATTGTCCTTTCCAGATCCACAAGCCACACCCAGGACTGGGCTGGCTGAGGTAACGGCACGCCAGCGGGATCAATCAGTTCTGGCCCTCCTAAAGACAAAATCATTAGTACTTGTGTCTTATCTGGTATTCAGGAGTCTCAATCTTTCTCATTTCTATTGCATTGCAGTAAGACAATGAAGCAAACTAATTTTACATTGAAAACATAAATTATAACACTATCCGTATATATTCTCTTTACTAGGCTAACTTAAAATATATTCAAATGAGTTTGCCATCAAATAAATTTCCCTTGTGGAGTTACAATAATTTTAAGACAAACATTAAAACAGTATCTATGACAGAAATGTCCCAAGGGATTCTATTCCTACTTTTCATTATCCAGATCAAATTTCACCATAACAGTGAGTACTTGAGGCAGCTCATCCCTCCAAAATCAATACAAGAACTGATCTAGTAAAATGACAACTTATTATTGTTTAATGTTTTTAAGGCCCGAATTCAGAACTGTCTTGTACTAAAATCCAGACCCAGGATTTCTTATTATTCATTCTTCACTTAAAAAAGAAAAACTATACTTAGCCATAAAGATAGGAACAGATGTGAATCAAATCATTTAAGAAAAACAAAGAAGATCAACAAAGCCAAAAACTAGTATTTAAAAAGACTGATAAAATGGACAAACTTCTTTTTTTGTTTTGCTTTTTTTAAGATTTTATTTATTTATTTGACAGAGATAGAGAGAGAGCACAAGTAGGCAGAGTGGCAGGTAGAGGGAAAGGGAGAAGCAGGCTCTCTGCTGAGCAGGGAGCCAGACGCAGGGCTCAATCCCAGGGCCCCAGGACCATGACCTAAGCCGAAGGCAGCTGCTTAACCGACTGAGCCACCCAGGCACCCCTAAAATATACAAACTTCTAATAAAAGATGGCATAAATTCAAATATCAGGAATAAAAAAGAGGATGTAACCACAGTTACACTAGGGATTTTTAAAAAACTGTTAATGAGTACTATGAACAATTTTATGCCAATAAATTTGAGGAGCACCTGGGTGGCTCAGTCGGTTAAGCATCTGCCTTCGGCTCAAGTCATGATCCCAGGGTCCTGGGATCAAGCCCCGCATCAGGCTCCCCACTCAGTGGGAAGTCTGCCTCTCCCTCTTCATTGGCCTATCCCCCAGCTCATGCTCTCTCTCATGCTCTAGCTCTCTCTCAAAAAAATAAATAAAATCTTTAAAAAATAAAAAAAATAAATTTGAAAAACAAAATGACATTTTCTGGAAAAATATCAACTTCCAAAATGGATCTGAGAAGAAACAAAAAGCTAGAAAAGAAAAATAACCACTAAGGTAAGAAAATTAATAGCCAGAGTCTATCTAAATGCCAGGTGGTTTTATAGATGAAGTCTTCTAAACCTTCAAAAAAAGATATCCTCTATCTTACACAAATCATTTCAGAGCAAAGGGAAAAAAGGGAAGACTCCAAACTGATGCTATGAGATTAGGATAACTGTGGTAGTAAAAATGACAATAGATGCAAAAATCCAACCTAACACAGAAAGAGTAAATCTTAACAAGTTCTGACATGCTTTAGAAAAAGAAGAGTAAACCTGGAATGGCTCCATATAAAACCTAATTAACATCCTGCTACAGCTGTAACCTTGACACCTGACTTCATCTAAATCCAGCTGTCAAAGAACCATATAATGTTAAAGACAGGCCCTCATTGTCATCTTGTCCAATTCCAATCCTTCCAGAAGAAACCAAGGCTTAAGAAATTATAAGCAACCTATCCTAGATAATACAGCCATGTCACTAGCTTTATGCCTTAGTCCAGGATTCTTTCTAATAAAACATGTGGCCTCACTTGAAAGGTTTTTAAGACTTAGTAATCAAACTCCTTTGACAGCCTTATGATAGACTTCAATGGAAAAACACAATGCTTTCTAGACATAGTACTCAAAACTATATCCAACTGAATATCAAAATCATCAACATTTTATAAATTAAGACTGAATTCAAGTGTCATACCTAAAATCAGAATGCTATTTCCTATAAAGTTCCTTAAAAAACAAACAAACAAACAAAAAAACCCCATACACATAGACTCCCAATTTCCATCTTCCACATTCAGTTATCTATACATCCAACCAAAATACTAAATATTTTACTGTCAAATAGAGATTTAAAACTAAAGATCTTTTCATTTAAGAAATAGAACTTTTTAATCAAATCAATCCATTGATTGTAAAATGTGTCACTATGCTGCTGACTGAACTTTGAAAGAATGCTTTCCTATTATCCAGTACAAGATGTATCCTAATTTCAACGATGTCAAAATTTGAAGAAAAAAATAAAAGTGTCTCAGAATCAATGAAATATACTATTCAAACCTAATAACCATATAGACCCTATTTATGACACTGTTACTTACATATGAGCAACTTTTTGAGTTTTCTCATCTCAGTCGCCCTTTAGGCTACAAATTCTTAGACCATAACAACCTTACCTTTTGATTATGTGAAACACCCAAGTATCAGATATGACCCACCTGATGCACACAAGAGGAACAACTTTTCCCAAAAGCCTTATTTGTTGTTTTACTATCTTTACTCACCATGAAGAGGCCACTGTAACTCTTGGTCTTCTAAAAGAGCGGCAGCAGGCAGGAGTCTATTAAGGCAATCAAGAGGTGGCAACAAGTCGAGGAGGTAACTCAACAGAGGCCGTGCCACTGACACGGGGAGTAACAGTAGAGAGTTAACAATCTGGCAAAGCATACTCCCTGCAGCTGAGACGTATATCACATCTATGAAGGGTAAGAAATTCAACATGGATCAATTGTTTCAAACTTAAAAAAGAAAAAAACCTAAAAAATACTATTTTAGCCTAGAACTAGAGTATACTAATTCGATAACTCTTTGTTGAACATGTACCTGGTAGCTGATGTGGTATTAGTATTTACTTACTTTCACAAAGTACCACCAACAGACACTTTGTGGGAAAGCACATAGATCCCTGTGCCAACAAATTCAAAGGATTACAGCTGCTTCCCTTTAAAATGCATTATGAATTTCTCATTCACAAATTTATCCTCATTTTTAGATTTACTCAAGAAATATTTATTGGGTACAACATACCAGGCACTGTTCTAGGTGAAAGGGAGACAGCCACGAGCAAAGAGCTAAAAACTCCTACCCTCATGATCTTTACATACTATATTTTTTAAACCAAATTTACTTTTTTTTAAAAAAATTAAGATCACTTCAAAGCATCTGTCTTTTATCTATACTGGCTTTAAATTAATTTTATTTCCATATTTCATTGTATTGGGGGTGGAAGGACCATCAGAGATGAGCTCCATTTGAAGAGATTAAATTTTAAATACCTGTGGAACAACAAAATGGAGGTGTCTAGTAAGCAATGGTTTTAGTTTCTCAGTTTTTCTTTCTTTCTTTATTCAGTTGGGGAACTTCAGAGATAAGGTGGTTTCGGAGAGACATACTGAATTTTAGTTGCCTTTGAGACAACCAAGAAAAGACACCCAAGATGTAACTAGAAAAGGCTTTGGTGTGATAAAGGAGTTCTCAGCCAGATGCAGATATGGAAATCAATAGACACGTGGTGGTCAAAGGAAATGGGACCAGATCAGATCATTCAGGGAGAAAAAAGGGCTGAAGGCAAAATTCTGAGGATCTTACACATTAAAGGGCATGTCCAAGGAAAAACAGCTTATAAGAAACAACTGAAAAAAAGTGATCAGAGTGATATAAGGCAAAACAGGATTGTGACTACACAGAAACCCAGAGAGAAGAAAGCATTTCAAGAAGGAAAGCGGAACACTGGCAAATGCTAAAGAAAGGTAAAGAAACAGCAGATAAAAATTCACTTTATGCCATTTAAAATTAATCTTTTTTTTCTTAAGAAAGAACTTCTATTTTATTTTTTTTTACTATGCTCAGTTAGCTGGAAAATTAATCTTTTTGAGTATCACTGAAACATCTTTAAATTAGAGCTCTTTCATGTCAATTAGCATCTCTGAAGATTAGTCATTATCAATCAATCACAGTTACCATCACTCCCAAACCAAAATCAAAGGGATCTTCAATAGGAAGGAGAGTCAAGATCATTCCTATTCCACTCAGAGGTTTCAGGTCTCTTAAGGCTTTGCGAAGGCTAAGAATTCTTGCTTTACAACCACTGATTAAATGCCAAATCCAGTACCAAACACACCTCTTAATTTTTCTCCAACGCTGCCATTCCAAGGACTTTCTTTGAGCAAATTTGCAGAGCGTGAATAAATATCTGTGGCATGAGGCAACAAGAGCTGAAGATGTTTATGAAGCAGCGCCACGCTGCTTGAGTTCTGCTGGGGGAAAGTTCTTAAATTACTACTGTGAAAGATTCAAGGTACAGAAATATCATGCTTACCCAAATATCTGAGTTTCAAGGTCCCTGGGAGATCATCATAAAAGGCAAAGAATCACATACCTCACTAATGTTATTGATATGGCAAAATGCCAGCAGCTGTTTCTGCAGTGAACACAGGAGTTCATGAAGATGAGCAGGTTGACTGTTTTCCGAAGATGATGTTCCAAGTAGAAATTTATCACTATTCTTTTCTAGCTCTCCAAAGGCTTGATCCTAAGATGATATAAAAATTAAGATTATAGGGCACCTGGGTGGCTCAGATGGTTAAGCGTCTGCCTTCGGCTCAGGTCATGATCCTAGGGTCCTGGGATCGAGTCCCGCATCGGGCTCCCTGCTAGGCGGGGAGCCTGCTTCTCTCTCTGTCTCTGCCTCTCTGTCTCTCTGACTCTCATGAAAAAATAAATAAAACATTTAAAAAAAAAAAATTAAGATTATATTTGAAGTGCTTGAAAACGAAAGTCAAGTCCTACCATAAATGATTCTGACTTAAGAAGCCACTGTCTCCTTTTTCCCATTATCAATCTTTAAATCTTTGCACTGTTATTAGCTACTAGCAAAACTTGTAAAGCAATTTCAATGTGTTTTACCATTTAAAAAAAAAGTAATACATGTTTCACTACAGAAACTTTGAATATAGAGAAAACAGTACAATACCCACAGACAACATACTTCAACATTTTAATGCAACTGCTTTCCGTATCTCTTGTGTCAAGGTTTTGTTTTCACATGGTTGTGAAAGGACACAATTGAACATTTGAACCCAATTCTCAGAAATTAAATTAGTTTCATATTTTAAAAGAAATAAGTGATGTCAACTATACTTAAATTAAAAAACAGGTAGAAGAAAAAGAAATGGACTAAAGAGAATGACAACTAAATACAGTGTGTGATCCTGCATTTGAGGGAGGGGTTGCTATAAAGCACATTAAGACAATTACAGAAATCTGAATATGGATTGTATATTAAATTGTATCAATGTTAAATTTTCTGAATAATTGTTCTGTTGTTATGTAAGAGAATGCCCTTCTTAAGAAATACATGCTTAAGCATTTAGGAATAGTCAGCATGGCATCTATAACTACTCTCAAATGATTTAGAATAATAGACAGAGATGGTAAAGCTAATTTGGCTGAAGGGTAGAAGGGAGTTCTCTGCTTCTTGAAACTCTTGTGTAAGTTTTAAATTATTTCAAGTTAAAAATATTTTTTAAAGAGCTGTTCTTGTAACTTTTCCAAAGAAGACATCCAAATGGCCAACAGACACAGGAAAAAGTGCTCAACATCGCTCGGCATCAGAGAAATCCAAATTGGAACATCAATGAGATACCACCTCACACCAGTCAGAATGGCTAAAATTAACAAGTCAGGGAACGACAGATGTTGGTGAGGATGCAGAGAAAGGGGAACCCTCCTACACTGTTGGTGGGAATGCAAGCTGGTGCAGCCACTCTGGAAAACAGTATGGAGGTTCCTCAAAAAGTTGAAAATAGAGCTACCATATGACCCAGCAAATTGCACTACTGGGCATTTACCCCAAAGATACAAATGTAGTGATCCAAAGGGGTATGTGCACCCCAATGTTTATAGCAACAATGTTCACAATAGCCAAACTATGGAAAGAACCAAGATGTCCATCAACAGATGAATGGATAAAAATGTGGTATATATATACAATGGAATATTATGCAGCCATCAAAAAAAAAAAAAAACCAAAAAACACGAAATCTTGCCATTTGTGACGACGTGGATGCAACTAGAGGGTATTATGCTAAGCGAAATAAGTCAATCAGAGAAAGACACGTATCATATGATCTCACTGATATGAGGAATTCTTAATCTCAGGAAACAAACTGAGGGTTGCTAGAGTGGTGGGGGGTGGGAGGGATGGGGTGGCTGGGTGATGGACATTGGGGAGGGTATGTGCTATGGTGAGTGCTGTGAATTGTGTAAGACTGATGAATCACAGATCTGTACCTCTGAAACAAATAATACGTTATATGTTAAAAAAAAAAGAAGACAGCAGGAAGGGAAAAATGAAGGGAGGGAAATCGGAGGGGGAGGCGAACCATGAGAGACTATGGACTCTGAGAAACAAACTGAGGGTTCTAGAGGGGAGGGGGGTGAGGGGATGGGTTAGCCTGGTGATGGGTATTAAAGAGGGCACGTACTGCATGGTTCCAAACAATGAATCATGGAACACTACATCAAAAACTAATGATGTAATGTATAGTGATTAACATAATAAAATAAAATTAAAACAAATAAACAAAAACTGTCCTTGTAAAAAATTTAGAAAATAACAAAACTGTATTTAAAAACAAGTTAAAATCACCATTTAGTGAACACCCAAAGAAAATCACTATTAACATTTTTTAGTGTATTTCTTTCTGATTTTTGTAACTTTCGCATTTTTTTCGTAATATTGCATACTGTTTTTAATCTTCTCTTTTCCAAAAGATTCGTAAATAATATCTGTCTTCGCAAACCATGGGTATATAAATTTTAAGGGTCATAATATTCCCTTGAGTGTATATACCATAATTTACCTAGCCATTTTAGATATTTAAGTTGTTTAAAATTTGTATTTCTTATAAAGATGTGATGAACACCTTTATGCATAAAGTATGGTCTATGTTTACAATATGCAAGACAGAGTCTCAGCACATTTTAAGGCCCTTGCCATATAAGCACCATTATAAGCTGCCAAATAAGCACTGCTCTAGATTGAATGTTTGTGTCACCTCAAAATTCGTATGTTGAAAACTAATCCCCAATGTGATGGCATTTGGAGATGGGGCCTTTGGGAAGGGACTAGTGCCCTCATGAGAGACTCCAGAGAGCTCCCCGTGTGAGGACACACAGCAAGAAGATGGCTATCTATGAACCAAGAAGCTGGCACCATCAAATCTGCCAGCACCTTGATCTTGAATTTCCCACCTAACAGTGAGGAATAAGTCTGTGTTGTTTAAAAGCCACCCAGTCTATGGTATTCTGTTTATAGCAGCCCAAACAGACTAAGACAAGCACCATCATTTCAAAATCTTAGAACATGACAGGGGCTCCTGGGTGGCTCAGTCACAGTTAAGCGTCTGACTCTTGATTTCAGCTCAGGTCATAATCTCTGGGTCATGAGATAGAGTCCCACATCAGCTTCTGCACTGGGCATGAAGCCTGCTTGAGATTCTTGCCCTCCCTCTCCCTCTTTCCCATCTCCCCAACCCTCCCATCACACACACTCTCTCTCTTAAAAAAAAAAAAAAAGAAGTAAAAAGAACATGACAAATTTGGTTTAAATCACTTCAGAAAGAAATAATAATTTATGATTTTCACCCAAAAGCAGTTAGTATTTTATTTCCATTTCCATATAACATACATATCTACCCAGCCCTAATGACATTAAAAAGGCACTACTTTATTTTTTTTACTAATTTTATCTTTAATTGTAGTAAAATACATACAATATCAAATTTATCACCTTAACCATTTTTGAATATGCAGCTCAAAAGTGTCAAATGTGTACACATCATTGTGCACGTGCCACTTTTAATTATATAAATGCAAGATTATACCTTCCTTTGTAAGAAGGACAAATAAAAGCATTAAGAAAGCTCTGACTCAAGGAGGCTAGATTCTTGCCTAAAGTATACGTAGCAGCTATGCAAGGAGGTGCCCTAACGATGTACCACTAATTACCTGGCAGCAGCTTCTAGTGCTGAAGGCAAAACTATCAAATCACAGTACTAGGAGGATGTTTTCTTCCAAAGGACAAGTGCATCAAACTGTATTTGTGGTGTTAAGAATCCCAGGGGCTTCACACTTGACAGTGACAGCCAGTCTACTGTAAGAGTAAGGCACTACTTTCATGCCGCATAAATATTCCTCACAACTTTGGAAAAAAATGTTCTGTCAATAACAAATGACATTATGACATTGTTCCCATTCCATGTGCAGCCAAACATCAGATCAAATTTATATTCTTAAATCTGAAAGAAAATAATTATATAGGCCCAACTGTCATTCGGATTTAGCGACCTATTAATGTGGACCGAATAGAACACTAAGACTTCCACAGAAGAAGATACAGACCTGACCCTGACAAGGTCTAGGAAACAATATGAAAGGATACACAAACCATTCAAAGTTAAGTCACTCAGTACACCTTGTTGCTAAAAATTGCTGAAGTTATACCAAGTTATAATTACACAGTTACACAGGGTTATTTGGGTAAGGCTTCCCTGAAGAAGTCACAGATTAGTTGAGCAAGCTGGAAACCGGTAATGCCATGTCCACGAGCTCAGATGAGTGGTGTGTAAGCCAAATGATGAAGGGCCTGAAGGGGTATTTAATTTAATACAATGAGGTTATTCCAGCAGAAAGATGCAGAGAAGAGACCAGCAAAAAGTGACAATAACTACAACACTGCTATTGGCATTAGGTCATGACGCTGTGAGTTAGAACCCATAGAAATGGGGGGGGGGGTGAGAGGTGGATTTAAGAAACACTTAAGAATTAAGAGCATCCTAACTGTCTTCTCTCCTACTGACCAGCCTATTCTTAGTAAGTACTAACCACACTGTAATTACAGGATTGTATCTGGTAAGGTTAATCCCTTCCTCATTATTCTTCTCTTGCAAATGTTGGTGACTATTTTTATGTTTGTTCCTGAACATTAACATAAGAAAAACTTGGTAAAATTCTAAAAAAAATCTTTTTGGAATTCTCAATTACAAGTCGTTTGGCTCCTACATATTTCAGAAGTCTGACACATGTTTTCTGCCTCTGGGAGAGTGGAGTCTAGAGTTTTATTTATTTCATATGTATTTAAATGTCAAACTACCTTAACCTGAAGCCATCCCTATCCCCTCCAAAAAAGAAACAAAAAACAAACAAAAAAAAAATCCAAGCTTTTTCTTTTTTTTTACTACAAAGAAAAAGAGCAACTTACTGTATAAAATCCTAAATTTCTTAAGAGAGTCTTCATCAAAATTTCAGCCAGATGAGTGTCTGGATGGCAGCTCTGAGTGCCATAAGGTTGATCTGACAGATTTCCATAGCCAGTACACACAGAAGAGAGGTCAGCAGCATCAGAAGGTGAGCTATAGCCAAGTAAGGAAGCTACATGGGTATGATCTTGCAAACTTGTCAGAATGATATCCAGTTGCATTCTCTAAAGAAAAATATTTTCATCAATGAAATACGTACAAATAATTAGCTTAAAATGCACTTTAAAAGAAAAAAAAGGATCCCACTTAATATCCTGATATTTTAGGAAGTATATAATTAAAAGAAAAGCTATTCCACTGATACCATTTGGAAAAACGTAACTTACAGCATTCTATTCCTTCTTTTACTATAATACCCAAAAGTCTAAGCAAATGGTATTCTCTGCATTATGATTTTAGGACTTGTAAGAGTAGGAAATGTCAATAGATAAATTATACTATATATTCTTCTATAGACTTATCAATGTAACTATTTATTCTAATATTTAAAATAAATCACCTGAAATCTAAACTACTGAAAACTACTCATTGGAGGTATCTGTGGATATGATATTGCCAGTGAGTACCACTTTTCCCCTGAAATCTCTAACTCTACAATTGATAGTTCTACTTGGTCGAGCAAAATATACTTATTTTAATGTACATAAGATATTAAAAATGGAAAGAATAAGCACATTCATGTCCTCAAATATATTTTCGTAACAGTCACCTTTTACTTTTTATATAAGCAATTTCAAACAACGTTCTGGGCATGGAACCAACAGTAGCACATGACCTTGATTTCAACTTAGCACACTATAAACCAAAATGTCTCTGGTTTGATAGTATAAGCAACAAATTATTAAATTTTAATAATTAGCCCCAAATCACTTAATAGATTATCATTTGCTTCACCTTCTAGAATTCTGGGAACTCTTCCAGCAGAAAACATTAAATAGTAGGATTTACTAAACCCATAAAGTATTATTCCTTGAATACATGGTAATCAATAGCTCTATTTCCCTCTCAGTCTATTTCAGTGTCTGTGATATTACTGGTTTACTTAGATACCATGCAAAGGCTCACCTGTCCTTTAGATAAGCTTTCCCATCTATCAGGTCCTTGGGGTAAAAGAGAATGAAGCAATTCCATACGTTCTCGTAATGGAGGTAATAGCATGGTTGCTCCCACTGACAGAGTTTCAATTACCACCTAGTATCAAAAAAGAAAAGTGTATTTACGGGCCTACTCCTTATCTTTTTAACAGAAACACATGAAAAATAAATGCACTGACTATTAGGATCATGGAAATCTGAAGAAGGTAGATCACAGAAGTCTGAATAAAGTGACATGAAAAAAGAAAGCAAGCAATCCTTTAGATGTCTTTAAGTATACTAGAATACATATTTTATTGTTATGTTAATCACCATACATTACATCATTAGTTTTTGATGTAGTGTTCCATGATTCATTGTTTGCGTATAACACCCAGTGCTCCATACAGTACGTGCCCTTTTTAATACCCATCACCAGGTTAACCCATCCCCCCACCCCCCTCCCCTCTAGAACCCTCAGTTTGTTTCTCAGAGTCCATAGTCTCTCATGGTTCGTCTAGAATACATATTCTGAATTTGCCACTTATAGCTAATCATCATCCAACAAATATTTAGTACCGACTCTATAACATTGGGCCTGGTAAGACTCTTTGCAAAGTGCTATAGATGCAGAAATGAACGAGACAGACAAAAGTCCTGCTTTCATAAGCCTATAGTTTAGTGGGAAAGAGACCCTGAGCAAGTAATTTTAAGTGTGAAAGGAGTCACATATAGGGAAGTAAAATGAAATACAAACTTGAATGAACACACACACAGGTAACTAACATGGCCTATGGGCTCACAGAAGGTCTCCCTAAGAACTGGGCATTTAGTTAAGAATTTTATTTTATTTTATTTAAAGATTTTATTTATTGGGGCATCTGGGTGGCTCAGTAGGTTGGGCATCTGCCTTCGGCTCGGGTCATGATCTCAGGGTCCTGGGATCGAGACCCGCATCAGGCTCCCTGCTCAGCAGGGAGTCTGCTTCTCCCTCACCTCCTAGCTCATGCTCGCTCAGGCTCTGTTGCCGTCTTTCTCAAATAAGTAAATAAATTTTTTTTTTTAATTTTATTTATTATTTGAGAGAGAGACAGAGGGCATTAGAGAGAATGAGCACGAGTGGGGAGAGAGGGAGAAGCCAGCCCCCCAATGAGTGGGGAGCCTGAAGTGGAGCTCAATCCCAGGACCCCAGGATCATGACCCGAGCTGAAGGCAGATGCTTAACCGACTGAGACACCCATGTGCCCCTAAGTTAAGAATTTTAAAACAAGAAGGACTTGGACCAACAAATATCCAGGTAGCTATTAAGAACAGATGCATTATCTTAGGCCTCATAATTTCTCAGGGTCATAGCTTCTTTATCAGTAAAATAAGGGTGTTGGACTAGAAAAAAGAAACACTTGATTATTAAGAGCTCTTATAAATTTAAAATACAATGGAAGAAATTTAAAAAACCTCAATAGAAGGTTTAGAATATAAAATTAAATTTCTCATAAAGTAGATGGGGGAAAATGGAAAACAGGAAAGAAAACACAAGAAAACTTATGAGGACTCATCCAGGAGTTCTAGTATCCCAATAATGAGTTCCAGAAAGAGAAAACATAGAAAACAATGAAGAAGAAATCAATATACAATATACTTCAAGCTAACCTCTTAAAACTGAAGACTATGAGTTTTGAAATTAACAGGGTCCACCCAAGTACAAACCACAATGGTTAACAACAGACCCACATCAGTTCATATTATTTTGAAATGTGAGAACACAAAGGACAAATAGAACTTGCTATAGAATCCAGAGAGAAAAGCAGATTTCCATACAAAGGATAAAAGCTTGAAGAGCATTGATTTTCTGAGTAATAACACTGAAAGCTAGAAGACAATGACTTCTACGGGAGCATGAATTCTTAATAGGAAAATGATTTAGATTAGAATTCTATGCCCTCAACTATTCATGAAGATATTCAATTCACAAACTACTTCATTGTGAGTGTATTTTCAAGGAATATTTTCCCTAACTACCCTCTCTCAGAAGCTATTGATGGAGGTAAAAACCCAACAGACACCACCTTAACCAAGTGATCACGGTCAAAATCTCCAGTAATAAGACACACCAGTAATAATACACCAGTACCATGAATCCCATGATGTGGTATACTGAGGACACATCATCATTTCTGTGGCATTCTTGCCAAAAATGCATAACCCCAGTCCAATCATGAGAAAACAACAGAGATATTCAATAAAATAACTGACCAGTACTCACAAACTGTCTAGGTCACGAGAGACAAGGAAAAATGAGGAATTGCGACAGTGTAGGAGACCAAGGAGAAACAATAATTAACTGTAGTATGGGATACTGAATAGGATTCCTCAAAAGAACAAGGACATTACTGGAAAACTGATCAAATTTCTAATAAGCTGTTTAGTGTAATGATAGTATGAAGCTAATGTTAATTTCTTGGTTTTGATAATTGTAATATGGTTATGTATGACATTAGCATTGGGAAAGCTGAGTGAAAAAACTCTATTTTTTATGCAACTTTTCCTTAAGTCTACAAATGACTCAAAATAAAGCATTTAAAAAGAAACAAAAAAGAGCAGCAACAGTGAGTGCTACAAACAGATTTAGTTACTAGAAGTTTCAGAGATAAGGAACAGAAACAGCTTTGTACACATCCTGAGAATTCATCTCCCAAGGACTCTCCTAATAGAGTAACTACCAAGGACAGTCAAGGAATAAATAAACAATTTCTAAAGATAATTTTTAAAATTTACTTTCCTTATTTTATGCCAGTACTTTTTGACCTTTTAAAAATACTACACTTTAATTCCTGATAAATATTGAAACATCAAAGTTCCCATTCACCACCAGGTTAATATTTCTTCTACCCACATGCCAGGGATATGTCTTTCCAGTTAAAAAATGAGTTATCCTTTTTGCTTTTTTTTTTAATTGACATGTAATTGACATGTCATAAAATTCACCTTTTCTAAGTATAAAATTCAGTGGTTTAGTATATTCACAGAGTTGTGAAACCATCACCCCTATTCTAATTTTAGGACATTTTCATCACCTCAAAAAGAAATTCTGTGTCTATTAGCAGTCACTCCCCTCTCTCCCTCCTCCAACCCCTAACAACCAATTGATTTACTTTCTTTCTCTATAGATTTGCCTACTCTGTACATTTCATATACATACAATCATATAATATGTGGCCTTTTGTGACTGGCTTCTTTCACTTAGCATAATGCTTACAAGGTTCAGTCATGTTGTAGCATGTTATCAAAATCTCCTTTCTTTTTACTCCTGAATAAGATTATCCTGGTACAGACATACATTTAGCTCATCCATTTATCAGTTGACAGACATTTGTTTATTCCGCTTTTTGGTTATTATGAATAATATTGCTATGAACATTCCTGTACGAGTTTTTGAGTGAAAATTCTCTTGGGTACAGACCTAGATGTGGAAATGCTACATTATATGGTAACAATGTTTAAGGAACTACCTGCTTTCCAAAGCAGCTGTACCATTTTACATTACCACCAGCAATATACAAGAGTTCCAATTTCTCTACATCCTCACTAACACAATCCTCAGTCTTTTTGATTATAGCCACTGAGTGGGTGTGAAGTAGTGTTTCATTATGATTTTGATTTGCATTTCCCTAACGACTAAGGCTGTTGAGCATTTTTGCATGTGCTTTTTGGCCATATGCATATTTTCTCTGGAAACATGTCTATTCAAAATTCTTTGCTCATTTTTAAAGCTGGGTTATTAAAAATAAAGTTGGGTTATTTATCTTTTTTATTGTTGAGTTGTAAAGATCCTTTATATATTCTGGAAACTAGAATATTTCTTTTTGAGATTTTATCTATTTATTTGAAAGAGCAAGCATGAGCGGGGTTGGGAGGGGCAGAGGCAGAGGAAGAAGCAGACTCCCCGCTGAGCAGGAGTCCCCGGAAAGGGGTGGGGGGGGTCTCGATTCCAGGACCCCGGGATCATGACCTGAGCCGAAAGCAGACACTTAACCAACTGAGCCACCCAGGTGCCCCTGGAAACTAGAATATTATCAGACATATGATTTACAAATATTCCTCCCATTCTATGTATGAGTTGTATGTTCATTTTCTTGATAATGCCCCTTGAGGCATAAATGCTTTCCATTTTGATGAAGTCCAATTTATCTCTCTCTTTTTTTTTGGTTGCTTGTGCTGTTGGTGTCATATCTAAGAAACTATTGCCTAATCCAAAGTCATAAAGATGATGTATGAGTGGATAAGCAAAATGTGATATATACATACAACAGAAGATTATTAAGCCTTAGAAAGGAAGGAAATTCTGACACATGCTACAACATGGATGAACCCTGAGGACATTATGCTAAGTGAAATAAGCCAGTCACAAAAAGACAAACAGTTTATGATTCTACTTATATGACATATTTAAAATGTCAAAATCAAAGACACAGAAAGTAGAATGGTGGCTGCCAGAAGCTGGAGAAAGGGGAGAATCAGGAGTTACTGTTGGGAGGGTATGGAATTTCAATTTTATAAGATGAAAAGAATTATGAAGATGGGTAGTGATGATGGCTGAACATTATGAATATATTTAATACCACTAAGCTATATTTAAAAATGGCTGAGATAGGGGCACCTGGGTGGCTCAAATCAGTTAAGCGTCCAGCTCTTAATTTTGGCTCAGGTCATGATCTCAGGATTATGAGATCGAACTCTGCATTAGGCTCCAAGCTTGGAATGGAGCCTGCTTGAGATTCTCTCTCTCTCCCAAAAAAAAAAAAAAAAAAAAAAAAGGTTAAGACAGTAAATTTTACGTTATATGTATTTTACCATAATAAAAAATAAAACTGGGTCCCTGTCCTCAAAATTTATCCTCTGGTGGAAAAGACAGACATGTTTGTGAACAGACAACTACAATACAATGTGATGCAATGAGAACACATACAAGAGAAACCTAACCTGGCAGGAGAGCAGAGAATGAAAGGCTTCCCAAAGATGACATTGACCTTTGTCTTAAAGGATGAGTTAATCAAAAACATTTACTTCCACCAAGAAAACATTTACTTCCACCAAGTAAGGGAAACAGCATTCAGTTGAAGTTTTCCAATATATGGTTGAATTTATGAGCTACAACTTTAGGGAAAGATGTGCCTTGAGATACAGATTCCAAGTCCTATATGCTTACCTCTTGAATTTCATCTGGGACAGTTGAATCCATCAGTCTGAAAAGCAAATTTCGAAGTGGACCTGCCTGTCTCCCAAGAATGCTGGTAGCTACCCCTCCCGCAAGTGCAAGAGCAAGGTGATTTGAAAGCAGCTTCAGGCACAGCTTGAGGAAATTGTGGTGTTCCCTGAAACCAAACAAAGTGCTGTGAACTTCTGGAACATAAAAGATCATGTGCTATCCAGTTTGGGTAACATTTTTTCTCTTTAAAAATTTTGTCAAATTATGACCAATAGTGATTTTTAAAACGTGATTCATGAAATTATGGGTAACTTTTCCTAAAGGTCATTATCAATAAGTACCTAAGTTTAGCTCTTTTTTAGATTCTAAAGAAGTTTAATATAATTGAGGGGAAAACAGAAAAAGAAAAATCAAGCTCAAAATGAGTAATTAACAGACATAACACACACACACACCAATATACATATATAAACATACCTTGATGAAGGGAAAGGGAGTGGGGGAATCTCACTGTTTATTTTATCACAGTATCTCTCAAGAAAAGAACGCAGGTGTGAGAAGGTACTCTCTTCAAGATCTACACAATAAGGTCGGTGCCATGCAACAACTTGTCTAGAAGGAAGCATAAGAAAATCACGTAGTGGGGCGCCTGGGTGGCTCAGTTGGTTAAGCAACTGCCTTTGGCTCAGGTCATGATCCTGGAGTCCCGGGATCGAGTCCCACATCGGGCTCCCTGCTCAGCGGGGAGTCTGGTTCTCCCTCTGACCCTCCCCCCTCTCATACTCTATCTCATTCTCTCTCTCTCAAATAAATAAATAAAATCTTAAAAAAAAAAAAAATCATGTAGTAACCTTAACGGGAATTTTCACACATGATCAAAAACAAAATTTAAACCATTAATAAAGCTGAAAGCCTTCAACAAAATATACAGAAGGCCTTCTTAATTATAAAAGTGAAAACCCTTCACATTTTAGCAACCAAGGAAAACAAAGAATTTGCTATCCCTCGAGTTCTTCAAAGAGAAAACATATAACCACAACCTGCTTTGAAAAGTTGGGTATTCACTCACTTAAAGGCAAGACCTGAGCCACAGGATCTACTACAGTCTTCTGGTTCTAAGGGTCTATAAAATGTATATTTCATATTAAGAAAAACAGCCTGACTCTATAGAACAATAAACTGAAAGCTATTAAAAGAACAACTCCTGGGGCACCTGGGTGGCTCAGTCAGTTAAGCATCTGACTCTTGGTTTTGGCTCAGGTCATGATCTCACAGGCCATGAGATCAAGCCCCGCCATCAGGTTCCACACTCAGTGGGAAGTTTGCTTGGGATTCTCTTCCTCTGCCCCTTCCCCGACTCACATACACTCACACTCTTGCTCTCATATAAATAAATAAATCTTTAAAAAAAAAAGAACAACTCCTAAAGACTCTTCTGAAGACTGTCAAGATATTGGGAACCAACTATCTACATATGAATTGGGAAGCTGCAAATTTAATATGAATAGCAAATTATTTATAATCAATTCATTATATTTTTAGCTTTTGTTTTGGAGGGTAATTATCTATAAATGTTTTTATTGGTAAGAATGTCATAAATCAAAAAAAAAAAGAATGTCATAATAAATCCATCTGAATCAAGGGTCTGGAATGCAAATATAATATATGCCAAGTTTAAATTAGCCCACATGCATCTGAAAATATCTGAAACAACCCTAAAATTCCTTAAAATTCACACTCCTAATAAAAATCATCTACCTGATTTTCTAAAAAGATATGGTTATCTCTTTAGGAAAAAGCTAAATTTCTGCAAAAGCAACTTGCTTTGTTTAAAAGTATAGCCACTGCTTGTTTTAAAAAAAACAACCAGACAAAGGCCACTGAGGCTAATCAACTATTTAATAAAACCTAGCTCTGGGGCACTGAGGTGGCTCAGTTAGTTAAGCATCTGCCTTCGGCTCAGGTCATGATTCCAAGGTCAGGGCTGGGATCATGACCTGCATCAGGCTCCCTGCTCAGCAGGGAAGTCTGCTTCTCCCTCTCCCTCCCTCCTCACTCATGCTCTCTCTCTCTCAAATAAATAAAATCTTTAAAAAAATAAAAAATAAAACCTAGTTCTGACTGTATTTTAACGTAACTTCCTCTTAATATGGAGACATTTAATTTTTAAAATCAGATCTAGAGACAGAGAAGGAATTCAAAATGTTTAAAAGACACTTAAATCAAGAAACTATCTTAAATAGAGGGTATAACTTATAACTTCTTGCTTATATAATATAGCCTCAACACTCAAATCGAAAGAACTCTAGATGTCATTTCTGTGACAGTAAAAAAATCAATACTAGAAATGTTCAGAAGGGCATTTTATGAACAAAGTACAATTATTTTTGTTTTCACTGGTGTTTCTGTTGTTATTAGAACACAAGAATTTTTCATGCTTACCTATCCCTAGGAAGAGCAGTCCATGCCAGACTATGTGATGTTCCAGCAGAGATCTGCTGAATAGCTATGCCATCTAAGCCACTCACTTTTTTTGGCTTAGTAATAGGACCTGTGGAATTTCCTTGGCCACATTGCCCCATTGAGTTATTGCCCCAGGCATAAACTTCATTATCTAAAAATAAAATAAAGAAAAACCAAATTTAAATGCAATACATTTATAGAAGATAATAGTTAATACTATTTCTTTTAAAAACAAATGACATTACCATGAGAAAGAGCCAAACAATGACTGTCTCCAATAGAAATATCAACTATTCTTGTGGCAGCCAGTTCTTCAATAAGCTTGGGTCTCAAAGCAGTAGCTTCTGAAGAACCACAACCTAGACAAGCTCCACAGCCCCAAGCATAGACCTGAAACAAACAGAAAAGCACTACATATAATATCCTGAGATATTAGGTTGAAGACTTACGTTGTTTAAAAATAAATATCATCTAGGGGAACCTGGGTAGGGTAACTGGTTAAGTGTCCAACTCTTGGTTTCAGCTTAGGTCATGATCTCAGGATCATGAGATGGAGCCCTGCATCAGGCTCCACACTGAGTCTGGAGCCTGCTTGGCATTCTCTCTTTCCCTCTCCCTCTGCGCTGCCCCCCATCCCCCGACCAACTCACGTGCATGTGCACGCGCTCTCTCTCTCTCTCAATAAATAAATAAAATCTTTTAAAAAATAAATTAAAAAATAAGAGTGTGGCTTGATACTAAATAACTTTTGGGGTGCCTGGGTGGCTCCATCAGTTAAGCGTCCACCTTTGGCTCAGGTTATGATCCCAGGGTCCTGGGATCAAATCCCGCACTGGACTCCCTGCTCAGCAGGGAATCTGCTTCTCCCTCTTTCCCTCCCCCTGCTTGTGTTCTCACTTGCTCTCTCTCTCTCAAATAAAATCTTGAAAAAAATAAATAATAAACTTCTGCTGTTAAAAATAATATTTACTGTTTTGATTGTTAAAGATTTTATAGTTATTTATTTTGCTGTTTTTAAATGTTCACTATACAGGCAGACAAGCAGCTGAGCTGAAAAGAAAAATAACTGGTCATAGAAAAAATGGAAGGATCTTAGAAGGATCTTAGCAGCTTAGAAATACTGTTGCTATCTTACAACTTCTCTTTCATATGTTTCCTACTCTGTCTGCAGGTCTCAACAAATATTTCTTGGTTGATTAGACCAAGGTGTGAACATATAAAATGAATTATATAAGTCACAAAACTGATGTTTATGATTCAGTTAAAAATCACATCACCTCATTGTTATAATAATTTTAATGATCACTTACAAAGAGGGCCATGTGAAGCAGTAATCAACACAGCTCTCCGATCATCTTCATTTTTGGCTAATTAATACAACAACCACCACTGATTGATTTAAGAAGCTTAGGGGAAAGGTGAGTTGAAGAGGAAGATAAAAGGGTGAATGACTATCAGATGGGCAGCCCCAAATCAAAACAATTAGCAAACTGAGTGACTTTTTTTTCCTTCGGTGGGTTCTGGTAATATCATATAGACTCTTACCCTTATGCCACTGAGTTCGGGAATTTTTTTGTCTTGCAATTCCTTCAGTAAAGACTACTGAGAGGTTAAACCTCTTAAGCAAAAAAAAGAGCAGCAAATACTTGTACCAGTTGCTAGAGAACTACTTAAGACAAAAATAGAACAAAATTCCAGTACACTAAAGGTAGATGTTAGAAGGGGTTAAGAACTAAAGACAAGTAAGGTGAAAAAATACATAGTCAAAGTCATTCAAAATTTCCTAAATCACTCATCAAGTACAATACAGTTCTGTCATTCAGTAAGATCCATATAGCTAGAATCTGCTCTTGCCATGTTCCTCTGGCTGAACACTAGATGAAGAAATATCTGGCTTGTATTTAGGGACCTTGCTGTATAAAATATACATACTGTATTTTTCAACATAAGAATCACACTTAATATGATGGGAAGTCAGCAGTGAAGTGGCCTGAGAGGACTGAGGGAAAAACAGATGTTGCTCATCTCATGCTCAGCAAGTATAATGGTAAACAGAACTACCCTTGTCATTTAAACGTATTTCTCTCTCACTTTATTTTTTCCTAAGTATATATATTTGATTTCACATAACTTAGCATACTCATGATACAACTCTTCTATATAGCAACTAACTCACAAGTTCCTTTGAAATTCAATGTAATAAATGTATTATCATTATTAGCAACTAATAGTTGAACAGTACTTGGTAATTTATAGAAATTTTCAATTCATGTAATTACCTTATATGATCATTTGTAAGCAAAGCAGATATCATTACCCCTCTCATACAAAAGAACCACATGATGATCAAGGGAAGTCTGTGATTTGCCTATGGCTATACATTAAGCAAGTGAGCATCTTCTGGCCTCAATTCATAGATTCTTACCACAAAACCCATAGTGAGGAAGATGTAAAAGAGAAGTTCCAGGTTTTAAGGCAGCATCCAGCATTGTAACAAATGACTAATGTAATGAAATATAGGGTAATGAACAGTTTGAGTTTGATTTTTTAAGACACAAGGCATTCTAGTCTCTCCAAAATAATTACACTATACGCTAATTTCAGCTTTGCTGTTCATCATCTGCCTTGTGAATTAGTCAGAAAACATTTTTATACCACTACCTGGTACGTAATGGATTCCTACATGTGAGAAAAAGAGTGGTCAGCTCACTTTTTCACTGTGGTTGCTAATGGATGTAAGAAGAAAATTATTACTAAGTCTATCACCATACCTGGACCCTCTCCATCACCAACAAAAAACAGAGAGAAGTCAAAATATGCACATAGAGGTTCAAAAGTTAATAAAGGGATCGTAAAGTTCTGACTATCCTAAGCCTGACTAGCCCTTTCTTAGAAACACCTATCCCTCTCAGATCATCTTCCATATGGAAATTTCTCCTTACCCTCTTTTGATCATCTTCTTGCCTTCTTAGTTCCTATCACTGGTTTCAACAAGATCTATTCACACTTTCTCCCACTATCCATAATTTTTAGGAAAAAATTTAAAGGGTGCTGAGTGCTAAAAAGGTTTTATAAAACCTGTTAATACAAGAATGGGGCTGAGGACGGGTTTATCTGGGTCACACAGGCCAGGTGAGAAAATCTGGTTCCTTTGCAAATACTCTACCTCTTCAAACAGGAGAAAATACTTCATTTCAATAGATTGCCTTTAAAATGTTATTTTTTTAAGGGGCGCCTGGGTGGTTCAGTCGGTTATGCATCTGACTCTTGGTTTCAGCTCAGGTCCTCATCTCAGGGTCCTGAGATCAAGCCCCATGTGGAACCCCGCATTCAGCATGAGTCTGCTTAAGACTGTCTGTCTCTCTCTCTTTCTGCTCCACCCACACTCTCTCTCTCAAATAAATAAATCTTAAAAAGTAAAATGTATTTTTTTAACTTTAAAGTTTAATTATGATTATTACTTTTTAATCACCTACTCCTCTGAAATAATTTAATCCTTTTATGATCATTCCTTATTCCTACCTGCCCTGTTGATGTTAAAGCAAGTGAAGACTGGCTTCCAGCACAAACTTTGCGAATGAACATTCCTTGTAAAGCTTCAACAACTTTAGGTTTATACACTCTGTTAGTATCTCCATGGCCAAGTTTGCCTACCAAAAAAAAAAAAGCACATTCAAGTTAAACAATTTATTTGTTTTAAAGAAACTCTGTTCTTTTACCTAAGTATTCATGTTGATAAATATCACTCATCTTTCTATCACTAACCTGACAGATGTGCAAAACTCTGTTTCTGACAGCAGAGGAGGTGAACAAATGAATGTTTTTGTTACAAGAAAGAAACAACCAACCAACAGGCTTCTGAATCTTAATTTCAAGCAATTAAAACCACTTTAAGAGAGATATGGAAAATTGTTTTTCTTTCTCTACTTTTAGTGGTCATATTTCTAACTTCAAATCTGCTGATGTAATAAATAGGTTGTAACAAGCAGTTTGTATGTATCTAATTATTTTTAATTTTTGAACAGAGCCAATAGTTCCTGAAATAGAAAACTTGGCAAATCACTAAAGAAGAAAAGCAAATGGCCAACAACATATAAATTCAACCTCACTAAGAATCAAGGAAATATTAATTAAATACCATTTCACTACTGAAATTATTTTTTAATACCAATTGTTGTTGAAAGACATGGGAAAATAAGCAATCCCACACTGCTTTGTGAATTTGAATAAGCAAATTCACACTGTAGTTGTGAATAAGTGGACAAGGATTTAGTCATTCGTTGTATAGTTTTTGATACAGAAAAATATTTGGAAACCATCTAGGTACTCAATAATAAACTGATTTTTTTAAGTTGTATTACAATTACATAAGGGAATACATTGAGCTACTTAGAAAAATGTATAGCCAGAGAAAGATATTCAAAAAATACTGTCAGATAAAAACCAGGTTATAAAATATCTAAGATATATACATGTCTGCTTTGGTTTTCAAAAAAGACATCTATGTGGAAATACATGTACATGTTTATATAAATACATATATACTTAGAGGTCTACCTATGTAAGTTTTAACAATGGCTATAGTAACATTCATTGAAACAGTTCATTTAAATTTCTAAAATTTCTACTCATCTTTAGAGAGTTTTCCTACAATAGGCATGTACAACAGAAAAGTATATTTTTTTTAAATCTCAAGAAAACAAGCCCAAAGCTATCAATAAATAATTTTTTACATACCATTGTCTCCTCCTCCAAAAGACCATACAGTTCTCCCATCTTTAGACAAAGCAATAGTATGTGAACTGCCACAAGAAACCTCTCCTACATTGCTAATGTCTTTTACTAATGTTGGAATGTTACGGCTATTACTGTCTCCGTGACCTTGGATAAAACACACACAACAAAGAATAATGTTGTTAACTCTTTCTTTAGGACATTACTTCACAGGCAAAATAAACATTTTAAGTTAATGATAGAAATGAGGTATTTTTAAAGTGCAATTAAATATGAAAGACAGAATCATTTCCAGCTATCTTTTCATCCAATCTTCTAGGCTGCTCTCAAACTGAGACACACAGTCCCTTCAGTGAATCATTAGAATATTCTATATATGCTCCTCTCCCAGCACTTGTCTAATGCTATCTAGTATCATGCTCATGTCAACTTGTTTTCACACACACTTCAGGATCATGACGGTATCTTTCTTGTCCCTGAAATCCTTCAGTGTCTGCTCATAATAGGTACTCAGTAAATACTTGCTAGATTTAATTACAGCTTAAATTTCAGCATTAGAATCCAGGTATTTGCAGTATAAAACTATCTTCCTCTGGGCTAAAACTAACAAAATAATTAACAGTTTTTTGGCCTATTAAATCTAGTCTCACTGCTTCTCTGTAACCATCATTTCTATTTTTCTGTGAGAGTAACTTCAATTTTAAAAAAGCTTACCTAATCTTCCAAAGTCTCCTTCACCCCATGTGTATAATTCACCATCCTCTGTGACAGCAGCACTATGTCTGTACCCAGCAGACACACAAACAACTACCTGCATGGCACACAAAGCACACCAAGATGAAGAACATGAATATGCTAAAACATATAGTTCAGATTTGATCTTATGCACAGAGACCAGAGATACTGATATTCACAACTTATCCAGAAGTTGCCATGTACAGTTGTAGAGGCTGTGCCCAGGACAAGGGTGCCTGAGGTCATGAAAGTGCTGAAATACAGCCTCTGCTCTGTGTGCCAAGCCATGAAACCTGGCTTCCACCCGAAGAAGATGATAACTTTCCTTAATTCACACAAAGGCACTGTGAAGGTTAGCAGGAGCCCTGAACACATCAATCTAATCACTTGCAAGAATACTGTATCACCAATCAAGTCTTTACTCAAAGAGTTGGCAGGGGCTAAACATGCATGGAACAATTGGAACAATAAAAAAATATAATGTTAACATAAAACCTACAGTCCTGGCTAATCAAGAAAAACTCATTACATAATAGGGATAATTCTCAAAAACATAGTGACTATTACCAATGCAGAAAGATCTAAGCAGTATATAAGCTTATATTAATTAAACTCTTAGCAGTATCTCTTTACCCTCAATTAGCTGTACAGTTGATGGGTAGAATCAGGGGAATAAGAGTATAGAGCAACATAATTGGGAGATGACTCATAGCTTTTACCACTGATCAAAATAGTGATTTAACAGAAAAAAAATATCTATACTAATTACTCTGTATCTTTTCAATCTCCAAAAATCAGAACTCACTTTAGAAAATTCAAAATTTAGATTCAATTAAAAATACTGAGAACCATGCAATGCCTGGGTGGCTCAGTCAGTTAAGTGTCTGCCTTCAGCTCAGGTTATGATCTCAGGGTCCTGGGATCGAGCCCTGCATCAGGCTCCCTGCTCAGCTGGGAGTCTGCTTCTCCCTCTGCCCCTCCCCCTCAACTCATGCACAATCTTTCTCTCTCTCTCTAAAATAAATAAAATTTAAAAACAAACAAACACTGAGCACCTAATACATTCTGGATAATATGCTAAAAACTTCTGAAATTTTTATCTATAAGTTATTAATTTACTTTTTGGAATACTTTTCCTTTATGACATTCATACTAAGTTATATTTAATTGGCAATGTTTCCATTAAAAATAGAACATAACATAATAAAATAAAATTAAAATTAAAAAATAGGACATTAAAAGGAATACAAGTAAAAAAATGTTTAAAGAATTGGAATTAAGGAAGAAAGAAGGTGCTAGAAAGACTAGAAAAATACAACTTCAAATAGTATTTATCTGAAAATTTCCTTAGAGCCCCACATTCATACTCTTATCAAGTATCCCATGATGCTGTCAAGTGGAACATTCCAAAGCTCACTGCTTTGGGGTTGATGTCTAAGTTAAAATACTACAAGTTATAATAAAGCAAAATTCATTTGATAGCCAATCTTGTCAGACAACCTCCCATGAAGGAAAAGTGTCCCAACTTGCAATTCTGGTATAATATAAAAATTTAAACTTTAAAAAGGTCTTATATAAAAAAACTTTTGTAGCAAGAATGTAATCTTAAAATAGAGGAACCTGTATAATTGCATATAAGTTCAGGGAAATACCTTCACTTCTTTAAAGAAAGGTAAAATAGAAATTAGAAGAGGAGATCTAGGTTCAGCTTCTAATGGTGCTAATTATTTGTATGTGATCTTAGGCAAGTGAGTTAACCACTCAAAATGTCTCATTTCTATTAAGATGCCACCTCCTCCAACCTTATGATCTCATTACCTAGTATCACACCCCACCCAAGTTAGTATCTAATACATTACTCAATTTTTTCTTTATTATTATTTGAAATTATTTTATGTGCTTACTTATTATCTGTATCCACAGATTAAAAGCTCCATGAGACCACGGATCTTGTCTGTTTTGTTCACTACTGTATGTCTAAGGCCTAAAACACTGCCTGGCACTTGGAAGATACTGAACAAGTATTTGTGAAATGGATGATTCTCAGTTTCCTCATGTGAAATGAGAATAATAACTACCTTAACAAAGTTGTTATAAGAATTAAAATTAAGTAATGTATGTGAAAGTGTCTGGTAAACCATAAGGCAAATATACAAAACATAAAAAGGATTTGGGGGTGGGGGGGAACTTCAGAAAGAACACATCAAAATCTGAAACATATAATCACTTATAGCACAGCACATCTAATTACTTTCAAATACAAAAAGAAAGCACATACCTTTCCCTGCAGAGGGCCCTGAATAAGCTTGGGATATTTCTGTGTTGAACTATTTCCATGTCCGAGTTTCCCATAATCACCATCTCCCCAACTGAAGACTTCTCCTTCTGTTGTAAAAGCTAAGGTGTGACCATCAGATCCTTTAGAAGATGAAACCTTTTTAATGGACCTGTGAGGTTCAAATGTTAACTTTTTTAAAGTGGACTGATTATTAGAATCTCCAAGGCCCAGTCTCCCATAGCTGCCTTTACCGCAAGCTCTGACAGAGCCATCCGTAGAAATAACAAAAGTGCAGTATTGTCCAGCTTCAATCTATAAGCAAAAAAACAGAACAGTAAAATAAAATGCTTCTGTGAGAATCAAAGTAAAATATTTAATGCTAGTTTTATCAAAGAGGTTCAAAGAAGTCTTTAAAAGCAGAATATGGCATGAATCTCCAGAGATATTAAACAGAAAATTAAGAAAACTATTAATGGCCTTTTCATGGTGACTTTATTGTTGAGCTCAAATTAATGCATATTTTATCTCTTCA
This sequence comes from Phoca vitulina, assembly GCF_004348235.1. Classification (NCBI taxonomy): domain Eukaryota; kingdom Metazoa; phylum Chordata; class Mammalia; order Carnivora; family Phocidae; genus Phoca; species Phoca vitulina. Next base: position 29,739,612 of record NW_022589723.1, read on the forward strand.
GGGTATCTACCCTGTCATGATTCAATAAAACAACAAAGTAAAATGTTTTAGCCTCATCTTATAATTGGTGGGTGAAGGGCAAGGAATAAAATTATCTTATAAATTCCTTAAGAGTCCATTATGGCAAGGACCATATAAAATGTATTTTACACTCATTTGGAAAAAACCTAACTTTAAATGAAACTAGTAATAAAATAGAAAGTTGTAGCTTGGCTAAAAGGTAGCTACAAATGTAAAAAGTAATCATAATAAGAAAATAAAATGCCAATCTGGCAAAAGGAAAATTCCGGCTTTTGCTTAGTCTTATTTACCATTTGCATTGAATACAATGGTAAGTCTGTTGTCATTCATAATTCTTTTAAAAAATCCAGCTCCTAATTTAATTTTTTGAAACTTGGAAACCATGTTATTAGGGAAATGGAATAAAAATTTTTTTTTCTGTTAAGATGAAAAAAATGATACAGCACGGTATATAGAAACAATATAGATAACAAACAAGAATCTTCACTCACTTAAAAAAACAAACAAACACCTCTTAACACTACTTATAGCAAACTGTGTCATCTACCAATGCGTAAGATATGCAGAGAACTCACAGTCTGAGCATCGGAGAAACTGGGAGCCAGTTTGGGCTGCAGTATTTTCTCCTGTGTGCCTTCCACCAGCTGATGGCTGCTGTTGCTCCCCCAGACATAAACCTCACAGGTTTCCGAGACAATGGGGGCATCACCAGTCTGAATACTGTCTGGGCTAGCACACGTCCTTGAGTAATCAGACGCCATTCTGCAAACCTATTAAAATTAAAAACATGCAAAACATAGGCAAGACATTCTTAATGGAGACAGCTTTATAAATGTTGTCTGAAATTACTGTTTATTTTCCTTACTTCTAAAACTCTCAACTGCTCAAATAACCTAAAAACAATACATCTAATTTTAAATACAGTTGGCTGGACTACTTACTCCTGCAAAAGATACTAATAAAAGTGGCAAAAATGAGGAGGAGGAGATACATAATCAAGACTTTTTTTTAACTAATAATTATTGCACACACAGCATTACAGAAAAAAAAACTTAACAAAGTAGAAGGGGCGCCTGGCTGGCTCAGTCAGTAAAGCATGCAACTCTTGATCTCAGGGTTGTGGGGCTTGAACTTTTTAAAGTTTACCTTAAAAAAAAAAAAAATTGCTAATCCTATCACCTTTATACAACGAATGTTATCTTTTTTACTTGTGTTCTTCCAGAATTTTGCATATACACATTCTTTAACATAGTTATCACAGTGGATATATAAAAGTGATGAAATAAAAGTCACCTAATCTTCATGAATGAACTGTTAATTTTCCACCTAATGTAAAAACCCCAGTTTACTTAACCCTTTTATTTATTTTTCTTTTTATTAACATATGATGTATTATTTGTTTCAGGGGTACCCGCCTGTGGTTCTTCAGTCTTACACAATTCACAGCGCTCCCCATAGCACACACCCTCCCCAATGTCCATCACCCAGCCACCCCATCCCTTCCACCCGCCTAACCCTTTTCTTTTAAATAGGACATTTATTCTTTTTGTTATATAAGCCATTTTTTAATTTTTTAAAAAAGATTTTATTTATTTATTTGACAGAGAGAGACAGCAAGAGAGGGAACACAAGCAGGGGGAGCGGGAGAGGGAGAAGCAGGTTCCCTGCCTAGCAGACAGCCTGAGGCAGGCCTCAATCCCAGGACCCTGGGATCATGACCTGAGCCGAAGGCAGATGCTTAACGACTGAGCCAGCCTATACAAGCCATTTTATTTATTTATTTATTTATTTATTTATTTATTTATTTTTAAGATTTTATTTATTTATTTGAGAGAGAATGAGAGACAGAGAGCATGAGAGGGAGGAGGGTCAGAGGGAGAAGCAGACTCCCTGCCAAGCAGGGAGCCCGATGTGGGACTCGATCCCGGGACTCCAGGATCATGACCTGAGCCGAAGGCAGTCGCTTAACCAACTGAGCCACCCAGGCGCCCTACAAGCCATTTTAAAGAACATAGTTTTGACTACATTTTTCATTACTCCTTAAGTAGAGAAGCTCAGAAACGGGGCTACTATATCCCAAAAGGACAACAATCTTATGATTCTTGAAACATACTATAACAAACTGCTTTCCACAATGGTTCTACTATATATCACCAGCAGTATATTTTATGTATACATAAAATAAAAATCATCACTTATTTACCATCTGTGTTGAATATAATGGTAAAGTCTGTTGCCATTCATAATGCTTTTTAAAAACCACACTTCTCCACCTGCCGTCCCCCACAACCCTGCCAAAAGGATAGGACCCAGGGTGGCCATCCCAGTTGCCCTAACCAAGGAATACGTCTATATGAGAGTACCAGTCTCACTGCATCCATACCAATAGTAAGTATTATGCTTTTAATTTTTTGCAAACTTAAGTGGGATAAAAGAGGATGCATTATTTTAACTTGACATTTCGTTATTATAACAGAACTAAAGTTTTTCTATTTATTTGTTTACCACTAACTTCTGCCCATTTATTTATTAGGGCTTAATGGATTTTTAATTGGCTTATATGAACTCTATACAGTAAAAATATTAACTCTGGGGGCACCTTGCTGGCTCAGTCAGTAGAGCATGTGATTCTGGATCTTGGGGTCGTGAGTTAGAGCCCCATGATGGGTGTAGAGATTATGTTAAAAAAAAAAAAATTAACTCTTGACTACAGCTGTTAATTCTTTTGTCTGTGCTGTAGTGTTTTTTTGCTCAAACAAAACAGAAGGAAAACCTTCAAAAGTCAATCTTCAAAAGGATGACATGTGTGTTAAACATTTTCCAATGAACATGAGGACAGTTGTGAGAACATACAAAATATGTGTAAGTGAAGGCTGCCAGTCCCTAATAAAAGATCTGAAATTTTGCTGGAGACAAAAGGAGGGTAGTGGGGCCAAGAGTGTTAGAATTTTTTAATCTAAAGATCTATTACAAGTTTTATATGATAAATCACAGCTCTCCTCCTCCAACCCACATCCCCCAAAAAAGAGCAAGAGAAAAAAAAAATTACTTATAGGGCCTAGAAATGTATGTTTAAAAACTGAAGCAGGAACAGGGTAGAAATCCTGCAGCAGCAATGTCATTTTCTAAACACCCTGATTCACTACACAGAACAACTACAAGGCCAAACTTCAAATCCACACCTAACATTCACAACAAAACTAGGTGACAAAGGTACTTCCAATAACTCTGAAATATAAGCAGATGCAGACAGATAGTCTGGAATAATTTGATATGTCAGAGAGCAAGAAAGCTATGAAAGTTTATTAGGCCTATATCAAAAGAACTTGGGGGGGGGGCGCCTGGGTGGCTCAGTCGTTGGGCGTCTACCTTCGGCTCAGGTCATGTCCTGGGATCGGGCCCCGCATCGGGCTCCCTGCTCTGCAGGAGGCCTGCTTCTCCCTCTTCTACTCCCCCTGCTTGTGTTCCCTCTCTTGCTGTCTCTCTCTCTCTCAAATAAATAAATAAAATCTTAAAAAAAAAAAAAAAAAACTTAGGGGGTGCCTGGGTGGCTCAGCTGATTGAGCATCCGACTCTTGGTTTTGGCTCAAGTCATGATCTCAGGGTCGTGGGATCAAGCCCCATGTGGGGCTCCACACTCAGCAGGGATTCTGCTTGAGATTCTCTCTCCTCTCCCTATGCCCCTCTCCCCGCTTGCACTCTCTCTTTCTCAAATAAATACATCTTTAAAAAAAAAAGAAAAAAAGAACTCAGGAACCACCCTAAAGAGACTACCCTAAAGACTACTGGCCAAAGATGAAACAATATGAGCTCCACTATAGATAATAATTTAATGGGTTAAAATTCAAACAGGTTTAAGTCTATGGGTTCATAATGATATTTTTCAAATGAAATCAACTGGTCTACTTTGGAAGATAACAGACCAATTCATTAAACTGGACACTAGTATATAAAATCAGTGTTAAAATTTTTAAAAATTAGACAGACATAATCAAGCATTTAATTCAGTCTTTCTTATATGAACTGAAGCAGAGTAACCAAATAGTTGATAAGGAAATCATCTTTATAAAAACATTCCAATGAATAAATAAAAGAGGAATGATACAATTAAAATATCACCATTTTGCAACCAATGAATTAATAAATGTAGTCATTAAGCATCAAGAGTTGCTAATACCACAACAAGAGAGACAACCAGAAGGAAACTGATGAACATGGTCATCACCAACACCATGTATAGTCTTGCCAAAGGGATCAAACCTAGGATCCATCAATCCTCAGGTTAAGCCTCTGGATCCACCTGCCAATTTGCAGGAAATAAATAGGACATAGTGAACTGATTATGAGTAATCAATCAGCAAAAAGCCCAGGTTCTGAACAAAAACATTGGAGGGAAAGAAAAAAATGGAGGGGAACCTATAGATTAAGAGATTTAAAACACATCTTTTTTTTTTTTAAAGATTTTATTTATTTGACAGAGAGAGACACAGTGACAGAGGGAACACAAGCAGGGGGAGTAGGAGAGGGAGAAGCAGGCTTCCCGCTGAGTGGGGAGCCAGATGCAGGGCGATTCCAGGACCCTGGGATCATGACCTGAGTCAAAGGCAGATGCTTAACGACTGAGCCACCTGGGCGCCCCCCCCCTTTTTTTTTAATAGGAAGGACTGCACTACAGTGCCTAGGAATACACACCTGGGTGACACAATGATAAAGAAATGCAAGGAAGTGATTACTCTAAAAGTCAGGATAGTGGTTGCTTAGGGGAGAAGGACAGGGGTTAAGACCAGGACATGAAAGAGCCATTTAGAATCGTTGGTAGTTTTATTTCTTTACCTGGGTACAGATTAGAAGGCTATTTATTTCATAATAATTCGTTAAGCCTGACATTTGTTTGTATGTCTTTCTGTATCTGTTTTTATTTAAAAATTTTTAAAGTTACCTGCACATGATACAAAGCTCAAAATGAATAAAAGTGTATACATTGAAAAGTATGTCTCTTTCCCATTCCTGATGTCAGACGCCCTAGCTCCACTTTTAGGGGCAAACCCTGATGCTACTTTCTTCTGCATCCTTTCCAAACACTGAGTAATTATTTTTAAGGGATAAATATATGCTATAGCATTTTATGACAAAGTAATTTTTAATGTAAAAGCCATGATTATTACATACCTCTTCAAAGAGACATAGAGCTGCCTCATAGAGTGAGCATAAGCCATCAGATGTTCTGGTTGGCTCCCTCCACTGACTCCGATCAGCAGATGAACCCTAGAGTTTCAGAAGGAGAGAGACACATGTATTAAAATCATTTAAATATTCCACGGAAATATCTGAGGAACTGTATATATGAGTATGAGCACTAAGATCAAATCCTAACATCAGGTTATGAAACCAACTTTTACACAGAAGTGTTACAAAAGATGGAGCTATAGAGTGAAACAGTAAATTAAGTGTCAATCCCTCAATGACTTTATTCAACAGTCTTGGGCTTGACCTGGAAACAGACAAGGAGGCAGAATTTTGCAAATTACATATTATTTGGGTGGCCAATATCCAGTAAAGGAGGCCCTAGGAAATATTCTACTCTCCTGGGGCTGCCTTGCCCACCTGTCCCTGAGGATACAGGCAAGTAGAACATAGCCAGCTTGAGTGACGACCTTGACTAGAGCAGCAGAAAGTCCGTTCCTTCCTTCTTAGTTTCAGTAAAACTGAAGTCCCACAAATCAGTTCATGTAGCTACCTGACTACACTAGCAACAAAGCATCTTCTTCCCATCATAGTTGAGGAATCATAGCACCTCTCTGGGACTCTCCAGAGTAGGGCCCAATGGCTGTGACCAGAAATCATTCTGTCATTGACAAATGACAAACCAGAAAGTGAACTTGATCTCACTGCTCCTTCAAATTCCCAAATCCTTAAATCTTTAGATCACAAATGTCAAGTTCCTTCTCTGATTTAGCAACCCTATAATTGTGAAATTTTCATCAGTGGCTTTTTTCAATGCATACTATACTGTAAAAATATTTATATTCTAAATGATAAACTCGCAGATATATCATAGAAAAGTGTATCTTCTACTATGGAAGGGAGGTTGGCCTAGATGCCTGTAAGATCCCATCTAACTCTTAAGATTGTATGATTTTATCAATTCAAACTATTTTAATTAACATGATTCCCAAGAAATGAAACAAATGAATATGCTGGCTATTTAATTTATGGCTAGTGTATCAGGTACTAACCTGCTGCTGCCAAATCAATTTTTCTTTTTATTTGTTTAAGGTGGTGCTTCTCAAATTTTAATGTGGACATAAATTATCTAGAGACTGTGTTAAAATACAGATGCAAATTCAGTAAATATAGATGGGGCCTAAGGTTCTGCATTTCTAACAAGCTCCCAGGATATGTCAATGCTGCCATCTGAGGTTCACTTTTTGAGTAGTAGGGCCACAGAGAGCCACTTGTAAGGTCTGGAGTCATACCAGAAGCTGAGTGTTCAAAATTAACTAGTACTAGACATACAAAGTGTTGCCATACCAGCAAATACTCAGGGGCACAGACTCTACAAATCCATAATTAGCTGTGCACTACTTCTGAGAAAAACACAATTGTAATCTGTGGCTCCATTATTTATAGGCCACCTCTAGTGATCACCAAATCAAAAGTAGATGTGGAACAACAGCCTGCTATGCCTTCCTAGGAGCTGGTACCAAAGCCATCAGAATCCCTCTTTTCATGCTTTTCCACAGTATGGAGGAAAATGTTGAAAACTGCATGAAGTTTTCAGTGACAGACAGATTTGGGTTTAAATCCAGGCTCCATCACTCACTGAATGTGTGAATGAAGGCTAGGTCTCCTTATTCTTAGACAGGAATAATGCCCATATTACTTAGGGCTGTTGGGAAGATTAAAGTTATGTATAAAACATGCTTAGCACAGTTTCTAATGTACAGTAAGAACTCAAAACTGGTAGCAGTAATTATTAATTTGCATCACGTGGACAGAGAAAGAAAATACAAGAAATCTTTAATAAATTCTTGCTAAATTTAAAAATACCAAACCAATAAAACATCCTTCAAACACTGTCACTTATTTCTGTTCTTCCCAATACAGTCAATACAGTACTCCCCACCCCCCCAAATCCACAGTTTCACTTTGAGTGGTTTAGCTAACCGAGGTCAATAGCAATCCAGAAGCAGGTGCTCCTCTTTCTGACATATAGTCAGAAGGTCAATAGTAGCTAACGCTAGGTAACAATGCTTATTCATTCACCTCACTTCATCTTCATCTCATCGGCATTTTATCATCTCACATCGTAAGAAGGGTGAGTGCAGTACAATAAGATATTTTGAAAGAGAAACCACATTTACATAACTTTTATTGCAGTATATTGCTATAATTGCTCTATTTTATTATTGTTGTGTTTAATCTCTTACTGTGCCTAATTTATAAATTAAACTTTATCATAGCTATGTACGTATAGGAAAAACCATAGTACATATAAGGTTTGGTACTAACTGCAGTTTCAGGCTTCTACTGGGGGTCTTGGAACATAGTCCCCAAGGATAAAGGGGGCGATAACGTAGTTAAGGGTAAGACTACTCCAGCCGCAGCCAGTAAGGATTAAAAATCTCTCTAAAACCCATTCTGTACAGAATTCTTAATGTAAATAAACAATACTACATGTAGGTATTTTTAAAGAAACTAAATATTGGAAAATATAGTACATTAAATATATAACTTTATAAAGTTTATAAGCTTTATAAACTTTATAGTACATATATATAAATATATTTAACATAGGAATTTCGATGGTCTAAAGATAAGTGGAAATTAAAATAACATAAATTCAGGGTTTCATAGGTCTTCATTTAATTACCTCCCTCTCTTAAGCACCTACCATCAAAAATAATGTTATACCTTTTATTTTTTTTTCACATTTGTCTTTTTAAGATATTCTGACAAGGACGTAAGACTGGATGGAGTACATTTCCATATATTCTTGCTATCTGGTTTTACTCTACTTAAAATTGCTTCAATGACTCCTCACTGCCTACGGGAACAAGTCTCAACACCCCATAGCACAAGATACAAGGCCCTGCCTACTTGGCAGCTTCACCTCATCCCATTCTACCCCATCCATCCAGGGGCTTGCTCTCCTACACCTTGGTCATTTTGTGAACTCTGGTCCTCTCATTTGAAGAGACTCACAGACTTCATGTTTGTAGGCAAACTCTTCCTACTTTTCAATTAGCTCAGGGATCCTTCCTCCACAAGGCATTTTCTGCCCCTTCCCTCCAGTTCTCCTCCTGTGTCCCATCTCCTCCCACTGCAGACCTCTACTACAGCCCATTATCATTTATTTGAAATGTTTGTGCATCTGTCTTTCCTTAAACTGTGAGCTGGCTGAGGGCATAGATGCTACAAAGCTCATTTACCTTTTTTTTTTTAAGATTTTATTTATTTACTTCACAGAGAGAAAGACTGCACAAGCAGGGGGAGCGGCAGGCAGAGGGAGAGGCAGAAGCAGACTCCCCACTGAGCAGAGAGCCTGATGTGATGTGCGGCTCAATCTCAGAACCCTGGGATCATGACCTGAGCTGAAGGCAGATGCTTAACCGACTGAGCCACCCAGGCGACCCTCATTTACCTTTTAAACTCAGTGCCTAACAGTATCTGGCACTCAGTGCTAAATAAACACCTACTGGCAAAGGCCAATGGTGTTTTTATTGCTGTTTATTTTCAGAATTCAGAGATATACATTGACATTATTTCCCTGCTCTTTATTTAAATAGAAGTTAACGAGTATTTTGTGGACGCCCATTCAAACACAATTACTACATATGTATCATTAGTGAAAGTTAAGAATCACACAAGTAAATAAAAATAAAGGATTGAATTCATTTTTGTTAGGCCTTACATCAGGTACTCAGTTGATGGTTATATGTCTCTCCCTTTAACTTCTAGCTTGGGAGTAAGTTTTGTCCCAGTTGTTCAGGGGTAGAGAAACTTAAGGCAGGGAAGATCAGGTCAGGTTGGAGTCCAGAGTACCAGGAGAGGATATACCTATTTTCTGAATTCTCAGACAACACTGTAAAGTATAAGAAATGTGGGTTCTGGGGGCGCCTGGGTGGCTCAGTCAGTTGTTAAGCGTCTGCCTTCGGCTCAGGTCATGATCCCAGGGCCCTGGCATCGAGTCCTGCATCCGGCTCCCTGCTCAGCAGGAAGCCTGCTTCTCCCTCTCCCACTCCCCTTCTCTCACTGTCTCTTTCTCTGTCAAATAAATAAATAAAATCTTAAAAAAAAAAAAGAAATGTGGGTTCTGGAGACCAAGAACATTAGACTCAATCACTTACTGTGCAAGAAGGAATAATAAATGTAAATTTCAATTAATAATCATTCCTTTCCCCTAAAGCCAATCTGAGATTTAATTAAATTCAATCTAATATAGGCCTGTGGTGACTTTAGGAGAGCCAAACTAAATCAAATATACAAGATTCTTCCCGAGAATAGATCCAGAATTCTGTGGAGAGCAATCTAGTTTTCTGGGGTACCCTCATCACAATAAAGAGCTATATTATAGGGTATAACCACGGAGGCTATGGAGGGAGACCCCTTCTGACTAGGTATATTTGTCCCAGAATGAAAGAGGCAAATGGAGAGAAAACTAGAAATCCAACAATAATATAAACTTACATTTTACTACTTTATTATATTTTATCTACTTTAAGGTAGGCCTTCATGGGAAAAAATAAATCAATTTAACATAAATACAGTAAAAGCCACATACAGTAGTCAGAAAAAACATGGGCTTTGCAGACAGACTAGGGGTTGTAAGAATTAGTTAACACAGCATCTGCCCCATAAGTATTTAACTAGTATATGTTTTACTTCCAATTCTTTTGCCAAATACATGTGTAAATTTAGGATAACTACCAGTTTCTTCATCCCTAAGATAAGGATAAATAATATCTACCTCACATACTAACATGATAATTGAGTCAGACAGTGCATATAAAGCACTTGGTTGGTAGCAGGCCCTCAACAAAGGTTAACTCTTTTCCTCCCTAACTCCTGGTATTGGGGAGCAGTATATAAAAGAAGTCCAAAGAGGAATGAGATGAGATGTTTATTACAGATTAAAGACAGATTTATAGTACATACCAAAGAACGCCTCATCTGCATTAATATAGTCATAAAGCAGTCAAAGCTGATCATTCCTTCCTGGCTTGATAGTAGTTTGCTTTTCTCCATGGAATTTACAACTGCTGAAGCCCCCAAAGCCATTTCTATCCATTCAAGAAGATACCGCAAAGAGCCTCGCTGAGCTGCTAAACCAAGTAGCAACTCAGAAGCTAATCTACGACCTAAAGTGTCTGCGCCAGAATTGGGAATAGTTACTCCTTTAAGAAATGTTGTCACTTGTGATAAGCAGTCCAAACCCATCGGAGGAATCTTGCTTTCATTTGCTAAAGATAATGGTGGCAAAGAGCTGACAACTTCAATTGCAGTATGAATAACATCGTTGCAAAGACTAAGACCAGGTCCTGACACGGGCATCATCCAACTTTGTCTTAGAAGTGCAAATAATAAACTTAGACCAGTTCGAACACCCATTTCTATAAGTGCATCAGTGCTTGACCGGGGACGTTCACTAACAGAATGGACATCTGCTGAACCAGAGCTGCTCTCCGGAGAATGCTGCTGCTGTTTCACTTTGCCTTTGTCGTGGTATTTATTAGAAAGTGCATAAAAGACACGCTGGAGTACAAGTAGTCGTTTCCGAAGTGCCCCAGCAAATGGGGAATCTGAACATACCATCTTCGCTAGTGCTAGCTGGCTGCTAAGAAGGGCATCCAAATAGTGGTCCTGCTCATCACTTGAAAGAGACTCACGCTCAAAGTCTGGCAACTGTGGTCCTTTGAGGCACAAAACTTGTTGGGGCAAAGGTACTACTTCTTTATTGCTGACCAGTTTAGAATACAGAACAGCAACTCCCTCTCTTGTAGCAATAGATTCACTATCCTCTGTAATCCAGGAGCTGTTGAGGTGTTCAAGCCATTTCAGTTTCACTGGTGGAACCATAGTTGCCATGTTGGTTTACTCTTCAGCCATTAGTTCTACGAAGGGAGATGAAAAAGCAGTCAGAAACTTACACAAATGATTCATAAAATGTTTCTGAATTTCCATCCTACAGTTACAATTAGCGATTTCAAACTGGTGAAACAAAGTCTGAACTGCAGTTAACAGGAATGTACCAATATTAGTATTTTAGCTTTCATAAATCTACTATAGTTAAAAGATGCTAATATTTTTATTTATTTTTTAAAGATTTTATTTATTTATTTGACAGAGACACAGTGAGAGGGAACACAAGCAGGGGGAGTAGGAGAGGAAGCAGCAGCCTTCCCGCCGAGCAGGGAATCTGATGCGGGGCTCGATCCCAGGACCCTGGGACCATGACCTGAGCCGAAGGCAGATGCTTAATGACTGAGCCACCCAGGTGCCCCATAAAATTTATTTTAAACATTAGTGATTTCCGTACCTTTTCTCTTCAGTTTCTGGTCCCACTGTCAGTATAACAGTGGGTTTTACATGCTGATCATCTTCACCCCAAATTCGTATCTCCAACCCACACCTCTTCCCTGAACTCCAAATTCATATATACAATTGCCCACTTGACCTCACCATATAGGTATCTAATAGGCATCTCAACATACTCAAAACTGAATTCCTAATCCACCACTACCACCATGCCCACCCAAACCTGTTCCTCCTGTAGACTTCCTCATCTCAATAAATGGCAACTCTATCCTTCTACCTCCTTTGGCCAAAACCCTTGGGAGTCACTCCTCCCTCTCACACTCCAAATTAGTCAGCACTACTTTCAAATATATCCAGAACCCAAACAGTTCTCACCCCCTTCATTGCTAAAACCCCACCCCAAGCCATCATCTCTTGGATCACTGAAGGAACCTTCCTACCAGTATTCCTTGCTGTACAGAGGAACCAGTGACTCCAAAAGGGCAGAAATGTTTTTGTATATTTTGTTAACTGCTGTATTCCAACACATAGTAAGTACTCCATAAGTATTTGTTGTTGTTTTTTTTAAAGTACTTAAAAACTAAGTCAGATGGGATAAAATGTTCACAAAACATATATCCCACAAAGGACTGGCATCCAAGGTACATAAAGAACTCCTGGGGCACCTGGGTGGCTCAGTCGTTAAGCGTCTGCCTTCGGCTCAGGTCATGATCCCAGGGTTCTGGGATCAAGCCCCACATCGGGCTCCCTGCTCGGCAGGAAGCCTGCTTCTCCCTCTCCCACTCCCCATGCTTGTGTTCCTACTCTCGCTCTTGCTCTCTCTCTCTGTCAAATAAATAAAAATTAAATAAATAAATAAATAAAAAGAGCTCCTACAACTCAGTAACAATTTAATTTTTAAAATGGTCAAAAGACTGAACAAAACTTCACCATATATGAATGGCCAATAAGCACAAGAAAAGTGCTCAACATCATTATTCATCAGACAATGCACATTAAAAACACAAAGAGATACTATTACCCATCCAGGAGCATGGCTAAAATTCACTTAAGACTGACAATACCAAATATTAGCAAGGATGTAGAGCAACCAAAACTCTCATAAATTGTTTGCAGGAGTGTAAAAGGGAAGAAGCACTGATAGTTTCTTTCTTTTTTTTTTTTTTTAAGATTTTATTTATTTGACAGAGAGAGACACAGCGAGAGAGGGAACACAAGCAAGGGGAGTGGGAGAGGGAGAAGCAGGCTTCCCACTGAGCAGAGAGCCCGATGCGGCACTCGATCCCAGGACCCTGGGACCATGACCTGAGCCAAAGGCAGACGCTTAACAACTGAGCCACCCAGGCGCCCCACACTGATAGTTTCTTATAAAACTAAACTGATAGTTTTCTTATAAAACTAAAACTAATCTCTACTCAATGAGCCAACAATTTTTTTCCTAGGGGTTTACCCAAAAGAAAACACAGGTCCATAAAAAGACTTAAATAAAAATATGGTTGCCCCTAGAAGGTGAGAGCATAAATAAACTGGGAATGAGCATGAAGGAACTTCCTGAGGAGGTGATAATATTGAATTACCTAGGCATATGCATTTATCAAGACTCAATAAACACACATTTTAAGATTTTTACATTTCACTGAATGTGAATTTTACCTCAATAAATACTGAACTCTAGTTGATATGCATACTGAAGTATATTGTGGGGGGAGTATACTGATAACTATTAATTAATTAATTATTTAAAAGATTTTATTTATTTGACAGAGACAGACAGGGACAGAAGGAACACAAACAGGGGGAGTGGTAGAGGGAGAAGAAGGCTTCCCGCTGAGCAGGGAGCCTGATGTGGGGCTCAATCCCAGGACCCTGGGACCATGACCTGAGCCGAAGGCAGACGCTTAACCGACTGAGCCACCCAGGCGCCCCAACTATAACTTATTTTGAAATGCATCAAAAAATAAGATGCACTGATGTGTAACACATCTTTATATATCCTTATACATACCCATATATATTGTGAGTAGATATGTGATAAAACAAAAATATTAAAAGATTAATGGTAGAATCTCAGTGGTGAGAGTGGTGTTCACTTAAAAATCTTTCAACTTGGGCACCTGGGTGGCTCAGATGGTTAAGTGTCTGCCTTCGGCTCAGGTCATGATCTCAGGGTCCTGGGATCGAGTCCCGCATCGGGTTCCCTGCTCAGTGCAGAGCCTGCTTCTCCCTCTCCCTCTGCCACTCCCTCTGCTTGTTCTCTTCTGTCTATCTCTCTGTCAAATAAATAAATAAAATCTTTAAAAAAAAAAAAAACTTTCAACTTGGCCATATATTTGAAATTTTCATCATAAATTATTGCAGGGGAGGTGGGGACTAAGTCTGTAGAATGGAAGTCATAACACTTGGTACTAGAAAAACATCCTCAAATACCGAAGGGCATTTTATTGTCATAATACAGGTAATCTTCAAGAAAGAGCTCCAGTGATAGTGATCCTAGACTAATTAAAAGGAGTTTCCTATTTCTCAGTATGCCCTATTAAATTCTACATATAAAATCTGATGACACTTCCCTTCTCAAGATTATGATTATTATGCTTAATTATCTTCATTAGATACTCAGAAAGTATGTACTTGGAAAGGGGAAAATAAAACATAAGCCTCCTCCCACTTCATTTAGTAATTATTTATTAAACATTGTGCAGAGGAGGGGCACCTGGGTGGCTCAGTTAAGTGTCCAACTCTTGATATCAGCTCAAGTCTTGATCTCAGGGTTCTGAGCTCAAGCCCCACACTGTTTAAAAAAAAGAAAAAACAAGACAGCTGAGGACAATGGCAGCTGAATAACTATCTCCCCAAATTTCTTCCCTAACAGTGAGAAGGAAAAATTGAATTATTATTATTATTTTTTTAAGATTTTATTTATTTATTTGACAGAGAGCGAGAGAGAGCACAAGCAGGGAGAGCAGCAGACAGAGGGAGAGGGAGAAGCAGGCTTCCCGCTGAGTAGGGAGCCTGATGCGGGGCTCCGTCCCAGGACCCTGGGATCATGACCTGAGCGGAAGGCAGACGCTAAACCAACTGAGCCAACCAGGTGCCCCGGAAAAACTAAATTCTCCACAAAACCAAACCAGTTCTGAATCTATTGTCAGACCATGGATCCCTATGAGAATCTAATGAAAGCTGTGGATTATGACTACCCAAGAATAAAATTCTTATGCACATACTCATAAAAATATGAGCAAAATTCCAAAGGTTTCACAGATGTCCTAAAGTCATCTATGTACTCCAAACTGATAAAATTTTATGGATATTCTAAAACATCTTATTAGTACCAGTAGAAAATCTTTAAAAACCGACTGTATTTCAACAAATAATTCCAAAATTTAGATATAACTTAGACCATATTTCTAACTGTAAAGCAGTAAAACCAAAAAGTATTTACAGGACAACTAATATGGAACTATCTCCAAGATACATTAAGTGAAAAAAATACGTACTCATGTGTAGTATAATTCATATTTGGTAATATTTACATTAAAAAGGATTTAAATATGCATGTATGTTCGTAAATGCAGAAAACTCTGGAATACACACAAAAACCTAAAAATATTAGTTGCCTTTGAGGGGAGGGGACCTGGGTTACTGGAAGATAGGAGTAGGAAAGATATTTACTTTTCACTGCATAACCTTCTGAATTTCATATATGTGCATTTGTTACCAAAGCAAATAAAAAAAATCTATTTTTAAATAAAGAAAACCAGGGAAGCCTGGGTGGCTCAGTCATTAAGTGTCTGCCTTCGGCTCAGGTCATGATCTCAGGGTTCTGAGATCGAGCCCCGCATCCGGCTCCCTGCTCAGTGGGAAGCCTGCTTCTCCCTCTACCACTCCCCCTGCTTGTGTTCCCTCTCTCACTGTATCTCTCTGTCAAATAAATAAAAATCTTTCAAAAATAATTTAAAAAAAGAAAGAAAGAAAGAAAACCAAAATAAAGAAAAAGCCAAACTTTTAGAAATGCTCTTCTACAGTTTTTTAAACAAAAAGGGGAAGAGAAAAGGATTTCACAATTTCTAGAAAAGTATATAAATCATTATATATCAACAAAATGTAGCCAAAGTTGACCCAAAACAAATGTACATCAAGAATGACTTTGATGGGTCAAAAAAAATTACAAGATGCCATTCCAGGTTCATCAAATTGTGAATTCAAAGGAAAGAAAGTCAAGAGTATTTAAAGAATAGAAATGAATCAGAATAACTAAAAACATAAAAATGTTCATATAAAATCGTAAGAAAAAGAACCCGAGTTCAGAATGTGAGAAAAAAATTTAATGAGCCAATGACTTTCCTTTTAGTTCTATAATCTACAATGAGTCAAAACCGATAATTTGGAAAATAAAAATTATACAACGCACCTAGCACAGTGTCTGGTATTTAGTAAGTCCTCAATGAAGGATGCATTTGAAGAAAACCAACTAGCTACTAATTTACAGTGAATTAGAACTGGAATAACATAGTTAGGATATTAGTGAAAGAAATCAGTAATGAGGTTCAAAGAAACTAACAACAAAAATCAAGCTCTGAATGTTTTAAGAGAGAAATCTTTTTATGCCTTCAGGAAATAGACAATTCCTAAACTACTTTAAACGTCTCAGGGCATTGAGGAAAGGGTCTCTGCTCTTCTTAAGTAGTCAATAAAGTAATACCAAAACTCAACAAAGCACAAAAAATACAATTATAATACTGCCCTATAAAGGAGCTGTAAAAATCCACAACTAAAATATTAGCAAGCAAAATGGAACAGTATATTAAAAGATTAACACGTGACATGTTGAGTGGGTTTATTCGAGGAATATAATGATGGAACAACATAGCAAATCTATTAACATTAACAAAATCCATGTTATATTGAGATGTTAAAAAAGCAGCTGACAAAATGCAAGATCAATTCCTAATAAAAATCTAATAATAAGGCAAGGATAAAGTTTCCTTTTTTCAATCATTAAAAATTTCATATCATAAAACAGAAGAAAAACACTAGCAGCACTGGTTCCAGAAGTCAAATACAAGACAAGTGCCCACTTTCACTGCTATTATCAATAATGCAATTGAACAAAAAAATAAGTATTATAAAGTATTGTAGAAATTGCTATCACAGTGAGGTAGCTGATTACAGAATAAGTAAAAATCAAAACTCAAAAGTATCTAGCTCTAAGTAGTCACATCCCCTTTGGAGAATCGTGATCCAGCTGTGGGGTGGTCCCACACTCTCATGACCCTGCTCACCAATTGCCCTGAACATAGTTGAAACAGAAAATAGGAAGATGGCTGCAAACCCTTCAGGACAAGGTTTTCAAAACAAAAATAGAAGTTGCAATCTTGGCAGAACTGGACAAAGAGAAAAGAAAAATTACTGAAGCAGAACCAATCTTCACCAAATCATCCTAGAGCTAGCACTGTGCTCTCAGAGACCCTCAAGAAAGACTTCCAGAATTGCAGCATGCACATACACATTCATCTGGACACTTCAAAACTCAAGACTCTACATGAGAATCTTATTCTTCCCCTTTTACCTCACCCTGACCCAGAATGAAGAACATATTTGCAATGAAAGTGACTTTATAATATCAAATGCCAAAGCTACTATCATTCAGTGCTATACAAACTATGACTCAGTATTTGGGCAACCTTTCAAATTTTGTGCTTCCTTAAAAGAAAGGTGTATGTAAGTGAAAGCAAAAATAAGGGTAATCTGGATGATGAGAGGTTTGGAAGTTGTATTATCTGAGGAACTGATCATGCTACCTGTGACTGTAACTTTTCTGTAATTCAATTTAACTTTAACTCTAAATCAGACTCTAAATTGGATGGTTACATAAACTCATCCCCTAGTCCCCAAGAAGTTGGACTAGGTATATTATTTCCACAAGACTTTAAAGAACTATTTATAGTACTTAACTTTAAAGAAACAAGAGTATTCTTTAAAAATATAAACCAATAGGCTTAAATAAACTGCATTCATATTTGCTATTTATGGAATTGATGTCAGTGTACCTTCTGATCTTACAGTCAACATAGCCAGAAATGTTTTGGTTTTTTTTTTTTTGAGAGAGAGAGAGAGCGAGAGAGCACGTGCAAAGAGGAGTGAGGGGGGCAAAAGGAGAGAGAGAATCTTAAGCAGGCTCCAGGCTCAGCACAGAGCCTGAGGTAGGGCTCAACCCCACAATCCCAAGATCATGACCTGAGCCAAAATCAAGAGTCAGATGCTTAACAAACTGAGCCACCCAGGCACCCCCATCCAGAAAATATTCTCTGTTAACTCATGACTAGTTCCCTAGTCTTAATTTTAAAAGAAAACCCAAGATAAGCCTAAATTACCAACCAGTACACATCTTTTGTAAACATACACCACTATAAATGTGACTACATTCTATTAAAAACAGTTACAAGACCAAAAAAGTCAAAAGTATCTTTAAATAACTACAATAACCAGGGATTATATAATATGTAACAAGAAAAAAATTGCAGAGTTGTAATAAACAATATAAATACCTAGTAATAAACTGAACAAGTGCAAAAATTTTATTAATAAATACGTAAAATTCTACTGCAGAACAAGAGATTCTTTTAATAAATGGAGAGCTTAAGCAATGCTCTTATTAGGAAGACTCCACATTTAAGGTGGTCAATTCTCCTTCAGTTAATGTATAAAATTAATTCAATATCAACCAAAATCACCCTGGAGTTTTCTAAAACTTGATAAAGTGTTTAAAATTATCTGTAAAAGTAAATACATAGGAATTGTAAGAAAAAAAAAAGAAAGAGGGACAGAAAAAAAGATCTCTGAAAAAAAACTGGAAACTGAGAAAGGTCCCAGCTTACCAGATACTAAAAATTATAACGCTAGAGGGACGCCTGGGTGGCTCAGATGGTTAAGCATCTGCCTTCAGCTCAGGTCATGATCCCAGGGTCCTGGGATTGAGCCCCACATCGGGCTCTGTGCTCAGCAGGGAGCCTGCTTCTCCCTCTCCCTCTGCCTGCCTGTCTGCCTACTTGTGATCTCTCTCTCTGTCAAATAAATAAATAAAATCTTAAAAAAAAAAAATTTTAACGCTAGAATAACCAAATGTGGTTCTGACACATGAACATATTACATTAGAAAATATCAAGAGAAGAACTGAGCGTCCAGAAGGAGATCCAAGTACATATAAAAGTTAGTATATGATGAATGTTAGCATATGATAAAGGTGTTAATTCTAAGGAATGCATACACACTACATCCCACTGTGTACAAGGACACATGTTTAAGGATTTTCATTACGCTCTCATTATAATAGGGAAAAACCTAAACATTCATCAATAGGGAAGAGATAACTAAAACGTGGTATATTCAGATGATGCCAAATTATAAACTTTATACCATAAAAAAGTTAACACATGCAATTCAACAAAACTAATAAAATTTTCTAATTTTCAAAATAAGATTTAGTGTTTAAGGAACACCAAAAAACAATACTAGAGGAGCTGTACTGCATAAGTTAAAAGTAAAAGCACCAGGGGGGCCTGGCTGCTTAGTAGGTAGAGTATACAACTCTTGATCTCGAGGTTATAAGGTCAAGCCTCACAGTGGGTGTAGAGATTACTTAAAAATAAAAAAAATAAATAAAATAAAAAAGTAAAAGCACCAAAGTCTGACAGACTGGCTAGGTTTGAATCTAGGCTATATCACGGTCTACAAGTTCCTCAATTTCTCCATGGCTCAAAGTGCTTATCTATAAATTAGAGGACAATAAAGAGAACCCGCTATGGTTATCATGAGGGTTAAATGAGATAACACATACAGAGTTCTTAGAATCATTGCCTGGAACATAGTACACATTCAATAAATGCAAACTGCTATTATGATCGTTATTATTTTGTTCCTTATTGCTATCTCTACCAAATATTGGTTGTAGGGGTGCCTGGCTGGCTCAGTCAGTGGAGCATGCAACTCTCAATCTCAGGGTTCTAAGTTCAAGTTCCACGATGGGTGTAGAGATTACTTAAAAATAAAATCTTAAAAAATATATTTATATACATATAGATTATAGATGTATGTGGAGATGTATATAAAAGTATTTTTTTTTTAAAGATTAGAAGGACAGGGACACCTGGGTGGCTAAGTCGGTGAAGCGTGTGACTCTTGATTTCAGCTCAGGTCATGACCTCAGGGTCGTGGGATTGAGCCCTGGGTCAGGCTCCACACTTGGTGCAGAGTCGGCTGGAGATCCTTTCCCTCTCCCTCTGCCCCTCCCCCCTTCAAATAAATAAATACATAAAATCTTTAAAAAAGATTAGAAGGATAGACCCCCAAATTCATGACAGTGATTGCATGGGGGGGATGGCAGGTGCCAAACAGGACATCAACTTTGTATGTTTCCATTCTTTTATTTTTAAGATGATTACATAAACTTTACAAAATTTTAACACTGTTAAATGACAGTAGATATAGGAGAGTCCTTTTTTATTCTTGTACTTCTCTTCAGTCTTAAATTTTTCTCAAAAAAAGCTAAAACAAAAAAGCTGGTATGATCATATTGTTTTCAATTACAATATAGTCAAAATTTATCATCAACTATCCCATTATTGTTTTAATTTATAATATGCTTGTTTTTACAAAAAGCATTTTAACAACAACAAAAACCCTACAAATGTCTCTTTTTAAAGGATTGATTTTGTCTGTCTTGTTTCTAACTATAACACAGGTTTGGAAAACAAAAATCAAATAACACAGGCTTAACAGTATTTTATCCTTTCTCAGGCATAGAGAAATCTGCAGTTATAGGACAAATATCCTAGAGCTGATATATTCATCAGCCTGCTACCTCAAACACCTGAGATATATTGCACATAAATATCACAAACATAACCTCTGGGCATATTCTGATGATGTGTTCTGTAAAAGAGAAAGATGAATCATAAGAGCAAGAGTTGCCAGAGATAAGGGGATGATGTTTTATGAATAATTCTGATCAATGGAGAAAGGTTCAAACAACAAAATACTGCGTCAGACTAAACATTTTCAATGAAACTTTTGAGTTACTAGATAAATCCTATTTATTTCCTTTTTAAATACATTATGTTGCAGGCAAATAAAAGAATAAAAAACGGGGGGGGGTGGGAGGGGGAAAAAAAAAAAAAAATGAAAAACAATTCGGGCGCCTGGGTGGCTCAGTCGTTAAGTGTCTGCCTTCGGCTCAGGTCATGATCCCAGCGTCCCGGGATCGAGCCCCGCATCAGGCTCCCTGCTCCATGGGAAGCCTGCTTCTCCCTCTCCCACTCCCCCTGCTTGTGTTCCCTCTCTAGCTGTCTCTCTCTCTGTGTCAAATAAATAAATAAAATCTTTAAAAAAAAAATTAAATATGTGTTTCATGTTGTTACTGTCCCATGGTTTTTTATGATAATTAAAGTATCTCAAATCTAATAGGTGCTCAGTAAAGGCTTTTGAATTTTACATTTTAGTTTAATTTTTAAAACTAAAAAAATTTACATTAGAAACTACTGGATTTAGTCCTATTTCAGTGCCCTTATCCACATATTAGATCCACAATTAGATCTTGAAAGACTGGGGTGGGGGCTAAAGGATTACATCATTTGACAAGATCACACAAAAGGTGAACGTTAGAATCAGGATTTAAACACAAGTCTCCAGAGTCTGAAGTCCAGCACTATTTCCACAGCTCCATAGTATCACTCCCCCGAAAAATTAATTCTAAATGCGGGGTGGATGTAAGAATCAAGGGTGAGAACTTGTCCAAATACACACGCCCAGCTCCCCAACCCCAACCTACCCCACCAAAGAATTTCTTTTGGAGAAATGTGATATTGCCAGCCCCCATCTTCACCTTTGTAATCAGTGCCTAAGGATGATAGCTGTGACACTGTGATTTATAATAAGAAATATATATTTACTTGGTCACTGTCCCCATTCCTAGCAAAAAGCTCCTAAAAACCCTTGGAATTTGCTGTGATGAGAGTAATAAAAAGTGTCTTTTGTTATATTAATTGACTTTTGGAAAATATCTGAGGATAGGGGCTAGCTGCCAGGGGAGCCAACCATTGTGACTACAGGGTAGGAAGGTCCTCTGACCTCTGGGTCACCACCAATAGCCCATGATTTAATCAATCGTGTCTTTGTAATGAAACCTCCATAAAAAAGGGGGGGGACTAGCTGGCTCAGTCAGTGAAGTGTGCAACTCTTGATCTCCAGGTTGTGAGTTTAAGCCCCATGTTGGGCACAGAAATTACTTTAAAAGAGAATCTTGGGGCACCTGGGTGGCTCAGCTGGTTGAGCATCTGCCTTCGGCTCAGGTCATGATTCCAGAGTCCTGGCATCGAGCCCCACATCGGGCTCCCTGCTTCTCCCTCTCCTCCCTGTTTATGCTATCTCTGTCTCTCTCAAACTAAATAAAATCTTTAAAAAGAGAGAGAGAGAGAGAATCTTAAAAAAAACGGGGTATGGAAAGCTTCCAGGTTGGTGAACACATGGAGAATCAGGGAGCGTGTCATGCTCCAAAAGGGCTTGGAAGCTCTATACTCTCTTTCCCCATACCTTGTCCCATGCATCTCTTCCATCTGGCTGTTCCTGAGTTATATCCTTTCATAATAAACTGGTAATCTAGAAGTAAAATACTGCTGTGAGTTCTGTGAACCCTTCTAGCAAATTAATCAAACCCAAAGAGGGGTTATTGGAACCTTCAATCTACAGCTAGTTAGTCAGAAGTATAGGTGACAATATAACATAGGGGGGTGGTGGCAGTCTTTAAGGACTGAACCCTTAACCTGTGGGACCTGACCCTATCTCCAGGTAGACAGTGTCATATTGAGTTGAACTGCAGGACAATCAGATGGTGTCCAAGAATTGCCTGGTTTTGTATAAAACCCACACATCAAAAGTGGAATTGGAGTTAGAATTGTACATCTAATTGGAAATTCTCTCTAAGCTGACCCATTACAGTAACTTCCTTATTCAACTCCCTGATACCAGATTCTCCCCAACTCCTGTTCATCCTCCATCTTTCTACAAATCTGTTATGCTCTTGTTTCAATCCTCAAAAGGCTACTGGTTTACCATGTAAAGGCCAACTGCCTTACACCAGCAACCACCTCCTTATAATCAGGAATTTAAGTACTTCCCAGTTGATCTTCTTCCACCCTCTCCTATGCAAGACCTTTTGGAACTTGAAGACTAGGCTTTCTAATTCTCTAACAGAATACCTCTCACTCTGAACTATAATTAATCAGAGTTTTTTTACTCTAACCCTAATAGATAATACTTCAATTTTAATTCCCTAGCATGCAGCCTAAAATATTACAGTGTTTGTTAAATTAACTAATTAATTACAACTAATGTCTACATTTATTTTTTTTTAAGATTTTTATTTATTTATTTGACAGAGAGAGACACAGCGAGAGAGGGAACGTAAGCAGGGGGAGTGGGAGAGGGAGAAGCAGGCTTCCCGCAGAGCAGGGAGCCCAACGCGGGGCTCGATCCCAGAACCCTGGGATCATGACCTGAGCCGAAGGCAGACACTTAAAGACTGAGCCACCCAGGCGCCCCTAATGTCTACATTTAAATAATATTAGCTACCAAAAGAGTAACTTTCAGACAAGTTAACTTCAAATCAGTCAATGACTGACTAAAACTCAATTTAGGAGTTGTACAACTAAATTATAAACTGTAATTCAAAGGAAACAACCTCTTCTACATACCTTTTTCTTCAGTTCTGATATATAAATCTTTGGGAAATGGTGGCTATTATCATTACCATTATTATCTTCAACCTCAGATATAGTTACTATTCATATAATATCTATATCCAGCCCCTAACCTCAAGTATAAAGTGTAGAACTAAAGTCTAGAAGTGTAGAAGAACTTCTAAAAAATGTAGAAGAACTTAAGTGTGTCTGAATTATAATATTGTTCCTTGCCACAAGTATCCAAAGGAGGCAATGATCCAGAAAGCCCTTGAAAGTTATTACAATCTCCATGGGTAGCAGTGGAGGTCAGACTTAGGAGAAACTAGGGACTTTGAAAGCAAAGAATACAGAATTTGAGAGAAGACAGGAGATAGAAAGTAATGAAACAATAAAATACTACAAAATGACAGTAAGTACTTATATTCACAAGGATAGCCGCAAGCAAGACTAAAAATGCAGAGAAGCAAGAAGAGGTCAGAGAATTTCTGAGGGCAAGTTTCAGGAGCTGTTCCTAAGTCTCGCTCAAGATTCTGTGAAACCAAATGAAGGGAAAACAAACCACAAGTTCATCTCAATTGATTCAGAAAAAGCATCTGATGAAATTCAACACCTTTCCATGGGAAAAACAACAAACTAGGAACAGAAGGAAACTACCTCAACGTAATAAAAGCCATATATGAAAACCCACAGCAAACATCATACTCAATGGTGAAAGCTTTTCCTCTAAGAATGGAAACAAGGCAAGGATGTCTACTTCCACCACTTCCATTCAACACAGTACTGGAATTTCTAATCAGAGTAATTAGGCACGAAAAATAAACAAAAGGCATCTAAAGTAGAAGAAAAGAAGTAAAGTTGTCTCTGTTCACAGAGAACTTACATGTAGAAAACCCTATTAAGTCCACAAAAAAAAAAAAAAAACCAACCCTGTTAGAACTCATAAATGAATTTAGCAAAGTAGCAGGACACAAAGTCAAACACACACACAAATCAGCTGCATTTCTATAACTAACAATGAACAATCTGAAAACAAAATTATGAAAACAATTCCAATTATAATAGCATCAAAAAAAATAATATACTGCGGAATTAACTTAACCGAGGTAAAAAACTTGTACAATGAAAACTACAAAACATCGCTGAAAAAAATGGATGTCGGGAAATATTCTTTCCACTAATGTGTATGTTTAATTTTTAAAAAATAAAAAGTTAATAAAGTCAGTAGGCTTTTCAATAGTTTTACTCTAAAGAACAAAATCTCTCCATGGTTGAAAAGGCCAAGAACTGGGGCGCCTGGGTGCTTAGCCTGTTAGGTGGCTGCCTTCGGCTCAGGTCATGATCCCAGCGTCCTGGGATTGAGCCCCACGGCAGCGGCGGACTCCCAGCAGGGAGTCTGCTTCTGCTTCTCCCTCTCCCTCTGCCTGCTGCTCTGCCTACTTGTGCTCTCTGTCAAATAAATAAAAACTTGAAAAAAAGAAAAAAAAAGGTCAAGAACTGACTTCTCGGGGCACCTGGGTGGCTCGGTCGTTAAGCATCTGCCTTCAGCTTGGGTCATGATCCCAGCGTCCTGGGATCGAGTCCCGCATCAGGCTCCCTGCTCCGCAGGAAGCCTGCTTCTCCCTCTCCCACTCCCCCTGCTTGTGTTCCCTCTCTCACTGTCTCTCTTGCTGTCAAAATAAATAAATAAAATCTTAAAAAAAAAAAAAAAAGAACTGACCTCTCTCCCCTGCTCTCCCTTTTATAAGCTATAACTGAGATGTTTAATTCCTGGAAGGACTCATGCTCCTTGCTTTCTATTGCAGGACCTTTGCACAGAAAGTTCCCTCTACTAAGAGCCTGCCTTCTCCATCCCACCCTCTTTCACCCAGTGAATGTCTAGTCACAAGACCTCAGTTTAAACAGCAGTGCAGGGATATACTGGGTACTCAATAATTGCTAGTTGAATTAAATGTCACTTCCTCAGTGAAGCTACCCCTGACTGCACCCATATGAGATCAGGTCCCTCTTTTAAAATACTCACCCAGTACACAGTATTTACCTTCTCAGCATTTTTCAGTTTGCGATTATATACTATTTGTGTACTTATGTGTTTAGCATCCTCTCATACTAGTCTATAAAGTCATGAGGGCAAAGATGCTTATATCCTCAGTGCTTAGCAAAGGTAAAACACATAGAGGGACCTCAATAAATATTTGCTGAATTGTGCTGAGCAATCTGCATCTATGTAGTTCATTATTTACATAGAATCCAACTTAAACCCAGTAATATTATCTTATTCTGAGCTGATACATAATGGAAGCACTTTAAAAGAACTGATTCCAAGTGTGGAAGTACCACAGACAGACCACGTGAATTCCATCTTCAGTCCATTTCTGTATACTCTTATCACTGTCTATAATTTTTGGAGTAATTCTAGCTAATTCCAAGGCTTTCATCTACCTCTCATATGCTAATGAGTATAGTCCAAATTCTCTCTCCTGAGCTCCAAACCTGAATATCCACTGCTCACATGATATACCCACTAAGATGTTCCAAAGGAATCTTAAATTCAACATGCTGAAACTGAACTTGTCATTCACCACCACTCCTCTGCCACATCAGTACCCATAAATTTATGAAGCTCTAAATTTGTGAATTTAGAGCTTCATAAAAGAAAGACATCAGTAAGGATATTTATCAAGAGCATTGATCAAGGAAGTGCAGGAGGGACACAGCCCATCTGGAAAGTTCTGCAACTGAAAACTAAGTGCACACTGTGATCCAGCTTTCCCCACCCGTACCCCAAGTGCTTCCCTTCTAGAGGGCTTCATTAGGCTGACTGATTTTGGCTCTCATTAAACCATACAAATTTTCAATGTTTAGCTGCACAAAATTAAACAGCTGATAAGAAGGAAAAAGCTTTTTTTTGTTATTATCCCTATTTACAAAGTGAGTACACTTAGAAAAAGAAGAGACTTACTGAGTTTGCTGGCAAATTGTTTTGCTACATCAATAATGAGAACTAGTCAAATAAACCAGGAAGCAGACCTGCTTATTCAGCAAGTAAAGAACTACAGACAAAATCAAATCAAACTGATGGATTTTCGCTTGTATTCAAGAACCACCGATTCACAATCCTGATGAACCAGCTAAACGCCAGGCAAAGAAAAAAAAAAACTGCTGTTGTCTTGTTTTGTTTTGTTTAATTTACAGCAATGATTTATACCACTAAAAGCCAACTGTTCTTTTTTCCACTCATGGTCCAATGCACAAATCCAAATTTAATTACATACATAAATTACCAAATTCACCAGTGAAAAGTGGGGCTGGAAAAACGACCAAAGGACTAGAAAAGAAACCAAATAGCACTATCTTTCTAAAACTGAAATAAATGAAGCAGGCTGAAGGATCTGAGACAGGGGTAGACTAATAGAACCTACAAGTGAATTTATCAAATTGGGAAGCTTTCTAACACTCTCTAGGTGAACAGAGCAATAACAGTAGCTAACATTCATTGAGCACACTGAACACTGTGCTAAAACCTTTACATGTATTATCTTATTTAATCTCAGAACAACTCTGAAATAAGTATTCTTATTATTCTGATTTTCCAGGAAAGGAAATGGAGGCAGAGAGAGGCTAAATATAGTTTGCCCAAGGTCACCCTGCCAGTAATTGATAGAGTAAGGATTCAAACCAGAGCAGTCTGATACCCAACCTTACTTAACCACTAAATCATGCTGCTGCTTATCACTGACATGGTGGTTTCGCATGTTCTAGATCACTCTAAATTTTAGAAAATTAAAAACCTCAGAAGATTTGAATCAATCAACTGCCAATTCAGTTCATTCTCAGTCCTGTTGCTATGATAAAATCCATTCCTCCCAGCTACTCTCTCAAGATCACTAAGTCATTAAATCCCAACTGGGTAACAACAACAAAATAATTTTCACAGTCCTTATCAGAAATTTGCAGGATAGAAATGCAAAGGACTGAGAATAGAACAATTTTGATAGAGAACAAAATTGAGGAATCTCCATTATGTGACTTTAAGGCTTATTTTAAGGCTACAGTAATCAAGACATGTGTGGCATCAAGACAGATCAACAGAACAGAACTGCAAGTCCAGAAACAGACCCAC
Organism: Phoca vitulina; assembly: GCF_004348235.1. Classification (NCBI taxonomy): domain Eukaryota; kingdom Metazoa; phylum Chordata; class Mammalia; order Carnivora; family Phocidae; genus Phoca; species Phoca vitulina. Next base: position 29,767,023 of record NW_022589723.1, read on the forward strand.
ACATATATGGCCCATGAATTTTTAACTAAAGTGCCAAGGCAGTTTAATGGGGAAAGGATAACCTTCCACAAAAGGTGCTGGAACAACTGGATATACTTACAGGGCAAAAATGAACCTCAACCCTAATTTCACACCACATACAAAAATCAACACAGACCCATGGGGCGCCTGGGTGGCTCAGTTGTTAAGCGTCTGCCTTCGGCTCAGGTCATGATCCCAGGGTCCTGGGATCGAGCCCCGCATCGGGCTCCCTGCTCAGTGGGAAGCCTGCTTCTCCCTCTCCCACTCCCCCTGCTTGTGTTCCCTCTCTTGTTGTGTCTCTCTGTCAAATAAATAAATAAATAAAATCTTAAAAAAAAAAAATCAACACAGACCTAAATGTAAGAGCTGAAACCATAAAAATCTCTAGAAGAGGGGCTCCTGGGTGGCTCAGTGGGTTAAGCGACCGACTCTTGATTTCAGCTCAGGTCATGATCCCAGGGTCCTGAGATTGAGCCCTGCATCAGGCTCCATGCTGGGTGTGGAGCCTGCTTAAGATTCTCTCTCTCCCTCTCTCTCTGCGCCCCCACCCCACCCCCACTCTCACGCACAAGTGTGTAGTCTCTCTCTGGGTGGGGAGTGGGGGCAGAGAGAGTGGGGGGGACTCTTGAGAAGAAAATGCAGGAAAAAATCTTAGTAACCCTGGATTAGGCAAATATTTCTTAAATAGGACTCAAAAAATCAATACATTAGACTCTCTCAAAATTAAAATGTTTTGCTCTTCAAAAAGCACTGTTAAGAAAAATGAAAAGGCAAACTCCAAACTGAAAGAAACTATTTGCAAAACATGTATCTAATAAAGGACTTGTGAATACATAAAAAGAACCCTTACAACTCAATAAAACATAATTTTTTAAATAGACAAAAAATTTGAACAGACATTTCACCAAAGATATGTAAGTGGCTAAATAAGCATAAAAAAGTATGCTCAACATTCGTCATTAGAGAAATGGAAATTAAAACTATAGTGATACTATTACAAACGCACTAAAGTGGCTAAATTTAAAGAAACAGACAATACCAAGTATGGATGAGGATGTAGAGCAACTAGAACTCCCATAAAGTGCTGGTGGTAATGTAAAATGGAAAACTTTTTGGCAGTTTATTATAAAACTAAACATACCGTACTTACTATATATATGCAGCAATTCCACTCCTTAGGGATTTGCCCAGAAAAATGAAAACACATGACCATATAAAAACTTATACCTCAAAGTCCAAAGCAGTATTCATAAAAGCCAAAAATTAGAAATTCAAATATCCATCAACAGATGAATAGACAAATAACAGTAATTTACATACTCTTGCCTTCTCTTGTCCACTTAATGCCCTAAAGTTCTGAAACCTCGTTTTCTTTGCAATATTTGTTTGTTTGTTTGTTTGTTTGTTTTTTAACATCAACCATTTCTGTTCATTGCTAAAGCTTTACTCATCATCACTATACAGAGATACTCCCAAATCCATGCCTCTGGCCAGCACCTCTGCAGTCTATGTTTTCAAATGTCTGATGCTCTTTACAATGTCAATGCTTCCCACCCTCAATTCACTATATCCAAAATTAACTTCACCATCTCTTCCAGCTTCTCTATCTCCTCATGCTCCCCTCCCCCTTTCCTATAAAACCTTATAAAACCAGCTCCTTCTGATATATCACTCAAGTACCCAGAGTCAAAACTGTCCTTTAATCTTTGACTCAGGCCTTTCCTTTTACTCTCCAGCCTCTTTTAATATTCCCACTGGCCCCACCTTGCCTTTATAACCTGCCCTGGGAAACTGTAATGCGCTCTCAAGGAGTCTCCCCATTCCATTGCATCTACCTCCTTCTGCTAGATTAATCTTAAAGCTCAGTTCTAACCAATTCATCGTTGCCCATAAAGAAGTCAATGGCTCTACCATTTCCTATGAAAGTGAATACAAGGGGCGCCTGGGTGGCTCAGTGGTTAAGCATCTGCCTTCGGCTCAGGTCATGATCCCAGGGTCCTGGGATCGAGCCCCGCATCGGGCTCCCCGCTCCACAGGAAGCCTGCTTCTCCCTCTCCCACTCCCCCTGCTTGTGTTCCCTCTCTCGCTGTGTCTCTCTCTGTCAAATAAATAAATAAAATCTTTAAAAAAAAAAAAAAAAGAAAGTGAATACAAGCCATTGTTGTGGGCTTAAGTCCATCCAGGGGGAGCCAAGTTTGCCTTGCAATTTCATCTTCCACAACTCCCCTAAATATATCCCACTCTTGAAAAAGCCGAACACTTCCCACCTCTGTGCTTTTGTTCATGTTATTCCTTGTAACTGTCCTCACCTATCTAATCTTTACCTGTCACAATCCATACTTCTTCAAAGGCCTATCTCAAAAGTCACTTCCTCCATGAAGACTTTTGTGTTTTAATCACCTTATTCACCAATACAGAATTCATCACTTCCTCCTCATAACACTCATAACTCCCATAACACTTTGCTTACACATATTATAACACCTGTACCCTCTGCCTGATTTATTATTTGTGCACTTGTCTTCATTACCACTAACCCACTCACCAGACTTTAGTTTTTCAAAACTGGTACTCTGTATTGTCCCTCTTTTGTCCCTTTAAGCCACTGTCAACCTACCTTTCTTGTTGCAGAAACTCAGGAACCCTCTGTAGTAGATGAATTCTGATCTAATGAGTCTACAAAAAAAATTTTTTAAGTATATAGCCCGTGGGGGGGTTATAAGGATAAATCAAATAAGAGATTACTTTCTGTCTTTTTTATTATAAGTTGAAACTCTGCCTGGAGAGAGATTTTTTTTAAGAAGACCCTCAAAATCCACTAAACCAAATCTTCCTACAAGAGCATTTTCAGTATAACATTCCTCTGCTTACGCATGTACAGTAATTTAAAATGGGTTCTGGGCTAGGCATTCTCTGTTTGACCCCAGTCTCCCCACACAAACTTAATCTCTATCCTTCCTTCTATCTTCCTTCTGCTTTGTACCTTTTGAGGTTGACCTCTAGGATTGCACTGTCCAAAATCCCCTGGTTTCCAGGTGGGTTAGGCCAATGAGAGGCATTAGAAGGAAATCAGAGAATGAGAAGAAAAGGAAAGAATGGTCCTTATTTCCCTGGCTCCCTCCCCACCTCTTGGTGGGTTCTGACTTTCCTCTATGGCCACAGGTTCTATCCACTGGCTTGGCTTTCATTGTTTCAGCTCTCATCAGTCTTCCTCTTCTTGGCCCCATTGGCTTAAAAGTATCAATGGCTTCCAGATATTGCTGGACCTTGGGAACTTCACAATACCTTGTTGCTTTCTTTAATCCTACCCAAACCTCTATAACTACTCTATTTCCTGCCAGGGCCCTGAGTGATATATAGCTCCCTAGGCTTAAAATTCCTCACTCTGCTTCCCAAGGCTTATAATCCACCGTTCCCTCCAACCTATCAAATCTTAACCATCCCATGCCCCTCAGCAGCCCTCTGCTCTAGTTAGGTAGGCATCCCTCCCAATCCTTACCATCACTAAGTTGGAATGTATTCATCCCTACCTCTGCACCCTTAGTCATGTATGTTGCTGCCCCCTCGAAAGCTCACCCTTCCTCTCTACCTAACAAATCCTATACTTCCTTCAGCTACTAATTCAGATCCTACCCACCCCCCCACACACACACACTTAAACCTGTTCTAACAAACTTAATCCAAATTATCTTTTCCATGTTGGAATTTCCATGTCTCTTACATAGAAGTACTGTGAAAACTGTAAAAATAAATGCTAGTATTACATTATATAGACTCTAATTGTTCACCACATATCCCCCAAAGGGAAATAATTTGAACTATTTTAAGTTCCTTCTTTCGTATTCCATCATGGAAGTTAGTATAACATTAGAAATACAGTAACTCTGGTTGGCAAAATGCAATAAACAAAAATACATCACCACAATGTTCTACTATAAAAAGTTTGTGGTAACTAGCTATAAGCAAATTAACTATGTATTTAATGATTCTGCTTTCAATGTAATGATTTCAAACTATGTCTGCTAGCGACCTTAGGCAGTTTTTATTTTTTTTTATTTTTTAAGATTTTATTTATTTGACAGAGACACAGAGAGAGAGGGAACACAAGCAGGGGGGAGTGGGAGAGGGAGAAGCAGGCCTCCCACGGAGCAGGGAGCCCGATGCGGGGCTCGATCCCAGGACCCTGGGATCATGACCTGAGCCGAAGGCAGACGCTTAACTACTGAGCCACCCAGGCGCCCCTGGGCAGTTTTTAGAAGATCAACGCACTTTTTAATGAAAGAATCTTTGGGAACGAAAGAGTAAAGCAAGTTATGCACTTGCCAAGTTCAACAAGCTGTTATGCAAATAGATTAGTCTATTTAGTCCAGAAATACAGAGAAATCAGCACATGCAGGATACCTTTAAGTTGTAGCTGACTAGAGGCCATGAACCAGACAATACACTTCAACAATAAAAGATTTTCGAGAGGCATGAAAAGGCCAGTGGTCTTCATCATATACTGTTTGTAGAAAAAAATCTCCCCCTTCTTCAGAACCATCAATTTGCTGGCATCTAAAACCTAAGTCATGTTAATCATAACATCTTTTGGTAAATTTATCCTCACTGAATTCCCAACGACATATCCAATTTACACTTCAAGAACTCATTCTTACGAGGCTCCCTAAAATAAAAAATGGAGACATAACTAAAATGCAAGAAAAGGGTACTATCGCTAGCTCCTAACACAATCTCAGAATATGTGAATATGATTTTGAGGAGAAAAAAAACTTAAAAGACTGTATGAAAGCTCTAATGGTATCAAAAGATATGGAGGGGAGGGCTTAATAGTACCAAATGTTAACTAGCTTCAAAGTAACTTTTTTATCTCTTCATCCAAAAAGAAAACAAAGAAAGGGATGTACTCCTACAACCTTCACTAATGAACTAAGGTCAGTCCTGTTTGCATATTTTTAAAAAATCTCTGTAACTATATGTTAATTTTAACAAAGGCATTTCAGTTTATTACTACTAGGAACTTGACAAGAATGTGCAAATTTCTCCATAGTAGGAAGGTCTGCTACATACAAAGCGCAGGGCTCCTAAAGGACTCAGAACCCAGAAGAGGATAAGGGTATGTGAAGAATTACAATACAACATGACAACGCTGCATAACAAAGTTACCCAGCAGGAGCTATGGATAATACTAAGGGAATGAAGGGAAGGACGGAGTAGCCAGGACACAACAGACACCCTAAAAGTTGAGTTGAGACATGAGAGCCTAAAATAGAAGAGCAATAAGGTATCTGGTTTGTGAGAAGACAAATTTTAAGGATACTGAAAAGATATACTTAATGAGACTAGGCTCAATCAACATTTTCACATTGCAATTTTAATTAAAAAACAAGGCATTGCTTAAACTAAGAATATCCTATTCACTGCAGCCTTGTTGAGAATAGCAAAAAGAAAAAAAAAGGTAAAAAACAAAAAGGGGAAACAACCTAAAATCGACCAATAAAAACTGGTTAAATGAATTATATACATACACTGGGAATCAAGGTAATCATCAAAATGAATGAGGAAGATCTACAATTATCTGGAACGTATTAAATTGGAATGATAACAATGATATAAGTTAAAAATACATTAAGATGTAGACCAAGCAATTCCACTTCTAGGTATGTACCCAAAGAAACTAAAAGCAGGGACTCAAACAGATATTTATATTCCCATGTCCACAGCAGCATTATTCACAGTAGCCCAAAGGCAGAAACAACCCAAGTGTCCATCAACAGATGAATGGATAAATAAAACATGTTACACACACACACACACACACACACACACACACACACACACACACACAAAATGGAATTTTACCCAGCCATGAAAAGAAATGAAATTTTGATATATGTTACATGGACGGACCTTGAAAGTATTGTATTTAGTGAAATAAGCCAGACACAGAAGAACAAATTTATGATTCCCCCTTTATGAGGCACCAAGGATAGGGAAATTCATAGATAAAGTACCAAAGAGGTTACAGGGGCTTTGGGGGAGAGGAAGAGGGAATTATTATTTAATGGGTACAGAGTTTTTCTTGGGGATGATGAAAAAGTTTTGGATATAGACAGCAGTGATGGTTATACAACACTGTAAACACATTTAATGCCAGTGAATTGTACACCTCACAAATGGTTAAAATTATAAGTGTTATTTTACTATAATAAAAAAAAAAGATTTAGAATGCTCTGTAGTATCTACAATTTGTGTAAAAAGAAATAAAAATGAGAGAATATATATGAATGCATGACTGGAAGGGTTTAGAACTTCTGAAAAGATTCAAAAAGAAACTGGCAACAGTTAATTCTGGAAAAAATTGGAAAGGGAAATAGAACATGAATAGGACACATGCATTTTGCTGTGACCTCCTTTGTACCATGTGAACTTCTTACTATGTACACATATTGTTTAATAATTTTTTTATTTAAAAAAAAGAATTACCACATAAGGGTAATCTTCCCATGGATGCCAAGACCACTGGAAAAGGCTGTGGGAGAAATGATTTTCACACAATCTCAAAATACCACCCCTAGATTACATACTAGTTACAAAGGGGAAAAAAATGTGCGTTTACAATGAACTGATCTAGTAGTAGTCACCACCTTAAGTGATCAAAGTTAGCATCACCTAAAATGTTAAAAAAAAAAAAAAAAAAGGCATTAAGTGCCTCCTGAGGTGATGTTAGAAGTATGCAGCATCTATATAGTGCTCATGCAATTAATGTTTAACCTGAATATACAGTCTTAAAGAAACAATCAGCAAATTCATATTGTAGGACATTATGTAAGACAAATGGCCTAGATTCTTCAATAAAGTTAATGTCACTTAAAAAAAAAAAAAGACAGAGGATTGTTCTAGATTAAAAGAGACTAAAGAGAAATAAAACCCAAAAGCAATCTATCAATGTGATTGCATCTGAGATCAGGAAAAAAAAAAAAAGTTATAAAAGATAGAGGGGAAACAAACAGAAAACTTCGTATCAGGTAATAATGAATTCTTATTATTTTCCTTAGGTGTGACAAAGGTATGAAGCTGTGTTGAAGAATGTCCTTATTTTTAGGAGACATACACTTGAAGTATGCAGGGGAAGTATCCTGGTGACTATAACTTACTCTCACTTAAAACAAAGTGTGTGTGTGTGTGTGTGTGTGTGTGTGTGTGTGTGTTTAGAGAAAAGAAAAAAGCAATTGCAGCAAAATGTTACAATTTTTGAAACAAGGTGAAAAGTATATGGGTGTTTATTTGTACTATTCAACTTTTCAATAGATTTAAGAAATTTTCAAAATAAAAGTTTGAGGAAGAACTGATCAGGAACAACTGAGCCCCAGTGATGTAAAGAAAGAAAAAAGATTATCTTTTACAATAAAAGTATACATAAGAGTTAAATTATAAGTATGATTTTTCCGTAATTAACTATGTCCTTCCTGATGGAGCATATGTAATAAACTCATGTATTCCCAGGAGTATCTGTAGTAAGCAAATCTCATTTTTAATTTCCTTGCTACATAAATCATTTTCCTTTAAGCAATCACAGTGATATATCATCTCTAAAAATTCAAGAGTTAGATTTGTAGTCTTACTCAAAAAGAAGCAGACAAAAAACTCCCATAAATATCAACACTAAGTAGCCTATTCTTCCTAGAAGGAAAATAAAAGCCAGACAGCAAGATGACAAGTTTACCTTGGTGTGTGCTTTATACAAACTGCACAGAAGGAAGCTAAAAGGCAGGGAATAGCTTGGGCTCAAAAAAAAAAGAGAAGGCATAACTTTCCATCTCTTAAATCTTCAACCCACATCTTCATTGTTTTAAAACAGTATGAATTCCTGTATCAGAAAACACCTATGCAAATCTCTATTACAACATGACTGGAAGTAAATTAGAAAACTGATTTAGAAATAAGCTTAGCTATCAGAATATGTGTTCTGTCTTGAGAATTCACTTATAAACAAAACAAGGAAGTCACATTATGAAGACCTGACTCAGAAGGAAATGGAAAGGAAGCTTTGTCTTGTTCCCTCATCTTCAATCCTCCCTCCCTCCTAAAAATCTCAGGTTGACAGAAAATAGCAGAATTTGAAAATAAGTCCATCCCTGTGGAACTAATCCAGCTGTAAGCTTATTATACATACACTTCTATGAATTTATATATTTTGATAAGAAGTTTTTAAAACATTTCTTAATGGAAAAAAATTTTTTAATGAGGGGCGCCTGGGTGGCCTTCAGCTCAGGTCATGATCCCAAGCTCCTGGGATCAAGCCTCACATCGGGTTCCCTGCTCAGCGGGGAGTCTGCTTCTCCTTCTCTCTGCCCTTCCCCCGACTCATGCTCTCTAATAAAACACTGTTAAAAAACTTATTTTTTTTTTTTAAAGATTTTATTTATTTGAGAGAGAGAGAATGAGAGACAGAGAACATGAGAGGGAGGAGGGTCAGAGGGAGAAGGAGACTCCCTGCCGAGCAGGGAGCCCGATGCCGGACTCGATCCCGGGACTCCAGGATCATGACCTGAGCCGAAGGCAGTCGCTTAACCAACTGAGCCACCCAGGTGCCCCCACTGTTAAAAATTTAAAAAAAATTTTTTAATGAAATACCTAGGCTCAAGTCTAACAAAACATGTAAAGGACCTAAATGCTGAAATTACAAGACACACAGATGAAAGATACCAAAGGAGATCTAAATAAATGGAGAGACATACCTTGTTCCTAGATTGGAAGACTAAATATACAAATATCAGTTCTCCTCCAAATTGATCTACAGACAAGCTTATTTTTTTTAAGATTTTATTTTTTAATTTTTTTTATGTAATCTCTACCCCCAACTTGGGGCTCAAACTCATGATCCGAGATGAAGAGTTGCATGCTCTATCGACTGAGCCAGCCAGCCACCCCTAGACAAGCTTATTTTAAAATTTATATAGAAAGGAGGGCGCCTGGGTGGCTCAGTTGGTTAAGCAACTGCCTTCGGCTCAGGTCATGATCCTGGAATCCCGGGATCGAGTCCCGCATCGGGCTCCCTGCTCGGCAGGGAGTCTGCTTCTACCCTCCTCCCTCTCATGCTCTCTGTCTCTCATTCTCTCTCTCAAATAAATAAATAAAAAAATCTTTAAAAAAAAAAAATAAAATAAAATAAAAAATAAAATTTATATAGAAAGGAAAAGTTTCTAGCATAGCTAAACTGTAAGCCTTACCATCAACTTAGAACCAACAAGAAAATACTGAGACATGTAAATAAAATATAACCCAATCCTCAAAAAGAAAAGTATTTTTAAAATAAGACCAACCCCAATATTTGCTTGGGCAAAGAGAGTGATTAACAAAGCAAATTACTAGGTGCTGTCAATAATACAGAAAGCAAGATTTGCTGAAGAATTGACTTCAGGTACAAAAATCTATTCCACAACACAACAGACTCCTTTCCTCTCCCTACCACTCCAAAAGTACAGATAATCAGAGATGGTTATATACACACCCACTCATACACACTAAAAGAGCACATATAATACAATGCTCCAGAAGAGCCGTGCTTTATTCTTCTTAATGCTTATCTGAACATTAAGGTCTGAGTTACTTATCTTTTGATCCAGTATAATGTAAAAATAAGTTTTTTTCCCCCAAATTCTACCATAAAATGAAGCTTTATAATATTCATTGCCTCCTTCAGCTAACCTAATCCCAAACGGGATTCGCCTAGCCTTTACTAAGAGGTCAGCTTTTAAAGTATGTGTGTGGTATAACTATACATCCCAATCTGCCCAAGATATTACCATTTTATGCCAGTCGTCCTGCACACACCCTTTTACTATGGTAGAGGCAAAAGACCAAGTACCTATGGATAGTCTCTTTTAAGAATACAGTATTTTGGGGTGCCTGGGTGGCTCAGTAGGTTAAGCGGCTGCCTTTGGCTTGGGTCAAGATCCCAGGGTCCTGGGATAGAGCCCCACGTTGGGCTCCCTGCTCGGCGGAGAGCCTGCTTCTCCCTCTCCCTCTGCCTGCCTCTCTGCCTGCTTGTGCTCTCTCTGTCAAATAAATAAATAAAATCTTAAAAAAAAAAAAATACGGTATTTCAAGTTATAAAACAATATGTAGAGAATTTTGAAAAAAACTCCCTATACGTATAAAAAGAGTTAGAAAAAAAATCTGGAGAACTACACATTAGAATTTAACAGTGGTTAATCTGCACAGGTGAACAGTTTTTACCTTTTGCTTTGTATTTCCCTATGCTGTCTAAAAATACTTTTTTTTTACAATTGCATATATTACCTTTCACATCTAGGAGAGAATTATTCCCACTCGTTAAAATGTAGCTTTCTTTCTGATCCAAATCCTCATTTCAAAAGCACACTCTACTCATAAATATATTTTATTCATCAAGAACTGAGGCAATGTGATATATATATGTATATACATATATGTACATACATTTATGTGTATATATATGCACATATATATGCACGTGCACACACATATATAGTGTGGAACACTTTAGCTTTTAAAATGCAGAAAATCTAACTTCAAGAGCCAGTCTTGCTGTGGAAAAATGTAGTACCTACCTCCCTTTCAGAGTTGTTTAGAGGATCAAACAAGAATCCATGTGAAAGTACTTTAATGCAATACACTAATGTGAACTATTATTACTACAAGCACATGAACAAACTATGTAAACTCGTATTTCATATATAAAGTAAGGGGGTCTTATTACGTGAGTTCCAATTCCCTTCTGGTATTAACAGTGTCCTCTTAGCTCAGCCTTCTACCTACATCTAATCTATCTCTTTGGGAGGTATACCTTTTTTATGGATAATCGTTCCCGGGTCTCCATGTTTCCTATCTTCACTAGGACAGAGCCAGCTCTCCACATTCTTCTCTTATGGCTCTGATTGCCTGAAAGTGAAAGAAAATATGTCTGTTCCCTCCAAAAGATGTTAAAATCTTATTTATATTTTATGATCTGCCATATGTTGCAATGTAGAGTAGTGGCTAGGCACATGAACCCTGGAGCCAGACTGCCTAGGTTCAGAACCAGGCTCTGCTGTGTCACCAACTCTGCAATGTAACCTTGAACAATTTATTTAATCTCTCTGTGCCTCAATTTGCTCATCTGTAAAACTGAGGTAACAACAGCACATCAGCGCATAAAGTTGTAAAACAGTTGTAAAAACAGTGCCTGACATATAGTAAATGTTATATATGACGTTAGTCCTTTTCTAATACTGCTTCTCTAAAAGTATAATGCTTATAGGCTAAGCTAAAACAAGCAACCAACATATGTCTCTCGCTTTTTTCTCACTGAAAAATGTCTTTTATTTACCTATCAAAATGTCTCCACTAACTGTAGTGAAGTCATCATCAGCCATTTTTCATTATTCTTTGTTCAAATCCTCTAAGCCAATATTTCCCAAAATTTGTTTCCTTCAGAAAATTTGTTTCACTAGTTCTTCAAGATGTTATGAGGTGGGAAAAAAAAGGTTCAGTGATCAAGTAAATTGGGAAAAGGCTGTGTTAATGTTAAACAGGTTTCTTTTACATATTAATATGCACTATTACATTCCAAGAGAGCATAAAATGCACAATGTTCACCAAGTTTATTTGACCCCAAAACCCTTTTGTCAAGGGGCCACATTGCTGCTCCAGATCTTTACAACCTTTAACACAAAATATTTTATGTTACATAAACTCAACATGTTTAAAACCTAATTCAAACACAAGGCCTGTTCTCAAATTCCTGCTGAGAAATCTGGCTCAAGAAACCAGTAATTGCTGCCCTGCACTAATCACTTTTGAAATTTCTGAATATGAACACTGACTTCTAAAAAGAACAGACACCAATGGCCAGCTAGCTACACATGCTAAGTCACAAGATATTATCTCATGATGGCATGTTAACTTATTTATTGGCCAAACATCCTTTAAACAAAGTCTAATTATTCAATATTCCTAAGTAGTCTCTGAATTTCCAATAATAAAGACTTGTACTCTTCCCTTAAAGGAATCCCACCACAGAACCTTGTCAATCATCCCAGAACCAGCTCAGGCATAAATACAATGCCCTATAAATATACAATCTACATTGCTGAAAAACTATCCAAAAGAACACCACTTAATACATGAAAAAGAAAAAAGAATTTCACTATTTTGCAATCCCTGATGAATTGATAAATCTAAACAATGATCATCAATAGCTGCTAACATCCAAAGAGATAATAAGACCTTATGTACCTCCTTATGTACACAAACCACTCTAATGAAGTACTCCTACAATAAGAACAAAACTCTGACAAATCTATCAATTTACAGGAAATCAGTGGACAGAATAACGTATTAAATGACATTACAGAAATGCAATCAGCAAAATGAGACTATGGGAAACTTCTCAGAGCAAACAACAGAGTCTCTTTTAACAAAAAACTATAAGGAAGAAAGAGAAAGATATATACACATACATATATATACGCACACATACAAGTATGTATGTAAAATAATCAGAAAAATATGAAACTGATTACATATTTGGTGATATAAAGAACTTGCTATAAATTTGTTTTGGTATGATAATGGTATTTTGCTTATTTTATGAAAAGAGAGAGACTCTTAGAAATCCAAACTGAAGGGCGCCTGGGTGGCTCAGTTGGTTAAGCGACTGCCTTTGGCTCAGGTCATGATCCTGGAGTCCCAGGATCGAGTCCCACATCAGGCTCTCTGCTCAGCGTGGAGTCTGCTTCTCCTCTGACCCTCTCTCCTCTCATGTTCTCTCTCTCTCTCTCAAATAAATAAAATCTTTAAAAAAAAAGAAAGAAAGAAATCCAAACTGAAATATCTGAAATTTACAAATCAAAAATGTCTATGCTTAGGATTCGGTTCAAAAGAGTCCAGGGATTGGGGGTGGGGTGGTAGTGAACAGAAATACAGAGGAAACAAGACTGCCTATAACTCCTGAAGCTCAATTATGAGTACATGGGAGCTCTTTATACTATTCTTTCTGTTTTATATTAACATGTTTAAAATACTTTGTGGGCGCCTAGGTGGCTCAGTTGGTTAAGCGACTGCCTTCGGCTCAGGTCATGATCCTGGAGTCCCTGGATCGAGTCCCGCATCGGGCTCCCTGCTCGGCAGGGAGTCTGCTTCTCCCTCTGACCCTCCCCCCTCTCATGTGCTTGCTCTCTCTCATTCTCTCTCTCTCAAATAAATAAATAAAAAATCTTTAAAAAAATAAAAAATAAAAAATAAAATACTTTGTAATAAAATGGTTTTTTTTAAATGCTATCTGGGAATTGAATTACCTGCCTAGGACTGCAAATAGTCTCTACATATTCCCACAATAGATTAATGCACAGTCAGGCATAAGTGAATATAAACTGTCCATGATCAAATTATATTTATAAAGTACTATAAGAAATCATTTGACATGAATTTCATTAATATTCAACATGCTAAACTCTCTTATATAATTACTGTTATTTGCAAGCCTGTTCCTATCTAACCAATTTATAGCTTTTTATGAAAAAAACAGTGTTTCAGTATACTTTTTTAGTTTTTATTTATTAAATAAAGCAACAGTCACAAAAAACTTGCAGACAATATTGCAGAGTCATCACTATCTTTCTAGTCCTAGTGGCCTATGGTACTTCTAGAATTTATCATCAGCAGACTTAATTGCATAAGTGCACCAGCTCACTGAGCTCCAAAAGAACAAGTTTTATCTTGTGTACAAAAACTCTTCCCTGCCTTCCTACTCTGAAATAAAGAGCCAAACCAACAGATGGCAGAACAAGAGGGAGGGGGTGGTGATAAGGAGGCAGTTATAAGAGAGCACCAGAGAAAAAGAAAATAACACTGAGAGCTGAAAGATATAAGAATTTAAGAATACAAAATATTCAGCAATTCCTTAGATTTTTGCAAAACAAAGTCACATTTTGTCAATCATCAACTACTTTAAAGTGAAGTGATTCTGTGAATTTGCATCTGACTTTAATAAAGAGTTTTGAAAAGTCCCTCTTAATATCTAAGACCAATTTAAGTTAACCAAAGCAATTCAAAATATTTCCAAAATAAACAAGAAAAAGAGGGGACCTACTGAACTTTTATCAGCATTTCATTACCGCTGTACATTCACATTAGCCTTTTCAGAAGCTACCAAACTGGTTTTTTTTTTACTTCAAAAAGGTAAAGCACTCTACCTCTATCCTAATCTAAAATACAATCAAAAAAAGCATCAACATTACTGCACCCTAACTGGTAGAAGGTTTTCATTAAAATATTAGTTTGAAAACATTACAATAGTGTTGCAATTAGAATTACAGCTTTAATCTAACTTATATTTCTTAAAAACAGCTAGGCTTTCAGTATAACATTAAGAACATGCCAATTACAACAGGCCACCTTTGCCCAATCATCATGCCAAGTTATCTTCTGCTTCCAGGTTAAGCAATTTATAATCACCTATTTAAGAGATCAAGCCCATTAACACCATACAATGCAAAAGTCCAGGGGCGCCTGGATGGCTCAGTCAGTTAAGCGTCTTCCTTCAGCTCGGGTCACAATCCCACGTAGGGCTCCCTGCTCAGCTCTGCTCACTCGTGCTCTCTTTCAAATAAATAAAACATTAAATAAACAACAACAACAATGCGGAAGTCCACCACTCACACTCTGGCAGTTGAGCAAAGAAATAGCAACCCCCTTTATGAATAGAGAACCTAATAAAAGAAGGTCTAGCAATTAGAGGTTATTCAAGGGCTCATTCCTCAAAGCTACCTCTGTGGTAGCTTGTCAAATATCAGAATACCTTCCCTGTCTATCTCACAGAGGTATTATGAAGATCAACTGAGAAAATGGTTACCAAAGTACTTTGCAAACTAGAAGCCATGTACACTACACAAATATGTATGTGTGTGTATACATAGGTGCACACACACACAAATATAAGTCATTACTATTTCACTACCTGATTGCACTCTAGACAGTCTGCAGACTAAACTTGCTCCTTAATATCATTAGGTTTCAAGGTCTACCAAGAAAAACTTCATATTCCAGGGCATAAAGATTCACTAATATTTACCTTTCTATAGCAATGTTCAATCCTTATACCAATTACTGTTTTCGTCTAACATCTATTCGCCCTCTTTGGCAGAACAGAACTAGAAACATTCTTTAAGAATTCAAAGCAACATGTGGCACCTAAATTCTGTCTGTCACAATGAGTTCCTCAACACCTATGTAGAATGGTCTTGCCCAAATATTAGTTGGGTAGGATTTTATTTTATTTTTCTTAAAGATTTATTTATTTGAGAGAGAAAGAGAGAGCAAGCGTGTGCATGCGTGCACATGGGGGGGGGGGTGGATCTTAAGCAGACTCCCTGCTGAGTGAGGAGCCCCGATGTGGGGTTCCATCTCATGACCCTGAGATCATGACCTGATACGAAATCAAGGAGTCTGATGCTCAATGGACTGAGCCACCCAAGCGCCCAGTGGGATAGGATTTTAGATCAACCAAAACCATCACATTGAGGTTCGCCACTTCCATACTCTGTCCCCAACAGTTTTTGCCAACACCTCCCTTTGTTACAGAATTCTAATCCACACTCCCACCACCTACTAGCTGTGTGATCTTGGGCAAGTTACTTAACCTCTCTGTACTTCCATTTCCTTCTCCGCAGAATAAACAGGTTAAATGTGGTTTAAATAATTAACAATTCAACCAGATTTAACCATGGTTTAAATAACAGATAAAAGTACTTTCAGAGAAAGACAATTATCATATGATCTCACTCAAATGTGGAATTTAAGAAACAAAACAGAGGATCACAGGGGAAGAGAGGAAAAAATAAAATAAGACGAAATCAGAGAGCGTTACAAACCATAAGAAACTCTTAATCATAGAAAACAAACAGGGTTGCTGGAGAGAAGGGGGTGGGGTAACAGGGTGATGGACATTAAGGAGGCCACATGATGTAATGAGCACTGGGTGTTATATAAGACTGATGAATCACTGACCTCTACGTCTGAAACCAATAATACATGTTAATTTATTTAATTTAAATAAAAAATAAACAAAAATAAATAATAAAAGTACTTAGAATAATACCTGGTGCACAGTAAACGTTCAATAAGTGTTACCCAGTATTATTCCTTTATATGTGCATCTGTCTACTCCATCACACCACCTTCACAAATTCCATAAATCTCTCCATCATTCTCCATCATTCCCTCTTTTTAAAAGAATGAACAATTTTGAGAAAACAGAAACTATGACCATATTACTGACAAGATTTCATTATATATGACTGGATACTTGTTTGTATAAGAAAGTTCAATGATACCTTCTATAAAAGACACTTTTGCTTTTCAATTATATTAACACATAGACAATATAATCTTTCTAGTTCTGTATTAGGTTATCCTATATTTCTAATACTATCAGTTAGCAAAGCTGCTTACTTGAATTGTATCACATAAAACTGCCCACTGGCCATGACCCAACAGTTTTACAGTAGAGTGACTAACACCAGGAAAGGTCTTAAAACATGGCAAAACTTAAAAGAGATTCTATAAACGTGGCTATATTAAGCTTAAAAGAAACCAAAACACTTGGACAACAATGTATACCCCCCCTGCAAAATCAAAATCAACAGACTTTAAATCAAGAGCTTAAAGTGAGGACAAATAGCTGGCCAGAGTTAAGAGGAAATATTACTATTCTATTAACATCACTACCATTATAATTAGAGAACAACCACAAGAGCTGAACTCCAAGTTAATTTTTTACATATTACTTAGCACATCCTATGCACAATTATATGCTCTTGATAATGTTATAAATTCTAAATCTTAGCATTTCACATGTGAGAACCCAACGCAAAAAAAATCACACTGTTTAATTGATTTAATAGTTCTCTTTCAGGGGTGCCTGGGTGGCTCAGTCGATTGAGCATATCAGACTCTTGATTTCAGCTCAGGTCATGATCTCAGGGTCGTGAGATCAAGCCCCACATCCAGCTCTGTGCTGGGCATGGAACCTGCTTGGGATCCTCTCTCTCTAAAATAAATCAATCAATCTTAAAAAAAAAAAAATAGTTCTCCGCCCCCACAAAACATTAAAAAGGTAGAATTATTTCATCTAATTTAGAGACAATTTTACTCCACAGTCAAGTTCCTAGAGCTGCATTCCTGGATTACTATGTACCATGGACTTTTAGAAGCACTGGAATGAATAAGACATATAGGTTCATGCTCTCATGGAGTTTACATTCTAGTGAGGAAGACAAATAATAAACAAGTAGACAAGTCAGTCATTAAATTTCAGGAAGCACAAGTGCAAAAAAAAAAGGCAAAAGAGACAAGGAGAGTGGAAGGGAGATGATCACTATTTTTTATAATGTGATGACTGACGATTTCTCTAAAGAGGTAAACTCTGAGAACTCTTCTTTAAGCAAACACTTGAATGATGTGAGGGAGGAAACAGTGCAAAGACCTGAGGGAAGAGCACTCCGAGCCAAGCAAGAACAAATACTAAGCCCTGAGAATGTACCTGTCGTGATCAAAGAATATAAGGAGTTCAGTGTAGCACAAGTGGAATGAACAGAGAGAGGTAGGCAGGGATTAACTACATCATGTAGTGCCTTTAAGCCAATACCAGGAATTTGGTTGTTATTTTAATTGTAGAAGGAAGTCACTGTAAAGTATTAAATAGAGGAGTGGCCTATCTGACTGACAGTTAAAAAGATCATTCTATCTACAAGTGGAGAACAGACTGTTAAGAGATCAAGTTGAGAAAGCAGGGAAACCAGTTAAGAGACTACTGTAATTATCTAAGCAGGAGATGATGGTAGTTTAGACCAAAGTTATAAGGAGGAGATGATATATGATCAGATTAGAAAGATATTCAAAAGATAAAGTCAAGAGGTTTTGCTATTGGGCTTGTTATAGGGTATGAAGAAAAGAGAAAAATCGCAACTGACACCTAGGCTTTTGGCCCGAGTGACTAGCTGAATGGTCCAGCCATTTACTAAGAGCTGATTCAGAGGAAATGATGAGCACAGAAATCACACCTTCTTTATTGTACAAATTTAGTTTGAGATGCCCATCAGAAGGTAAATGAAATATGAAATAAGCAGATGAACTCTAACACTGACCTCAGGAAAGATGTCTGGGCTGAAGACATAAATGTGGAAGTCAATCAGCATAGCGAGTTTTTAAAGTCACAAAAATAGATAAACGTAGACTGGAAAGATTTGTTTAATCCTCACATCAGCCCCATGATGTAGTAACTATTATTATTCTTACCCTTACAGATCAGAAAGGTAAGAGACTAAGACTTGTCCAACATCACTCTGCTAGCAAGTGGCTAAATTAGAAAAAAAAAAAAAAACAGATCTGACTACAATGACAATGACAATGACCTTTCTCAACTGAAGTTCATCATCTAAACCAGAGAACTTTGGGGCGCCTGGGTGGCTCAGTCGTTAAGTGTCTGCCTTCGGCTCAGGTCATGATCCCAGGGTCCTGGCATCGAGCCTCTCATCGGGCTCCCTGCTCAGTGGGAAGCCTGCTTCTCCCTCTCCCACTCCCCCTGCTTGTGTTCCCTCTCTCGCTGTGTCTCTCTCTGTCAAATAAATAAATAAAATATTTTTTAAAAATAAAAATAAATAAACCAGAGAACTTGAATATTGGAGTATCTTCTCAATTCTCCCAAGGATGGTACATACCTAATGCCATTCTAGATGCACTGGAGAGAACTTAATTCTTTACATACAGTGACTGTCCAAATGTCCTAGAGCATTTAGTTCTCTCATGGAACCCCAGCTGAGAAAAAAAAACTCTACTATTATTCTCTTCTACCACTACTACTACTACGACTACTACTACTACTACTACTACTACTACTACTGGGAATAGTACTACTACTACTAATACTAGGAATCCTTTAAAATGAGAAAGAGATTCACTGGTGAACAACGTTATGTTACCACTCTATGACTTTTCATGGCCTTCTCTTTGTAACCAGTAAAATCAAGTGTCATTTGGGGTTTTTATAGCAACAAAAGTAATTTTATTTTAAGACTACACAGACCTCTGCTGGTTCCATTCACAATCAGCACTCAGCATCTTTTCTTAAGAACACCAGTTCATCAGA
The DNA here is from genome assembly GCF_004348235.1 of Phoca vitulina. Taxonomy (NCBI): domain Eukaryota; kingdom Metazoa; phylum Chordata; class Mammalia; order Carnivora; family Phocidae; genus Phoca; species Phoca vitulina. The sequence continues at coordinate 29,786,212 of NW_022589723.1, forward strand.
AAACTACTAGAATGTAAGCTCCTCTGGTGCAAGATTTTTTGGTTTTTTGTATAGACCTGTCAAATCACTATGTTCTACACCTGAAACTAATGTAACATCATGTGCCAACTATACTTAATTGAAAAAAAAAAAAAGAATCTTTGTGTTTTCATTAATGTGTCCCCAGCACTTGGAAGAATATTCTTTCTGGGGAAAAAACCTCAATTTCCAGCTGGGCAGAACTTGTTACCTTGTAAGATGGGGATGTTTTTCATGTTGCCTTAGTATCTTGGTCCCACTAAAATCTGGTTAAGATTATCCTAATCCAGAACTGTAAACTCTCATTTCATCTTCCTTCAGATTAACCTTCTTTCTTATGGAAATATAAAAGGTTCCAGATACAGCCATTACTGGTCAAATAACTACCATACCATGATTTCAGTATGTACTGTGTGTCCTATTCAAAATAACTGGCATATACTGTGAACCAAAACTTTATCATACATACTCTGGAGAAAAGAATATTCTCCTTACAATTTCAGTTATCCTTTGTTAAACTCCAGAAGTATTTCAGAGCATGGGTATTATGAATCAATGCAGCAACTCCTATTAAATGTTTCAATGAGCAATCCTGGCTAGATCAGAAATGCATTCCAATTGATTTCACCTGCACATAATTACCTACAACTATCAGTGTAATATTAATGGACTATTTATTTCATTTTCAAGCTATAAGAACCTACCAACAACAGGCATTAAGTGCCCCTATACAACAGGTTCAGGGTACTGAAATGACTACAGAGCATTTTTAAAAATCAGTCACCTCTTGCAAAAAAAAAAAAAAAAAAAAAAATATATATATATATATATAGCACAACACATTCTCTGTTGGTGAGGTTATAGGGAAAACAGATGTTGTCATACATTACCAGTGGGAATGCAAATGAGTACACTTCTGTAATATCTAACACAACTACATACAGTAGTCCCCCCTTATCCAAAGGGGTTATGTTCCCAGACCCCCAGTGGATGTCTGAAATCGCAAATAGTACCAAATCATATATCATAGTATGTTGTTTCCTACACATACCTACCCATAATAAGGTTTAGTTTATAAATTAAGCAGAGTAAGAGATTAACAACAATAATAACAAAATAGGATAATTATAACAATATAACTAACCCTTGAACAATGCAGGGGTTGGGGGCACCAATACCCCATGCAGTTGAAAATCTGCATATAACTTTTGACTCTCCAAAAACTTAATTACTAAAAGCCTACTGTTGACCAGAAGCCTCACTGATAACATAAGCAGCCAATTAACATATATTTGGGACATTATATGCATTATATATTGTAATCTTTTTTTTTAAGATTTTATTTATTTATTTGACAGAGAGAGACACAGTGAGAGAGGGAACACAAGCAGGGGGAGTGGGAGAGGGAGAAGCAGGCTTCCTGTGGAGCGGGGAGCCCGATGCGGGGCTCGATCCCAGGACCCTGGGATCATGACCTGAGCCGAAGGCAGATGCTTAATGACTGAGCCACCCAGGCGCCCCTATATATTGTATTCTTACAATAAAGTAAGCTAGAGAAAAGAAAATCATAAGGAAGAGAAAATACATTTACAGTACTGCCTAGTGGACCTAGGCAGTTCAAACCCATGTTGTTCAAAGGTCAACTACATACTGTAATAAAAGTTATCTGAGGGGTGCCTGGCTGGCTCAGTCGATAGAGCATGAAACTCCTGATCTCAAGGTCGTGAGTTCAAGCCCCACTTTGGATGTGGAGCCTACTTTTTAAAAAAAAAGTTATGTGAATATGGTCTCTCAAAATATTTTATTGTACTCTACTCAATCTCATGATGATGTGAGATGATAAAATGCCTCTCACATGATGAGATCAAGTGAGGTGAATGACTTAGGCACTGTGATATAGCATTAGGCTACTACTGACCTTCTTGCTGACTATATTTCAGGAGGAGGATCATCTGTTTCTGGACCACTGCTGACCACCAGTAAGTGAAACCACAGAAAGAGAAACTGCAGACATAGAGGGAATCCTGCATGCTCAACTTCTGACCCAGCAATCCCACTTATAGAAATCTACCTTGAAGATACACCTCTAACAATACAAAAATACATATGCACAGGTCAGTTACCGCAATACTGTTTATAATTGCAAAATATAGGAAATTACCTAAATGTACATACATAGAAGAATGGTTGAATAAATTAGGATAAATCCCCAGAGTGGAATGCTGTACAGCTGTAAAAAAGAATGAAGAATATCTATTAAGAAGAATGAACTAATTTGGAGTGATTTCCAAGATATCCAGTGATTTCCAGAAGTAAAAAAAATAAAGTGCAAAAGAGTCTCTATAAGATGCTACTCTTCATATAAGAAAGAAAGGAAAAAGCAAACAGTTGGGCAGTTCCTCAGAAAGCTAAACACAGAGTTATCATACGACCCAGCAATTCCATGCCTAGGTTATATACCCAAGGAACTGAAAATATATGTCCACACAAAAACTTGTACATGAATGTTCATAGCAGTATTATTCACTATAGCCAAAAAATGGAAAACCAAATGTCCACCAAATGATGCATGCATGAATAAAATGTGATATATGCATATACTGGAGTATCACTCAGCCATAAAAAGGAATGGAGTACAGACAGATGCTACATGGATGAACACTGAAAAAATTATGCTAAGTGAAAGAAGCCAGACACAAAAGTCAACAGATTATATAATTTCATTTATATGAAATACTCAGAATAGACAAATTCATACAAACAGAAAGTAGATTAGTGGTTAACTGGGGCTAAGGAAGGTGGAATGGGAAATGACTGCTAATGGATATAGGGTTTCTTTCTGGAGTGGTGAAAATATTCTTGAATGAATTAGTGGTAATGGCTGCACAACCTTGTGGAAGGCAGCTATGCTCACCACTATACCACCAACGCTGCACAACCTTGTGAATACACAAAAAACCGATGAATTGTACACTTTAAAAGGGTAAGTTTTGTGGTATGTTAATTGTATCTCAATTAAAATTGCATGAGGAAAAAAAGAAAGGAATATAACAAAACACACACAATCTGTTCATTTGTGCAAAAGAAGTAATAGAAGGATAAACCAAAAAACTAAAGAGACTAGTTACCTAAAAGGCAAGGAAAACAGACGGGGGAAAAAGGCATGGAGGTGGGAATCAGGTAGTAGGAATAAGGAGTGACATTTCTGACTGTATCTTTTTATGTAGTAATGTTTAGTAATAGTAATGTTTCATATACCCAAATAAATAATCTAAATCAACCAGGATTGAGGGGTAACCCAAAATGGAATACAAAGAGTAAGAAAAGAACCAAACTGCATTACAGATGAATAACCTAACACTAAAAGTGTGGGGGGGAAAAAGAACTAACCTAAATAACTTTGGAAAATAATATTTTGACTAGATACCGTGAGGTTAAAGACAAAAAAAAAAAAAAAAAAAAGACTGTACGCTAATTACCAAATACGTTTCTCATAAGGGTAATGGGTTAGCAATCAGTAATTACTTGATGGGCATTATAAAAGTGAACAAGTGGGAGATGATCTATTATCTCTATGATCTATTGTCTACAGATAATGAGAGCCAGGTTTTCACTATTAGAAAAAAGTTACAAATAAGAAATGAGTAAAGGTTAGAATGAACCTTGTGGTGTTGGACTAGACTAGAAGCTATCAATATGAACTCATGGTTTTTAATATATAGAGAAAGATAAATATAGAAATAAATTGTGTGTGTGTGTGTGCGCACGCTCACTTATATGTGTGGGAGAGGTAGTATATACACCTGTATTTCCTAGCACTGTCCTCTGAGGGCTTAGAGGCAATGACACCCCAATGAGTACACCTCACATCCAGATCTTGATTTATATTCCATTCTCCAATAAAAAGAATCAGAGTTCCTTAGACAAGCTCTTGATTCCAGGACTGGTACAAGGAAAGATACAACATGAGTGAGAAATAGCCTATGATACCAGAATATAAATGCTCAAAAAAGACTGAAGGCCAACTTGAAAAGGCTCTTAATGGCCAAAGCTGGAACAATTTGAGCAATAAAAAAATACTATTGGGTTAAAAGATGTAGAATAAAACAAATACCCATGAGATTATAATTACATAAATAACTGAATAAACAAATGAGAAAGAGATATCTCTTCCTAACAGAAAAATTCCAATAATATGTTGGGAAAAAAAAAAAAGAGGAAAATATAAAATCACCATTAGGTAAACACCACAATAACTGTTGCAGACAAGATCTATCAACACATGCTAAAATCAGCAGGAGAAAGTTTGAGGAGAAACAGTGTATCTGCATAGTATCAAAGTTATATCCCCCAAGATATGTATCAAAAGGAAGAATAGTAACTTTACAGTAGAAAACAAAGCAGAGGCCACCTTAACAAAGTAATCAAGGTTAAAACATCACTAGCAATAAGACATATAAACACCATGTACCCTCTAAAATGATGCACAAAGGACACATCATTTGTGGTTTTCTTGCAAACATACATAACTTAAATCTAATCATGAGAAAAACATCAGACAAACCCAAAATGAGAAAAATTCTACAAATTTGACAGTACTCATCAAAAATGTCAAGATCATGAAAGACAAGGAAAAACTGAGGAACTATCGCAGATTGGAGGAGACGAGGAAAATACCACAACTAAATGCAATGAATTAGGTTGTGGAACAGAAAAAAGGACATTAGGGGTAAAACTAGTGAAACTGCAATAAAGTCTGTAGTTTAGTTAATAGCATTATACCAAAGCTAAGTTCCTGTTTTTGATCATTGTACTATGGTTATGTAAATTGTCAACATCAGGAGATGATGTAGGAAGAATATTATATAGGAACTCTCTGTACTATCTTTGCAACATTTCTCTAAGTCTAACATTATTTCAAAATAAACAGTTAAAAGTAAATAAAATCCATCAATTGATCATCTTACCCAACTGTCATATTTCCTTGCTCAGGGATCTCATCTGTAATTTAATATTCTGATTAATTTAGAGGGCCCAGTAAGTGACAGCAGAAAAAACTAAAATCATAAAAATCATATTTGGCATCTAAAAAGTAAATTAGCTACTTTATGTTCCCTTATACTTTTTTTTAGTCAAAAAAATTTGCTAGCTGTTGTGATTTTACTGGCTTTGCAAACTTCTTTTTTAAGTGATGTGACCAATTTGTTGTTTTCAACATCATGATAATCTGCAGTATGTGCCCATAACAACACATTTCATTTGTCTGTTAAGCCAAAGTTTTATTTACAATTAAAAAAATTATCTTTAACAGGTTATAGTAAGTTGTTTACTTATCATTACATAGTTGTCCAAGTATAAAATTCAAAATTTGTTTTCACAAGTCAATTTGCTTTTATCCTAACATGAACTTCTCTCCACGCACCAAACCACAAGGTCTTCATTATTGTTATTTTACTGAAAATCTGAATTTTTAAAAGATCAACTGTTCAATGTATCAAGTCTCTCTTTTTTTTTTTAATACTAAGGAGGAGGAATTTTGTCTTTTTTGGGAAAAAAAATGCTTGAGGGCGCCTGGGTGGCTCAGTCAGTTAAGCGTCTGCCTCCAGCTCAGGTCATGATCCCAGAGTCCTGGGATCGAGCCCCACATCGGGCTCCCTGCTCCATGAGAAGCCTGCTTCTCCCTCTCCCACTCCCCCTGCTTGTGTTCCCTCTCTTGCTGTGTCTCTGTCAAATAAATAAATAAAATTTAAAAAAAAAGAAATGCTCGAGACATCAGAATTCGATTGCTATTTATTATTTACATCCTCTAATAACCAATCCAGCCCAATCAAGAACACAGTCTTTGAAATTCCTTTAATCAAATAGGATTTGCAGAAAATGTTTATATTAATAGACTAAGTGACCCATTTACATTTGCTTTCTCCTCATGCACCACCAGGATTCCTGCATTGGGAGTGGAATACATGACCAGCAAATGAATGGGTAAGTGTCACATGTAAACAGCATGACTAGAAATTTAAGAAGCAAAGTGATAACAGAATCTTAGGAAAAGCAAAATTCATAAAAGTTCAGAATTACAAAAGGCCTTAATAGGTCATTTAATCCATTCCAATGACAACCCCAGACAAATGACACTATCCTAATTTTTTAAAGCTGCCAGATTTCCAACCTCCCTAGATGTTTCATTCTGCCATATAATCCTGTCATATAATTTGGGAGAAATATTACAAGACTATTCTTTGCCCTACCTAATGCTTTCTTTTCTCAAATAATACATTTTAACTCACTTCCAAGACAAAACCCATGTATAGGTGCATTATATGTGTGTGTACATACAGACACCTAGGCCACTCAATTTTGCTTGTAAAAACTCACACCATAGAAACCTACATAATCAAAGGCATGTATCCATCCCATCCCAATCACAAAGGCACTATAACAAACAGTGTCACATAACGATTTTGGTCTAAAAATAACCAATAGAAATCAATGTTATAAAACCTTGAGGTAAACAGGTTTCTTCCCACTGTGAGTAATCATAGTTTGCCTTCCACAAACACTGCTCCTTTTCAGCGCCCACCACAGGAAAAACTGTAAAAACACTCATGTACTACATCCAAGCAGATAATAATTTTTTAACTTTTGATTTTTAAAACCATTTATCTAACAATCATTTTGGAGGAGAGTCCAATGAAAGAGCTAGAGATGACAGAGTACAGCCAGTGATAATGAACAAGTAACCAGTTTTAATCAAGTGGGCCAAAATGACTCAAATAAAACAAATCATTTTGAAACATATATAGAATAGGGGAAGTCCCAATCAATGATGAGCCAAGGACAATCTGAAAAAACTAAGTGTCTGTTAGGAAACACACCAAAATGGTAACCATGAAATGCTATCTCTGAAAATGGAATTACAAGAACGAGTTAGTTCAGATTTGGTATTCCTATAATTCTAATTATCCATATTTTCTACAGAACTATAGACATTATTTTAAAATTAAGGCAAACTGTGTCCCTGCTCACAGCTCTCTGCGTTGGACAGCATGTCTTTTATATAACCTCCTGGGAAAGGTGGTAGCAGTTCCGGTGCTCGAGTCTCCCAAGAACCTACCACCCATCACAGAAAAGGTTTCACCATGTTCCCTGGGACAGCTCTTGTCATCATCATCCTCATCTCACCCACAGACTAAACAATGCATCCCATCTCCCCTCCTGGTAGCACAGGCTTTATAAATTGTTATTTTACCGAGGCGGGAGATTTGGAGAAAGGTTTGCCTGATGATGAGCTGCCCCCATCCAAAAGCAGAGGAAAGGAGAAAGACACGTCGTCCCAACCTCCACCCCTCAAAAGGCGGCCGGCGACGGGAGCGGCGGGGAGGCACTGGGGTCGCAGCTCTCCCGAAAGAGAGTCGGGCCGCTGTCCCCCGATCCTAGCCCCGGCCGGGGGGAGGGGCCCTAGTTAGCGGATAAAGGGGTGGGGGAGAAGGTCAGAGACCCGACTCCCGAGGGGCAAGTACAGCAAGCCGCCGGAGGGGCGGGTCCCTCTACCCCTTCGGGCGAGCTCTGTAAGCGCTCGGGCTGCGAGAGGCCTCTGAGGCCGGGACCCTGCACCGCGCCGGGAAGCTTCCCTCAGGCCTCTGCCTGCCGCCCACCGGGGACCCCGGCGGCCCCCGGCTCGGCCGCGGCCCGAGAACAGCCCCGGCCGGCCTTGCCCAGCCCGCGGGGCGCACGCACAGGCGGCCAGGAGGGCAGAAGAAGAGGCGTTACCGTACGCGGCCCCGGAGCTGGCGAGGGTGGGGCGCGGCTCCGGCGACCCGAGCCCGGCTCGGCAGCGGCTGCGGCGGCCGCGTCCTTTATTTTTGCTGCAGCAGCGGCGACTTGTCAAAGGGGAAGACGTAAGAGGCGGTGGCAGCGGCGGCAAGCAAGTCTCGCGAGATTTTGGCGGAACTCTCGCGCAGTCTTGACCGCTCGCCCCGCCCCCCCAGGCCCTGCGCGGGAGGCCAGAAAGGCTGGGGGAGGAGCGCCAGAGCGGGGTTGCGGGAGGAGGGGAAAAGGGAAGGAGATTTAATGGCGGGGGCGGGGGGGGGGGGGGGAGGTAGTGTTGACAGGTTCTGGGGATGACCCGCCACCGCGCTGTCCTCTCCTTTCAGCCTTTGCGGAGTCCAGACAGCCCCGTCCGTCCACAGGGGCCGGACTCCGCTTATGAGGCACAATTGGAGACGTTTCACAAAGGCCGGTGAGGAGTTAGGGGCCATCCAGGGCTCCCCGTTTTCCCCGTAGTGGGCGAGGAAGACCCCACCGCCCGCAGTCCTGATGCTGCGAAAGGAAGCGACGCGTGGAAAAGCTGGCAGCAGAGGCGGGGCGGCCACACCCCTTTATATCGGACGCTCGCCGGCGGCTCTGCGCTCTTTATCTCCCTTCACACCCGGCCCTAGACCTCTGGCTGGTGAAGTACAATCATATAAAAGCGTTTCACTTGACACACTTCTATCTTACTCATGTCTTTGCGCTGCAGGACTGCTAGAACCCTGCAGGTGCTGGGGCCTGCCACCCCTCTTGAGGAACACCAAGGTAAATTGTCCTTTAGGTGACTTACATCCTTGATCATGACCCGGACCTTTGCGAAGAAGTCCCATGAAGGGCGGGAACGCAAACAGGCTTGGTCCTCATCACTGTACACCCAGCACCAGCACTGGTCCAGGTGCTCATTAAACGATTGAAAGAATATTCCTGTCTTCTCCCTTCTGTATCTTTTCTTAGTTCTAGACTCCCACATTTCTAGCCATCTTCCTGATGTCCATCGTTACAATATACTCTACTGAGTTACTGGGTAACTGAGTGAGGATCTAGAGCCAGTCTCTGCCCTCCACAAGTCACAATCTAATTGGGGACATAAGAGGAGTGCACAATGTACAAGCCATGTATGTGTCATTCACGTAAAAAATTATGATACAGGCAGAAGAGGGAGTGCTTGCCAGTGGTTAAATTGGATATATATGAGGCACTTTAGCCTAAGATCACTATCAGACATACGTGAGAATTCTGGAGTTCCACTTACCTGGTGTATGACCTTGGGCAAGTTGCTTGACCTCCCTAAACCTCTGTTCTTATCTGTCAACTTACAAAGTTAGTTCTTATTAATCACAGGGTTCCCGTGAGGAGTAAAACATCCGTAAAGCTCCTGGCACATACTAATTACTCGTTAAGTGGTAGGCCTCATTATGTGTCTAACTTTTAAGTTTCTACATATGAAATGTGTTATATATTTCTGGTAACTAGATGTGAGGGAGTGAGTGGGTATATGTGGAGTTATGTCATTGGTGCTAGTGCTTTATGATCCGGGTATTGCATGTGAAGCTGAGACAAGGCCAACAAGTTCCCTTGTCCTTCTCATTTTAACTTGCTGATGATGTAGGCATGTGTGCCACTCAAGCATCCCATGACATTCCATTTATCTTGGATTTGTAAAACTACAGCTTTTACCCATTCTTTTTCAAGAAAAAAGCCTTTACTTATTTTAAAGGCCATTTTAGAAAGTTCCTCCTTTCCCTTTCCTTAACTTCCTCAGAGCCGTGTGCAACGGAGAATTGAACAAGTGGATGATTGAGTTCAATTGCCCACAGTTATCAAATGCAGTTAATGTCAGCAAATAAGCCCTGACTTTCCACCCTCACCTTGACCATTCCACCCATTTTCTAAACACTCTTTAATAATTTTTTAAGATTTTATTTATTTACTTATTTTAGAGAGAGAGAAAGAGAGTACATGTGTGCGAGCCCACAGAGAGACAGAGGGAGAGGTAGAGAATGTCAAGCAGACTCCATGCTGAGTGTGGAGCTGGACAAGGGGTTCCATCTTACAACCCTGAGATCATGACTGGAGATCACAACCTGAGCCGAAACCTAGAGTGGGAGGTTTAACCAACTGAGCCACCCAGGCACCCCAACACTCTTTCATATTTAAATCAACATCTGGGGCGCCTGGGTGGCTCAGTTGGTTAAGCGACTGCCTTCGGCTCAGGTCATGATCCTGGAGTCCCAGGATCGAGTCCCGCATCGGGCTCCCTGCTCGGCAGGGAGTCTGCTTCTCCCTCTGACCCTCCTCCCTCTCATGCTCTCTGTCTCTCATTCTCTCTCTCTCAAATAAATAAATAAAATCTTTAAAAAAAAAAAATAATAAATCAACATCTGCTAGAATCTTGTCAGTATCATTCTCCCAACTCTACTAGTTCATTTTATCCAGATTTTCCCTAGAGAAAAATGTTGGAGTTGGGAGGGGGTGATAGAGGGAACTCAAGGCCATGACTGAGTCCCCAGTTGCTGGCCCTTGCCCTGAAAGTCCTCTGAGCAGTGCACTGTGGCCATGCCAGTCAGCTACATCTTTCCCCACACATGCACATCATCCCCACCTCATGCCACATATTCCACAACCCCACGCCTCAGCCAGGAGGTCCCAGGCAGAGAGGAACTGGAGAATCAACAGAAGAGCATATATTTTTCCTTATAACTGCATATAGGAAATATGTGGCTCCTAAATAAAAAGTAGTGATGGACCAAGGACCCACAGGGTGTCCCACAGGACCAGCCAAGAGAGTCCCTGCCTGTGTGTGCAGGATAGAAATCGAATGTGAATCAGCAGGAGGTGAAAGTAATGTTTATTGAAGGTATAGAGGGCAGGTACAGATAGAGTGTCTGGGAGACTCAGAAAGGAAAGGAGAGAGAGTCTCTCCAGATATCTGTTCAGGATCTGGGGTTTTTATAGAGGACTGTAGTCTGGTGTACATGTCCTCTCAGGCATCCAAGAACCCATTAGAACAAAGGCGAGGGCCCATGTGTTACTCCTTGGAGCCAGGGGGTCTTGGCGTTGAGATGTCTAGCACCAGTGGTCTGGAATACACAGATGATAGCTTCCTCTGGTCATTCTCACCTGGCCCTTCCTTAGATGTAATCTATTCTAAAGAAATCATTAACTCCTTGTCCCTTACAAGGAGGACATACACTATTTGCATTATGAGGTTGTGTAAAGTGGGGGTGCAGGTCCTAGCAAGAATAGAAGCAGGAGGGGCACCGAAGTGGCTCAATCAGTGGAGCATGAGAATCTTCATCTTGGGGTTGTGAGTTCAAGCACCAGGTCAGGTGTGGAGCCTACTTAAAAATAAAAAAAATTTTTAAAATTAAAAAATGTGTGTGTGTGTATATATATATACATATATATGTATATATATATGTATATATGAGTAGAAGAAGGAAAAGGAGCAAAAAGCAGATTTTTATGGAGTCCTTCAGTTCCCCTATTTCAGCAGGGCTAAGTCAGAAGTGAAAAGACCCAAGAGAGGAGTAAAGTGTGGAGGCAGAAAGTTAAAAGGATTCAAGGAATAAGTTTGTTTTGCCTTTGCCACATGGCTCAGAAAACAAACAGCTCTGATGTTCAGATTCCTAGAGCAGGAATACACAATCATGAGTCCTGGTCTCCCGAAATTGCCGTCTATTTGCCCTTAGGTTACACAGCCTTTCTGAACCTCTTCTCAGATCTGTAAATAAGGATGATAATGGGTTTCCTGCCTGCCTCAGAATATCATGGGAGTTGAGTTAACATAGGAAAGTGCTTTATAAGTCTAAGGTGCCATATAAATGAGACATTGTTATCATTCATTCCTTTAACAGATCAGGCCCTTTTGCAAGGCACCAAATAATACTAAGTTGAAGGAGATTTAATACCTGCCCCCAAGGAGCTTCTGGTCTAATGGGAGGTGATAGGAAGAAAATGGATCATTATAATACCATGTGAGAAGAGTGTAAGTGACAAGAGTATGAGGGGAAGGATTGAGCAGGAGGACGGGGAAAGAGCTGAAACATTCTTGGAGAAGGAGTTTTGGAAAGACAGCACATACAATGAGGAACCAGCACAGTTTATGAAGAATGATGTGTAAATCAACTCTAAAACAACTTCGACAAGTTGCTCTGTTGTGGCTTGTGAATTCTGCTTTGTTCTAATAAAACTCACATCTCTTAAACCATTAGAAAAGAGTCTTTGATGTGGAGTCATTATACACACCCATTAGTTTGGAAGAAAAATGGAATTAATGGAGGGAAAAATCAGTGGTATCTTAATTGGAAACATACCTCACATACTTGGTCCCCAGTTGTTCCTTTCAGACAGTCTTTCTGATCTGGGTAATATTGCAGATCGGAGGCCAAGAGGCATTTCCAAACTGTGGTAATAATATCTTTATTATTATCCACTTCTTTACAAAAAGACTTTAAGATGACTATTAGTACTTTATTCTCAATCATGTTACCCTGCAAAGAAACTCTAAAAGAGTATATATATCATTCACTCATTTCTCACATTTATCAGAGCCTACTGTGTATAAGACACCATGCTAAACTACAGGTAGGTCCATGCCCTCTGGGGTTCTGAAAATGAAAGATGGAGATAAATATCTATATAAAGGTAGCTAAATAACCAACAACGTGGATTCTATTCCTCTATATTTTTCATTGGTTGAATGAGCAAAATTGTAAAGTTGGGTGCCTAGCTTCTGAAATTTGTTTACCCTATTGTTCCTCCAAAGAAGTCGGATGCAAAGGAAGGGCAAGATGTTTATTATAACTTGATATTTATAGATGCATGATAGGTATTTTAGTAGGTCCTCTGGAATACATCATCCTTTAAACAGAGTGTAACCATTATAATTTTCTCTGGGTACAGGTAAGATTTAAAATTGGCCAAACCCAAAAACCAATTAAATTTATTCTGGAAGACAAAGACCTGTACCAAAGAACAGCCATCAGTAAAAAGCAGTATGATGCAAACTAAAAGAGAGTGCAAAAAGATATTCTCAGAACTCAGAAAAGAGACTATAGATTTCGGGACAGAGAGAACTTCATCCAGGTGGTGGAATTTGAGAGGGAAGCTGACAGCTAAATATGAAAAGTTACATATTCTGATAATAACGTATTCTCAAAACACCAAGCTCCAAGCCACAGAAGTTGCCTAGAATTTTTAAATGTATCTACATTTGAGAACACACTCATTACCTCTTTTCTCCCTAACGCTAACGAATAATTGATCTACCAAAGAGGTTTGAAGGGAAGCTGGGATACTAAAAATAGGACCACAAGATTGGCAGGTGGTTCTTTTGGAAATGGAGTCCCTTCTTGCTGAATGCAAGCCTTACAGGGTTCCCAGGGTTCCCACTTAAAATCCATATTCTAAATGAAATATCACATATGCCAGGACAAAGCACCAACTAAGCAGCACTAACAACTTCCCTCACTAGTTCCTTAAGCTTACAAAGCAATAACCATTTTTAGGTGAATTAAATTCTTTTTACAACAGTTTGTTGGTGTTATTTCATCAAAACACAACTGCCTGGGGCAGACACAGATGAACATTTTCTCACTCGGCAGCAGGAAATGGAATATTGGTGCTGGGGAAAGCAAGTGAAGCTACAGGAAGAAAGCGTGACTACAATGAGGAGAAGGAGAAAGAGAAGAGAACTCACATTTATATACTATCCATGCCAGACATTGTGGTAGCACAATGAGAACAAGATGAACAAGGCAAATCTTGGTTCTGGAAAGCAAATAGTAGAGAGGGTGTATATGTAAGTAACGATAATACAAGTTAGAAAGTTCTGAGTACAATAAGGTAAATTTTCTCTCCTTTTAAAGGATCAGGGAGCTTGGAGAAGGGATAGGTTAATTCCTGCAGGTTGGATCAGAGATAGTGCATGAGAAATGAGGCCTTGAAGACTGAGTGGTTAGTTTGGGACATGTGGGAACCAAGAACATTCTAGGCACAAAGAACAGCATAAGCAAAAGTGTGCTCAAGATCAGCAGGCAGTCCAGTCTCGTTGTGGCTATGGATATGTATGTTGTCCAGATTTGTTGGTTGCAATGGACAGAAACCCAACCTGAACTTGCTTGGGCGAAAGTGAAGGAGAAGAATTAGCTGAAGGAATCCAAAAAAGGGCTGAACAGTGAAACTAAAAGGTGGGAGGTCGGGGGGAGCGATGAACTGAGGCTTTAGGAAATTTTGGAAGCAGGAACTTCAGCCTCACCAGAATTCTCTTGCTCTTTCCTTGCTTCCCCCACTGCATTGTCTCCAGTTTCTAACAAAACTAGCTTTTTTTTTTTAAGTTTATTTTATGTATTTATTTTAATAACCTCTACACCCATTGTGGGACTTGAACTCACAACCCTGAGGTCAAGAGTCTCATGCTCTTCCAACTAAGCCAGCCATGTGCCCCAAGACTGGCTTTCTTCATATATCTGGAAATACGGCACTCCTAAGTTTTGCATCTGACTATTTCTACTGCTAGAAAGGGACTAACATTCTTAATTCAAGTTTGAGAAATTCCTGGGGGAAAAAAGTGTTGATTGGCCAGGATTGGATCAGTATTCAACCCTACAACAATCCCAGGGGCCAAGAGAAAGAGCAGGGCGCACGGTAGATGTACACCATAGTACTCACTAACCATCTGAGAAAAAGTGGGAGATGGGTCTGGAAAGCCAGAATTGTAAGACTGTGCTCTGGGAGTTGGTAAGAAGTGAATTTGGCATCTATAAAGGGAACTTTTTAACCAGGGGGTTGTGGGGGAGTGGTGGGGATGTGTTGGCTCAAAATTATGATGAACATTTGCTGGACTATGAGGTTAAAATGGGGTTGAAAATTTTGTTATTGTCCAAATTGATTAATATTTTGTCATTTCAGTCCAGATGTTGTGAAACATAGTGGATCTCTCACACTGACTTTAACGACAGTGAGATCCTTCTTCGGCCTTCTAGCTGGTTGATTTTAGGTGGGTATCTTAACTAATGGGAACTTCAATTTCCTCACTGAAGAGTAATAGTAATCGTGACAACTAACTTCTGTTGAATCTAGATGTTCTAAGCACTTTTTTTTTTTTTTTAAGATTTTATTTATTTGACAGAGAGAGATACACAGCAGGAGAGGGAACACAAGCAGGGGGAGTGGGAGAGGGAGAAGCAGGCTTCCAGGAGCCCGATGCGGGGCTCGATCCCAGGACCCTGGGATCATGACCTGAGCGGAAGGCAGACGCTTAACGACTGAGCCACCCAGGTGCCCCGCACTTTTCAAACATTATTTCATTTAAACTTCAAAACAACCCTATGGGGCTCTATAAACCTGAGATAATAATCCCCACTCACCTGGTTGTTGTAAACATTAAAGACCATGTAAGATGCAGAACCCATTTGCCTGGTGCATAGGCAGCATTCAATATATCATTATTTTTAATTATTTGTTGCCCAGAAAAGGAAATTCCTCTTATTTCCTGATTGTCTCAGGCACCCAAAGCTGATACTTTGAGAAAACAAAGACAATGGAAGGGAGGAATTCTATGACCCCTTGTCTCTGGTAGAGAGGGGGTTAGTTGGGGTCTGACTTAGGGGCTAAAATAGGGCAGGATGAGAAATACTACAAAATAAATATTGGATATTGAGAAATGTGACTGTGGAATGTCAACTGAAGGAGATTGGGCTAGGTCAGTCTTTCTTTCTCTATCTCTTTCTCCCTCCCCCCCCCCAAAAAAAGTCCATCTGTAAAGCTGATCTAAAGAACCATTTGAAATTTCTTGTCTTTTTGACCGAAATAGCTGTCAAACAACTGGGATTATTCAACCAAGGACAGGAACTAACATTCACTGAGAAAAACCAATGTGCTTGGGCTCTGGGCTGAGCTCTTTAAATACATTAGTATCTTTTACTTCCCCTCCACCATCTGTGAATACTTTCTCTGTGTTACACAGATAAGGACACTGAGGCTGAGTTTAGAAGTAATTTGGTACTTTCTAGTAAGTAGCAAGGCTGGGATTCAAACACAGATCTGTCTGACTTCAAAGACTAGAATACAAAATAAGTCCCACTTCCTTACCAGGGAGAGATATTCAAGGCATGGGTACTACCAGAACCTGAGAACACCGGTGAAATAGGAATTTCTCAACTCCTCTTTTACCTACCCTTTTTCGCATGGTCATCCCCTTCCCTTACCATAGACAACACCTCCTGGCTGCCCAGGGCTGCAGATTCTTTCCAAAGAAGGTCTTCTTATCAAAATGCATCTGTCCTGGGGCACCTGGCTGGCTCAGTCCGTAGAGCATCTGACTCTTGATCTTGGGATGGTGAGTTCAAGCCCCACATTGGGTGTAGAGCTTACTTTGGAAAAAAAAAAAGTATCTGTCCTCTCCTACTCTTCACCATAGTGATATTGTGTCCTAAAGTGGGCTCATCCCTCTAGTGAACACATTTTATTATTATTTTTTTTAAAGATTTTATTTATTTATTTGACAGAGAGAGCAGGAACAGGAGGTTAGGGGAGGGCAGAGGGAGAGGGAGAGGAAGAAGCTGGCTCCCCACTGAACAGGACCCTGGGATCATGACCTGAGCCAAAGGCAGACACTTAACCAACCGAGCCACCCAGGAGCCCCTAGTTAACACATTGTAAATACATTTTTGCATTCTAAATGGGATTTCCTGGGAGTATTGCAATAATATTAAGAATAACTCATAGGATGGAAATTTCAGAAGCTGGAATGGGGAATGAATCAAACCAAAGATAAATAAGCCTCCAAGAGCTCCCCAAGTTTTACCACTTAGCTCTTCACCACACCTCGCCAACCCCAGCTATGAGTTTCCCGAGCGCTGAGCCTGGGACTGTCATGTTCAGTGCCTGAAAATCAATAAATATACTATGAATAGATGAATGAATGATCCCTGAAACACAGGACTGCCTACTACTTCCCCTGGGCTCAGATTACCCCCAACAAATGTGCCAACTGTTCAGGTGGTGGGATTTTTATTCCCTTTTGATAGAACATTCCTTCCCATCCCCTCCTTCAGTGAGCTCTGCCAACTTTCAAACAAGGTCAGAATGAACCATGAACCATGCCTTAGTGAATGACAATGGACTCCACCATTATAAAATATGGAATAAATCTTTCAAGACCATCTGGAGAATGAAGAACAGATTTGCCTGCACGTAGCAGTGAATGCGAGTTACCGCAGATAGTTGAAGCAATCACCAAAAATCCAAAAAAACCAGCAGTTTCTTGAGAAACATTTACCAGCTTTTCGAAGACCTACAGATATTCAGATGAACTCTTGGTTACAAAGCAAAGGAGTATAAATAAAAAGGGACTTTCTTGGTTCATATAAATGAAAATTCCATGGATATATCAAGCTTCAGAAATGCCTGAATGGAGGTAATCAAACAAGATTCTTATGGACTTTGTTAAAAAAAAAGTCCCAAACGGAGTCATTTGTTCCCACCATGACAGCAAAAAAAGATTTAATTACTGTCCCAGGAATGTGATTTTTTAAAAGATTTTATTTATTTATTCAAGAGAGACAGAGGGAAAGGCAGAGGCAGAGGGAGAAGCAGGCTCCCTGAGCAGGGACCCTGATGTGGGGCTCAGTCTCAGGACCCTGGGATCATGACCCGAGCCGATGGCAGACGCTTAACTGACTTGAACACCCAGGTGCCCCAGGAATGTGATCTTTTAAAGGTCAGTCTGAAATTTCCAGATCAGCACTGGTAAGGTGACCTGCATGATAAAAAAACAAAAACAAAAGCAAACAAACAAACAAAAAACCCTGCCACCCCTCCCAAATGTTTGGACCTGAAACAATCCTTTCTTTTGCTAATAACTTCTTGCCCTACCCCCTGCCTATGAACACCTCCCATTTTATACAAATTCATGGAGCATCTCTCTACTTACTAGATGGGATGTTGCCCAGTTCATGAATATCTTAATAAAGCCAATTAGATCTTCAAATTTATTCAGTAGAATTTTGGTTTTTTTTTAGCAACTTAATGTCTCACATTCTGTCCCTATGCCCTGTTTCCTCTGGGCATGACTTCATTCCCAAAGCAGCTCTGCATACGGGAGTCATGGCAGCTCCAGGCTTCTGTTGTCCTTAGAACTCCTTTTTTTTAAATGCAAAATAAAACATAAACACAACAAACCAAACACAAAACAAAAGCGTAGTTCAATTTAAGGTGAACATTCTTGTCACCACCACCAGATCCGGAAATAGAATCTTGCCATCCATGGGAGCCCTTCCCAGTTGCAACCCTCTCCAGACCTCGATTTTTATAATACTCACCCAATAATACGTACATCCCTAAACTGGAGTTTAATCCGGCCCATTTTTCTCCAAAACAATACAACCCTAAATCTCTTTCAACTTATATCTCCTCCCTCTATCCTTTTGCTTTACCCATCTGTTGAAGAATCCTTTTGACTCGTACAGCTTCCCACAGTCCGGATTTTGCTGATTTTCAACACGTTTCTCTGTGCCCTATATTTCCTGCAAGTATGTAGCTGCATCCGGAGACTGAATTAGACTCAGGTTGGGTCCTTTGGCAAGACTATAAGGAGTGTTTGGCAAGACCATAGGAGATACACAATGCCTGGTTGTCTCACATTTTATGATGTTAAAATCCACTGATTTGTAAGGCCCATATCTATTAACGCAGTGAGGGCTGTTAAGTGAAGATACTCTGATTCAAGGGTTAGCAAACCCTTGTTATATGGGCTAAATCTGTCCGAACTTCTCCTCTTTTTATAAATAAAGTTTTATGGTCAGGAAATGACAGTCAGGCACAGAAAACCAGGATCCAAACTCTCTGGATGCACCAGGCTTCTGGTCCCCTCTGGCATTCTGGAATCTTCCTGAGACTAGCCCGGTTAGGTTACAAGTTCTCAAAAGTCACAGAATCTACAGACTTGTATCCCTCTCCTATCTCAAGGACTCTCCCTTCACTGTCTCTGCTTCTACATACCTACCCCACCTAGAACCTCTCTCCCTTCCTCCTGAATAATCTTCCCGGGGAACTCGAACTTTTGGGAAACCAAACCTAGAACAGCAGACTGTCTTAGGTAACTTCTCACAGCCCTGTAGCTCAAAGTTCCTCTGAGGCAGGAAACCCGAAGGCTGTCTATCTTTTCAGAACACGGAGGGAAAATCCCAAGAATAAATAAACAAACGGCTGTTATTCTTTCTAATTCTTCCACGACTGCAAAAGCAAAATACATTAGCTCAGTAAATTTTCCTGCCACACCTCATTGGCAATCCTATGCCAAAGAAAGGGTTATTCTGGAGGGCTCTATCTTTATGAAGTCCCCCTTTTTTGCAAATAACGGGAAAATTATTCAAATTAGCTGAAGGAAAATGGGGAATCTATTAAAAGGACCAAAGCACAGGAGTGGTGTGGCCTCACCCATGAGGAATGAGAGCCCAGACTGGGACAGCTTCTCTGAATCCCCCCAGACCTCACAGTATCCCCATCCTGCCTCTTGGTTTGCGTTTACTCCGTTCTTTCTTTGCAAACCACCTCTCCTTGTTTCTCTGTTCTCATGGCAGGAAGCAGCCATCCTGTGGCTCCCAATTCTTTCTTCTCAGTTCAAGAGACCAGCAGATATTCATTGGTATCTCTCAGAGGCCCAAGTTTCCAGAAGAACAAATCCGAGTGTTCCACCTTTGGTGTTTGCAGACTTCCCTTCCACACATCTCGTCTTGGCCAAAACTTATTCATATGGCCACACCTAGCTGTAAGGGAGGCGGGGTTATGTGGTCTCTCACTGGGTGGTTATAGGCTCTATGGGATCTATTACTAAAAGCAAGAAGGGGAGATAGCCACTGGAACTAGCTGCCTCTGCCACAGTCCGCATCAAATGCTTAGCTGTTTAAGACAAAGATGGGTATGGCACCCCCGAAGGCCAAAGACACCTGATAGATCTAGCTCATGCCGGGAGCTATAACCTGTGAAGAAAGAAACTGACACAACCAGGAAACAGACCCAGTACCTTGCTTTTGTTGAATAGATTCACCAACATGAGATTCTCAGATCAATTTTTTGTAGTTTTATTGAAATAAAATTGACATATAATGTTGTGTAAGCTTAAGGTGTACAATGTATTGATTTGGTATTCTTAAATATTACAATATTATTCACTCATGAGAAAGAAGGAAATGCTGCCACTTGCAACGATATAGATGGACCTTGAGGGCATTGTGCTAAATGAAATAAATTGGTCATAGAAGGACAAATACTGGGAGGTGCCTGGCTGGCTCAGTCAGTAGAGTATGTGACTCTTGATCTTGGGATGGTGAGTTCAAGCCCCATGTTGGGGGTAGAGCTTACTTTAAAAAAAAGAAAAAGGAAGGAAGGAAGAAAGACAAATATGATACCACTTATATGTGGATTCTAAAAAAGCCTCTTAGAAACAGAAAGTGAAAGTGGTTACCAGGAAATATGGAGAGATGTTGGTCAAAGGGTACAAACTTCCAGTTACAAGATGAGTAAATTCCAGAAACCTAATGGACAGCATGGTGAATGTAGTTAATTATACTGTACTCTATTCTTTTTTTTTTTTTTAAAGATTTACTTATTTATTTTGAGAGAGAGAGAGGGAGGGAGGGAGAGAGCAAGTAGGGGGAGGGGCAGAGGGAGAGGCAGGGAGAATCTCAAGCAGACCCCCCGTTTAGCCAGAGCCGGATGCGGGGCTCACCAATCTCAGGACCCATGAGATCATAACCTGAGCCAAAATCAAGAGTCCGATGCTTAACTAACTGAGCCACCCAGACGCCCCTAATAATACTGTACTATATTCTTGAAAGTTGCTATGAGAGTAGATCTTAAATGTTCTCACCACAAAAGAAATGGTAATTATGTGATGCAATGGAGGTGTTCTCAGATCATTTTTTTTTTTTTCTTTAAGATTTTATTTACTTATCTATTTGAGAGAGAGAGAGCATGAGAGGAGAGAGGGTCAGAGGGAGGAGCAGACCCCCACTGAGCAGGGAGCCTGATGTGGGACTCGATCCTCAGACTCCGGGATCATGACCTGAGCTGAAGGCAGTCGCTTAACCAGCTGGGCCACCCAGGCGCCCTCAGATCAGTTTTACCCATGTGGCCAGATTACTTTCCAAAAGGCTGTCCTAACCGCCATCTCTATCAGCTGATGGTGACGGTGCCCCTTCCCCAATCTCACAAGCACTGTATGTTACCAGTGTTTTCAAGTTTTACCAACCTGATGGATGAAAGATGGCTCTAATGTGCATTTCCCTAACTACAAGTGAGTTTGCATTTTTTTCTTGGTTTTAAGCAGGGCAAGTGTACTTCCTGTTTGTTGCTTTGGTCACGGCCTCAGGGCACAGCAGTCTGTGGTATCCTTCCAACCCCCTCAGTTTGCAAGGCCTGGGAGGGAGCCCTGCTCTACCTCTAAGTTACAGCACCTGCACCATTTCCTGTACATTTGGGCAGCCCTCCTGGAAATCCATGTGCCACCTTGAACCCAACAAACCCTCTTTTGGGAATCTGTCTTACAGAAAGAATCTAAACTTCAGAGTTAAACATTTGCACAAAAATGTTCATCACAGCATTATTTATAATGAGAGAATTTTTATAACAATCCAAGTAGCCAACACTATTTAACGAGGGTTAGGCAAAATATGGTACATTGCAAACCAAAATCTATTAAAATGATAGTTATAAAGACTTTGGAATAGGGGTGTCTGGCTGGCTCAGTCGGTGGAGCAGCTCTTGATCTCAGGGTTGTGAGTTTGAGCCCCACGTTGGGTGTAGATTACTTAAAAATAAAATCTTAAAAAAAAAAAAACTTCGGAATGAAATACAAATTACTCATGTTATGAAATATGGATAGAGGACCGCTCCTGTCTTTGCATGCCCCGACACGTCCTGTCCATTAACTGCCCTTCCCCCTGGTTATATGGCAATCACCCTGTTCCTTCTAATCCCTGCCTGCAGGAGTGGGTCTGTGAGGCAGGCCCAGACAATCAGAACACCCCTTTCCCCTACCCACACTGGTTTGTCCAAGTGTCCAAGTGCATAAGACTGATGGCAGGCTAATCAAAATCTCGGCACGATATTTGGTATGTGGTTACTTTCTTTTCCTCTGGAATGAAGAGCTGTAAGGACCACAGAAGCCTCCTCATGCTATTAACCATTCTTCACCCCCCACAAAAAGAGAGCCCCCTGGTTACTGAAGCCACACAGAAGAAAGCAGAGCCAGCACCTGGAGAGACCCTGGAGAGACACAGGACTTTCACATCATCTGAGCCCATGAATCTCGCTGTTCCAAAAGCCAGTGCACTTTCCAGTTATTGAACCAACACATTTCCTTTTTTAACTGGAGCTACTTTGAGTTGGGTTTTGGTTACTTGAAACTGAGTCTTGACTAATATAATGTGAACATGAAAAAAGATCAGAAGAAAAGACACAGAAGAATTATTGTGTTAAGGTAAAGGAATTACGGGAGTTTTCCTCTATATTTTCAATTCTGTTTGTAATATTATATTATTTTTATAATTTGATTTAAGAAAAAAAAAAAAGCAGTCTATCCGCTCAGGGCCCATTGCAGTTGAAAATGATTATATCTCCGGGTCCACAAGTAGGTAGGTTAAAAGATCAGAGAAGTCTTCTAGGAACTTGTGACTCAAGGTCACACAGCTGAGGAGCTGAGATGCAAATTCCGGTCTGCATGCTCCAAAGCCAATGCCACTAATTAATCCTCTTCCTCATGCAAAAGAATGTCATCAGTGTGAAGAAAATATATAACAATTCCACTCTATTTGATGACACACTGTTTAATAACTGGCAGTTTAGGAAATTAATTTTTGTTATATGCATTAGTCATTTCAATTTTATTATATATTTTATATTTATTTCCTATCACCACAAATGTAGTGGCCTAAAACAACACACTTCTTATCTCATAATTCTGGGGGCCAGAAGTCCAAAATAGGTCTCACTGGGCTAAAAGCCAGGTGTTGGCAGCGCTGTGTTCCTTCTGGAGGCTCTGGGGAGCCTTTGAGGGGTGGTCATTCTGCCTACCATGATAAGTTATATAACTATAAAATTTAAAACTTGGAGCAGGTACCAAAAAATTCACCTAAAATTCCTCCATCATCCTAACATCATCACCAATAATATTTCTGTAACTCTTCCCAATCTATTTTCCTTTCTAGTCTTTCACACAGTTATGCTTATACCATTTTGTGTCTATTTCATTTGATATAGACCAGAAGCCTTTTCCTGTGCTGCTGTATGGTCTTTGCAATTCTCATTAGCAATGGCCGTATAGTATTCCACCGAATAAATACGCTGTGGTTCATTTAACCAACTCTCTACTGTTGGACCATCAGGTTGATATTTAGGATGTTTCCATCTTTTGACTCTTGTACACAAAGAGGCAATGAACAACCCCACACATACAGCCCTTCCTAAGTTTGTGGATTATTTGTTTAGAATAGATTCTCAGAAATAGATCTACCAAGCCCAAGGGGAAAAAAAACCCTTTGACGCCAAGAGCCAAATGACCTTCTCAAAGGTTATAGTGATTTCACTGGCACCAGTGATGAAGGAGATTGCTTGTCTCACTATTGTCGTTCCAGAGCCCTGAGTTCAAAGCCATTTGCCAAATGTCATTTGACTCATTTTCTATGTCCTGTATGTACCCTGGAAAAATTTGCTCCCAGTCACCATGTTTGAGATAAACCTGAGGCATCATGATTTCTCAGGTGTGTTTTCATCAGTCATGACTGAATTAGCCTGCTCACTAATTCAACAATTTTTAAAGACACATAAAGTTAGAAACCAGTTTCCCAGCAATGTCTTTTTTTTTTTTATGGTTTCATAGGAGAGATGAAGTTTTTGGTTTTGTTTCTATTGGGGGGGGTGGTTTGAGTTTATGGATTCATGGGAGAGAAGCACCAATCCCCACTACAACAGCTGTGGAGCGTATCCGGAACCCGTCAACATGTCTTCCTTGTCTCTTACAGCTGCGCCTAGCTGAACACACCAGGGAGATCCTCAGGCTGCCTGACCTCCCAGTCCTTACCAAGCATGTGGTCTCAGGCTACTGTGACAACAAGGAGAAGTAAAGCCGAGTTGGTACCTAGATTTGTGGTTGCCTCTGGTCTGGAGTTAAGGCTTTTTCTGAAAATGACAATAACATGCCAACGATACTAACAACAACAATCATCACTATCTCCTCGGTAATTGCTGAAGTCCAGGCAGTGTGCTGAGTACCATATACGGATCATCTCCTTTCTCCTTACAAGAGCGCTAGAAGGTATCTACTATTACAGTGGTTTTTAAGGCAAGGAAATTGAGGCAAAAGTGACAAAGCCAGAGTGTGAGGCTAGGTTTATCTCACTCCAAAGGAAGACGCTTAACCACCACATTGGGTGGTAGGGCATGCTAAAAATAGCTACAACATACTGTCTCGGTGTGTTGTTCATCAAACCCAGTGTCTTAGGGAAAAGCCACCTGGTGCTTTTCTATACATTCAGAGAAAAGAAGCAGGGAGGGCCCCTAAACAGGGCATTGGGAAAGAATTACAGAGATAATGAGGAGGTGTTTGTACTTGCCTGCACATTCTCTTGCTAGCTGACCTGTTTTCTCAACTGGAAAATACCATGAAGAGATGAATGTGTACTTGGGTTCAGGATCCTGGTTTGTCTTCCAGAGGAGAGGGCCAGGCCTGGAATTCTGGGCTCTTTCACGTTTCTGCATTTCTCTGGTGTTCCCCTAGCCCCAGGCCTGGACCGAGGGTACTGGGCCAGCCAGAAACACAGACGGAAGGTCTTGGCCCGTGATTCTGAGTCAAGGTCTCAGAGCCAGAAGGCTGCACCCCCAGAAATAGACATCTAGCTTCAAGAGCTCTCAGGCCAAAGTCAATCTCAAACAGCAGTTTGAAGTGGCGACTTCCACCCTCTGACCCTCCTGATTCCCAGCCTCCCTCCTCCCTGCTGCTATGTCTATTCGTCCTTCTTGTGGCACCTGCTCTGCCCCTCAGCCACAGACCCGTCCCTTGCCGTTGCTGCCAGTGGTAGGAGTAGAAGGGACAGTAGTAGTCACAGGGGTGGTGGTAGTAACCGCAGTGGTGGTTGGCGGCGGGGATGGTGGTAAGAATGAGAATAACTTCTGCTATTAGGTATCCAGGCCTTCCTATGTCCCAGGCACTGTGCTGAGCACTTTACCTGCATGATTGCATTTCATCTTCGTGACCTCCCTGGGCAAGGTGGGTATTAATACTCCCATTTTATGGACGAGGAGCTGGGGCTCTGAGAGACTGTGCAATGTAGCAGAGCTGGGATTCGAACCCCGTCTATCTGCCTCTAAGGCCCATGCTCTTAATTGCCCTGTTACTCCCTTTGGATGAGAGATGAGTTTCCTACTGCCTATGAGGCCATGTGCTGGTTGTCTTGGGCCTTGGTCACAAGCCCTCTGTGTTAGTTTTCTATTTTGATAAATTACCACAAATTCAGTGACTTAAAACGAGAATTTATTATCTTACAGTGTTGGAGGTCAGAAGCCTAAAGTGGGTCTTATGGAGCGGAAATCAAGGGAGTCAGCTGTGCTGCATTCTTCCTAGAGGCTCTGGGGAGAGTCCATTTCCTTGCTTTTCCAGCTTCCAGAGGCACCCGAATTCTTTGGCTCATGGTCCCTTCTTCCATCTTCAAAGCACACCACTCCAAGCACTGCCTTTGTCGTCACATCTTTTTCTGACCCTTGGTTACTTTGGGCCCACCTAAATGATCCAGGCATATTCTCCCATTTCCAGATCCTTAACTTAATCACATCTTTTGCCACGTGAGGTAACGTCACGGCTCAGGGATTAGGACGTGAACATCTTTAAGGCACCATTATTCTCTCTACCACACCCACCGAGGGCCAGTTTCCACAACCCAAAGCCAGGCAGGAAGAGAAAGGCCCATTGAGTGAGCAGCACACACCGGCCCTCCCCTCAGATGCTCCCTCGCCAGGGTTCATGGAATTTGAACTTGGCCTTGGTCTGAAGAAGGATGTGTCAGGAACAGGGTCAGAATGAAAGGAGAGGGCTGGGCACCCAGGGAATTCAGAGTTGGGCAGAGTTAGAGGCAACAGAGAATGCATTCCATCCAGTTTACCACAGCAGGCTTCCCCTACACGTTTTAGACAGACCCTTGCTAGAATACCTCCTGGAACAGGAACCTCAGTCCTTCACAAGACAGCCAGTTCCATTGCTACCCGCTCCCCTTGTTAAAACTTCTTCCTTAACTGAAGCCTTCCTCCTCAGAAATGTGCCCACCGGTCCTGGCTCTACTGAGGCTGAACAAACTGTCTCCTCCTTCTGGAGGTGAGGCCTTCCAGAGCAGTGAAGAATTTGAAGGGTGCTTCTGCTAAATCGAAGGCACCAGTTGCACCTGGGGTTTGTTCTGCTATCCTCCCCTGCCACAGTAACAGTGGATACTCTGGGGGCCATCAGCGTCCCTTGTGCCCATGGACAATACCAGTCTGGTGCCTGCCACATAGTAAAGGGCTCTCAAAGGCAGTGCTCTGGACTGGTCTCAGACAAGGTTCAACCTTGATAGAGAAGGGCAGAAGCAGGTTTGGAAGCCCAGCCAGGAGCCCCAGATTCTTCTCTTTAAAGCAGCTGCCAGAAATGAGATACTAGAAACCAGTGATCAAAATTATATCTGGTGGGGCACCTGGGTGGCTCAGTTGGTTAAGCGACTGCCTTCGGCTCAGGTCATGATCCTGGAATCCCTGGATCGAGTCCCGCATCGGGCTCCCAGCTCAGCAGGGAGTCTGCTTTGCCCTCTGACCCTATCCCCTCTCATGTGCTCTCTCTCTCTCATTCTCTCTCTCAAATAAATAAAAATCTTTAAAAAAAAAAAAAAAATTATATCTGGTGGCGCGGGACAGCACCTCCTACCGACTGAGTCCAAATGAAAGTCTACTTGAGGCCTGATGTTCCCTTCCTGCTCACACTCATGGGCTCTGCTGCGGCCTCTGCCTCTCCCCCATGTCTCTCTCTCTCCTCTTCTACCTGTTGAAGCACCTCTGGGCCTCTCCGGGGACTCTGCCATTTGCCCTCCATGCCCTTCCTCCATTTTCCCCTGCTCTGGTCTGTGTCACAGGAGGCGCCCCCTGCAGGCTGCATGTCCCAGGCTCCTGGATCAGCTTTGGCCAATGGGACGTCCTGGAGGGGGGGACTGGGGAAAGGCCAGGCTATTTCTCCCCGACACACGCTTCTGACTGCATCTCTGCTTTTGTTCTGTGGTTCCAGTTCTGTTGGTGTCCCCGGCTCCTGTGCCCTAGTAACCTCCTCCCAGGGACCTTCCGACCTAGGGGTCAAAGTGGCTTCTTGCTGCTGCTAACCTCTGAGCTGCACTATGTTCCCCGGAGGTTTCTGGTTCTTCTATCACTTTATAGCCAGTTCTCTTTATGAATGTCTCTGTTTTAAAGTAAATACTCAAAGTGGTTTTTGTTTCCAGACGAGACATTACCAATATCTGTTTTGTTACTCTGTTAGCTGTCATGTTTCACGCATCCCATACTGTTCTACAAGTCCTATGCACCCCTCCCCCCTTAGTCTAAGTATTGGTTTACACGTCACAGCCTTGGTAACTGCTTTAGAAAATTCCTTTTTGTTTCCTAAAACCTCTGAAAAGGAAGATACAACTCTGTGAGACCCAAAAGGGCAAGGGTGGGATCTAGTTTCATTCATTCCGACAAATATTTACCTGGTTCCCAGCATTCATTCATTCATTCATTAAGCAAATATTTATTGAGTACCCATTATTTTCCAGGCACCTGGGGATATAGCAGTGAACAAGACAAATCTTTGCCTTTGCAGAGTCTATATTCTAGTGAAGGGAGACAATGAAAAAATAAGCAAATAAATCAATAGTATATCAGGTGGTGATAAGAGCTACAGAGAAAATAAAAAGCTGAGCAAAGGGGTGGGGAGTGCCTAGGAGGACTGGAGTGGAGTGAACAGGATAAAGGGTGATAGGGATGAGGAAGAGAGAGAGGAGTGGGGAGGAAGAATCCCGTGAAGCAACGGAGGTCCAAGTAAGAATGCTGGCTTCTGCTGTGAGGTGGGGACCACTGGTGGGTTGTGAACAACTGAGGGACATGCTCTGGCTTACGTTTTTGAAGGACTGCAGCATTACAAATAGACGGGAGGAAGGCAAGGATGGAGGCAAGGAGACCTATATAGAAACCCAGGAACCTAGAGCCTTGACCCAGAGAGAGCTGATGATGGCTTGAACCAGGGTGGACGTGGTGGAGATGGCCACATGAGATTGGGTTCTGATATATTTTACAGGTAGTGTCAGCAGGATTTGCTGATATAGGATACACAAGAAGGGATCATAGACAACTCTGTTTCTAGACGTGGGAAACTGAGAGAATGCAGTTGCCATTTATTAAGATGGAGAAGACTGTGGGAGGAAGGAGTATGGGAGGGAAGGTCAGAAGTAAGTCTGTCTGTCCAGGGGCACCTGGGTGGCTCCGTCGGTTAAATGTCTGCCTTTGGCTCAGATCATGATCTTGGGGTCCTGGGATTGAGCCTCACATCGGGCTCCCTGTTCAGCCAGGAGTCTGCTTCTCCCTCTGCTTCTGCTCCTTCCTCCCACTCATGCTCTTTCTCTCTCTCTCATAAATAAATAAATAAAAATCTTAAAAAAAAAAAAAAAAGAAGTAAGTCTGTCTGGTTTTGGACATGTTGAGTTTGAGATGTCTGTCAGCCAAGCAGGTAGACATATCAAGCAAGCAGTTGGGTATGAGTGAGTCTGGAATTGCTGAGAGAGGTCTAGGTTGGAGATGGAAAATGGAGAGTCGTCAGAGAACAGATGGTGCTTAATGTCTTCAGATTGGGTGGGATTACCTGGGGAGTGAGTGCCAATAAGATGAGCAAAGGTCTGAGGACTGAGGGCTGAGCACCCCTGTTTAGAGGTCAGGAAAATATAGAAGCAGCAGGAGAGGGGCCTGGGAAAGTGGTGTGTGTGTGAGAGAGAGAGACAGAGAGAGAGAGAAAGAGAGACTGAACGACCCTGTGGGTGACTGTCATCTGTGTCCTGCCTGTCTCTAGGTCGGGTAACTCTGGGTTTGTGTGGCAAAGGGACGCCACCTGGACTTTGAATCTGTAGGCCAAGCTCCAGGCTTGCAGCAGGAGTTCAATGAGCTTCCCAAGAAGCGTTCATAAACTCAGTTCATTGATTCCTCCAAGCAGCCCCCATAACTTGAGTTCAATGTCGTCCCCAAGAACATCCTGTGGGCCCTGAGCCCAGTGGCTACTGGACATCCTGACAGAGTCAGCACATCTCCCAAGCAGCCCCCTGCCTGAAGCCGTGAGTTCCCCGAGGACCTTTGCAGCCCGAATGGCGTGCATTTCCCGAAAAGGTCCCACAGCCTCAGTGCAGTCCCTTCACCAGGATGTCCTCAGAGCCTGGGTACTAAGAATTTCTCAAGGGTTCCTGCAGCCTGAGTCTAAAGCATTCCAGAAAAAGTTCCTTACAGCCAGAATCTCTCTATGCCCTATGCCTAGGAACCCCCCCACTCCATGGCCTGATTTCCAGAGTTCATTGTACCCCTGATCTCCATTACGCCAGGCTCTAAGTTACCAAAACCCAAGCCCTTTAGGGCAGCTGAAGCCAGGAGTCCTTTTCTTCAGTAAAGGGAGGAAGCTGGGTCTCTCTCCCTGCTGGTTACCTTGACAAAGGCCTCTGGCCTTTGCTGGCAGTCTAGGGTCCCCACTAGGAGATCCTCAGGGGTGGCCACGGGCAGATCAGGATACAGACTCAGGATGGCAGGAAAGAAGGATCCTAGGCAAGGAGAAGGATGAGTCACCTGGCAGCTCTGCTTCTGTCCCTCTCTCTTCTTTCCCCCAGCTCTGCAGAATTGCTGGGCACAACTTCCAAGTCATGCTTCCTGAACGGACTCCAGAGTGGGTGGGAGAAACAGGGGAGAGGATGTAGAACAGGAGTCCCAGATGGCCCTAACGCAGGCCAGCATGTTTGCAGGGAGCTGCCAGAGGCCTCTGATGTTAGAAAGCTCTGTAACACCACCTCCCAGGAATAAAGTTTTGAGCTGGGTGGGCCAATGGCCCTGGCCCTCAGTCTGCTACAGAGAGCAGAAACAGGCTTATTCAAAACCATTCCTGACCCCCTTAAAGCCAGGAAATTTATCCTGATCACAACAGGAACTCTGAAGGATTTTTAACAGGTAAGGGCAAAATCACAATTAGTTTTTGTGTTTTGTTTTGTTTTGCTTACATTTGGGTTTTTGTAAGAATCCACTGGCTAGTGACCTGGAGAATGGTCTTGAAATGGGGAGATCAGAAGTAGAGAGCACAAGTAACAGTGAAGAGGTTGTGCTTGTCCAGGCCAGTGATGAGGAGAGATTAGACTACGGTAGAAGGAGAGCTGCTCGCCGGAGGAGCAGAGGTATATGGGAAGATGTGTTAGGAGGCAAGAATAGCCAGGTCTTGGAGATGGTTTGCCTATGTAGGGAAAGGGCAAGCATTTATTCAGCAAATAATTAGGCACCTCCTATAGCCAGAAACAGTTCCAGGTGCTTAAATATGGGGTTAAAAAAAAAAGTGAAGGGAACAAGGTCTCTTTCCTGGCAGAGTTCACATTTGAGGGAATGAATGACTCCAGGTTTCTGGCCCTGGTGCTGGGTGAATGACGGGGCTTGTTACCGAGTTGGGGGCAACGGCAGAGCAGCTGACTTGGAGCTGGAGAGGATGCTGCGTTCCATGTTAGACATGGTTCAGGTGAGGCCCCTGGGGGATGACCAGCAAGGGCGCCACGCAGGAGTTGAGGCCGGAGCTCAGATGGGAGGTCTGGCCTGGCAGGTGGTGTAGGTTGCACACAAGGCTGTCTAGGGCAACAGGAACAGTGGGCAGAGGGCTTGGGACCTATTTCTGAGGAACCCCAGCCTCTAAGGGCAGGGCAGAGGGAAGGAGGTAGAGGAAGGGTTGGAGCTGGGAGGATGGTGAGGAGGAGGCCGTGGGAGCCCTGGGAAAAGCCCGCGCAGCCGCCAAGAGGCAGCCATTGCATTTGGTCACTGGGAGGC
Source organism: Phoca vitulina (assembly GCF_004348235.1). NCBI lineage: Eukaryota > Metazoa > Chordata > Mammalia > Carnivora > Phocidae > Phoca > Phoca vitulina. The sequence continues at coordinate 29,817,136 of NW_022589723.1, forward strand.
GCATCAGGGGAGCCCTGGGCCTGGATCTCGGTCCGCTGAGGAATAACAAGGAATGAGGAAGCAGAGACAGTGGTGGGTCCTTCTTTCACAAAGTTTGGTCAGGAGGGTGGCTTATTCATGTCCTCAAAGGAGAACCAGTGACAGGCACAAAGGAGGGCGCAAGTAACTGGTTCAAGGTCGAGTAGGAAGGGCCGCCGAGGAGCCACAAGGGGCCGGAACTACTCTGTAGTTCCCCTGTGGGCGCCAGCGAGCCCACCTTCCAGCCACTCTGCACCGCTGACCTCCGCGGAACCTCTCTCTGCCTCAGTAGAAGGCGACACGACACGCTGGGAAGAGCTCAGCTTTCAAGGTTGGCAGAATTAGAGTTAGGTTTGCAACTCTACTTGGCCACTTCCTCACTGAGTAGCTATGGATAAATTTGTTAGCCTTACTCAGACTCAGTTTCCCATCTATAGGTGTCTTTGCAGATATTCAATGACACAACATAGTGAATGTAATGAATGCCTCTGAATTGTATGGTTAAAGTGATAAATTTTGTTTTACATATTTTTACTACAATTTAAAAAGATTAATAATGTACTATACCAAAAAACATTAAGGTGTGCGCTTTAAATGGGTGTATTGTATGGCATGTGGATTACATCTCCATAAAGATGTTAAAAAACATTAATGGGCAGATTGAGTTAGTGCCTGAAGTGCTATTTAGAAATTGTGCCAACCTACCGCCAAAGTTAATTTTTATTTATTGGTATACACTACCCTTTATGCACAGAATTTATCTTTGGATTTTTACTCTAAGTGTTGGAATTAAAGGGGCTAAGACCTCCAAGGAGGAAGAACTTCAAAGAACACCTTCACAAGTCCCTCAGATCCTGAGTTTGTTCCTGGTTTTAGAGGTTGTTGAACTGCACCTGCAAAGCTCACGTGAGGATACTAGACCTTGGCTGGAGAATCCAGACCTTGGCTCCAGATTCTTGGGAGACTGATTAAAAAACAGGAAAGCCAGTTGATTCACTTACCAATGGGCATGCGCGGAGGGTCTTGCGGCAGGGCGCTCCCCTCGCTGGGTACCTAGCAAGCAGAGAGGAAGAACACAGGGTGCTCCATGTTCGTGTACTACCTCCTTCTGACAACCACACCCCGGTTTCATTGGCCGGGTTCATTTTATCATGGAATGAAAGTCAGTGCCATAGAACAGATAGTAAAAGAGAAGCAAAAACAAAGTAACGCATTAGAAACATTTGATATTTTTTCTTTTCCTAATTTGGCCTCCAATAAGACCAAAGTTATGCTTGTTTTTGTGAAACACCTATATCTGCACAGTTTGGTTTTTTATTTCATTAGTTTTTTAAGATTTTATTTTATTTTTTTAAGTAATCTCTACACCCAACATGAGGCTCGAACTCATAACCCCAAGATCCAGAGTTGCACTCTCTACCAACTGAGCCAGCCAGGCACCCCTTTACCTGCACCATTTAAAAAGTCCAATTGGGGGCACCGGTGTGGCTCAGTCGGTTTAGTGTCTGCCTTTGGCTCAGGTCATGATCTCAGGGTCCTGGGATCGAGCCCCACATCGGGCTCCCTGGTCAGCGGGGAGTCTGCTTCTCCCTCTCTCTGAGTGCTTTCTCTCTCATTCTCACTCTCTCTCCCTCAAATAAATAAATAAAATTTTTTAAAATTCTAAAAAAAAACAACTAAAAATAATTTTTAAAAAGAGTCCAATTGCTCTTCAAAGTGTGTTAGGAGTGGGAGGGACTGCTGTTTTTTACTTCCCAGAGGAAGCCCCATTTTCAACTCTTGGTTGGGTGCTATTTTTTTTTTTTTAAGATTTCATTTATTTATTTGACAGAGAGAGAGAGAGACAGCTAGAGAGGGAACACAAGCAAGGGGAGCGGGAGAGGGAGAAGCAGGCTTCCTGCGGAGCAGGGAGCCCGATGCGGGGCTCGATGCCAGGACCCTGGAATCATGACTTGAGCTGAAGGCAGACGCTTAATGACTGAGCCACTCAGGCGCCCCATTGGGTGCTATTTCTTTTTCATATGTACATCTTCCTGATATTGTACAGATGAGAAAACAGCTGTAGGAAGTTCTAGGCGGGGGCCCCAATTTTGATGGTTGTTCCAACAGAAATGTAAATACTACATCCTAACCTCTTTAACACAGCTAATTGGTTCATATTGCTCTACAGATTGTAAAACATTTTCTTCTACATTACGCCATTTCTTTAAAAAATTATCATCTTTAAATTGCGGTAAAATACACATAATGTAAAATGTATCATTTTAAGCATTTTTGAGTGTACAGTTCAGTGGCATTAAGTTCATCCATATTGTTGTGCAACCATCACCGTCATCCATCTTCAAAACCTTTTTCTCGTCCCATACTGAAACTCTGTTCCCATTAAACAATAACTCCCATTCCCCTCCCCCACTCCGTTCCTGGGTGGGGAACCATTATTGGAACCACCATTACTCTTATTTTTTTCTCTATGAATTTGACTATTGTAGACACCTCATATAAGTGGAATCATACAATACTTGCCCCTTTGTGTCTGGCTTATTTTATTTAGCATAATGTTTTCAAGGTTCATCAATGTTATAGCATGTATTAGAACCTCACTTCTTGTTTAGGCTAAATAATATTCTGTTGTCTGTAGGTACAACATTTTTTTATTCATTCATCTGTTGATGGACATTTGGGTTATTTCTACCTTTGGGCTGTTGTGAATAATAATGCTGTGAACATGGGTGTACAAATATCTGTTTGAGTCCCTGCTTTCAATTCTTTTGGGTATATACCTAGAAGTGGAATTGCTAGATCATTTAGTAATTCTATGTTTAATTTTTTGAGGAAGCCACCTTTTTGTTCCAACAATAATTCTATGACAAAGGTAAGGCAGGTACTAAGAGAACTCTTCCCACCAACAAGGCAAGACACTTGGTGACTTGCCCACCATGTCAAAGCTTGTTGGAGGGTGGCGCTGGGATTTGGTCCCCTTGCTCTAAGTCTTGTACAAGGCTTCTCTCCACCATGTTATCTCCCATATTGTATTGGTCTTCTTCAGCCTAAAGCCCCCAACCAGTGGTCTCAAGTAAATATTTCTCTTCCTCCAGAGAACGAAGAAGACTTTTCATTTATATAGGCCACCACAAAGGTTTGCAATCATCATTAGCATTTGCCATTGGCACATGAACGACTATCCATTACAATTCTCAAATTAGAGCTCCCTTCACTTCCACTTAGACCAACTCTATGATGGGATGTGGGGGTCTCATCAGCACATTGGAAAAAAGAGTGTATCTTTTCAAAGATCCATGCAAATGCTGTGTTAACCCTTATGTCCCAAGGGCCCTTTTTTGGCCCCAGTTTTAGGTCCCCTCTACTCTGGACCAATTACTTCAGTAGAACTCATGGAATTGAAATAACAATTTTCAAGCTACTGCCACAGCCCAGGAACTGCACTAAGGACTTTGCATGTATTATCTCATTGGGTCTCCTGCGACTGTCCCAAGAGATGGGAAAGATCTCTCTTTTCCAGATAAAGAAGCAAGGCCAGAAGAGATCAAGCTACTTGCCTGAGAAAATGCCCAGGATCTGATGGTGACAATGCTGTGTCACTATTTCCCCACCTCACAACACCTCCTTCCCAGGGATGTAGTTTCATACCCTGTCTGTCCACTACGTAAAACATCCTAATCTAACATCATGAGATTAGTGGGAATAGAGGGTTTTTTGAATAGATGACTTTTTTTCCTCTTTTCCTGCCTCAAGTTCAGACTTGATTTCTAATTGGTAGAATTTTCTCCTTCTCATTTCCTTAGACCCTCTTCTACAGGACCTGAGTTCTAGTTATTTGTGCCCCCTTTTTAATTTCCCCTCCTTATCCAGGGTAATAGTAGGTAATAGTAAGGAGCTATGGAGCCCCCATGGGTCCTGGCATGTAATAGGTGACCATGACCTTTAGGTCTCTGGGCGAAGACCAAGTGTTCCCGTTTAGCCAGTTCTCACTGATCTGTGTTGAAAGAATTAATAAATACATGAAAATAAAATTGACATTCAACAATACCCTTTTGTGTTCCATCTTCCCAACTATAACTCTCCTTAGTGTTCTCTGCTTCAAAACAGAAGGGGGCAGGGCACAAGGACTATGGGGGTGAGGAGCTGAGAAGGTGAGAGGAGGCAAATAGGATACAATTAGAAGTTCAAGGTCCTAAATTGAAATCCTGGTTCAGTCATTTACTGTGTGGCCTTGAGCAAGTCACTTAACCTCTCTGAGTTGCACTTCCCTCACTTGTGAAAAGAGAATAACAATCCCTGGCTCCTGGGGTGGTCATGATAATTAAATTACCTGATGGGTGTGGGGGTGTGAAAGTGAGAGAAGTTGCCAGTACATGGGAGACACTAGATGAACACTTGATGGGTAAACAAATGGATGAAAGACCTAGAAAAAAGTATACAATAGAGTCTATTTAAGGAAGTGCAGTTTTAAAATTTTTCATGCAATGCATTTTATCTTTTGGGGCTATAAATGGCATTAAGCAATAAACGAGGTATGTCAATGAACAATTATGACTCACAGTAGAACTGCCAAGCCTTTAAAACCTAACAGCCAATTACTGGATCCAACATCAAAGACACACCAAAGGACTTTTAAAAAAATTCCCATAGTCTCGGATATGACAGAGTTGCTGTGTGTGGGATAATGCCCTTGATGCCTAATAAGATTCTGAACGATCACAGTGGAAAATTTTTCTTCTCCATAGCATCAGGTGAAAACCCTATGCTTTATATCTGGATTAGGGCCAATCAAGACATCAGGGTCTAAATGATTTTGGTGATCTTGACCCTAAGATTGTAGCCAAATCCCAAAGGCTACATACAGTCTCTTAGTTCTTCCACTAAGGGGCTAGAGTTGGTCTAGACCCCTCCCGCCTGCTCTCTGAGGCCTTGGAGCTCCTGACTGCTGCTGGTCCCTACCCTTTTCCTCTGGGAGGGAACTCCCCACTCTCGCAAACCCCACCTAGAAGCCCAGGCCTGATGTCAGCTGGGTTCTCCATCCTCCCAGCCTGAGGTGCTGTCCAGATGCTGAGAGTTGGGAGCCTCCTGAAATACCACAGGAGCTGTCCAGCCTGGGAGCTGGGAAGGGTCTTGGAGCTCAGGCAACCCACGCAGGGCCCAGGACCCAGAGCCTCTGAGCCAAGGAGGGCCCATGGAGGCCACATCCATATGCAGAGGAGGAAACTGGGTGGGGCCCAGAGAGGACAAGCGTTGGCTCAGGAACACTTAGCCCAGCAGCAGACAGAAGCAGGTTTTCTACCACTGAGTCCAGCACTCCCTCCACGTTGCTACATTGTGGGCTCTCATCCCCCACTATACAGTATTACATGCTCATAGACCAGTGTCTCTTGGACACATGCCTATCATGGACAATGGTGTTCACTTATACAGCCCTTTACAAGGTGCTTTTTACCATTATCTCATTTAATTTGTACCACTACAATGTGATTAGCTACGGTAATACTAACATCATCAGCCCCATTTTCCAGATATAGAAACCAAGGCACAGAGACATGTGTAGGGGACTGGATAGAGCAAGAGGGGTGAGTCAGGGAAGGCTGCCCAGAAGAGGAGACATCTGAGCCGGACTGGTGAAGATGTTGACTAGGAGGGTGAGGGAAGGGGAAGGACACTGTAGGTAGAGGGACCAGCAGGCACAAAGGCCTGGATTTATTGGGTGGGAAGAGAAGTGGAGAGGGACGCAGACAAAGACAGAGAACAGCATGGTGGGATCATGAGGGTGAGGTCAAGGTTGTGGGCAAGTAGAGGCTGGGTACTGCCTTACACAGCTGTCCCCAAGGCCTCCCTCTGCGGGAAGATATCCAGTAGTTGGGGGGCAGCAGATGGTCTGTACCCCAGCCCAAAGTACTTGGTAGCAGAGCTTGCGTGAGCATCTTCCCTGAGGGTGTTCCAGAGAGGACATGGCTCACTATGTTGTAAGTCCCCCTCAGTAAGAATGACATTGATCCTGCTGGGGTCTCCCTCTTCCCCACCTCAGAGCCTAGTCACGGGCTGCAGGCCCATCGTGATAGAGGTTCAAGGACTTGGCCTTCTCCTGTGGATGGCGGGGAGGAGGGGGTGATGAGGGAGGAAGGATGGTTGATGAGGGGCTGAGCAGAGAGTACATGTCGCTGTGTTGAACTTGCCACTAGATGGGGTGTAACAAGGGAATGAAGGGCATCTGCATTCCCTGAACATGTACTGGGCCCTTGAGTCCACTCCCAACACTGTAAATATGCTGTTTTACTTAATCCTCTACCCTGCATTTTGCAGTTGAGGAAACAGACTCAGAGAGTAAGACAATTCTCATGACTGATTTCTGAAAAGTAGAGTATCTTATTAGCCATCAGAGTAATAAAATAATAATATGGCATTCTTCCTGGTTCCAGAAATATAGGAAGGGACCACTGAGCCCATCCCTCAAATCTAATAAATTCTGAAGAGCCTGGTTGCTGTCTCAAGGCTCCAAGCAGAGGAAATGGACATGATTGTTTTTATTTTTTTTAAGGATGTTATTTATTTATTTGAGAGAGAGAGAGAGTGAATGAGAGAGCGAGCATGAACAGGGGGAGGAGCAGAGGGAGAAGGAGAAGCAGACTCCCTGCTGAGCAGGGATCCTGCCTCAGGGCTTGACCCCGGGGACTCCAGGATCACAACCTGAGCTGAAGGCAGACTCTTAACCAACTGAGCCACCCAGGTGCCCCCACATGATTGTTTTTAAAGACATCTGTGGTATGAGGTGGGAGGATACCTGGACTAGAAATACACTGTACTTAGATATGCTCAAGCCAACCTTTATGGGTTCTATGCCCTTACCTACCAGAAGTATCATAAACACCTTTTCCCAGGGCTGCCCATTCTGACGTTAGCCCAATGACATCAGCCCTTGATCACCCAGGCAAATTATTACAGACTGCCAAGGAGTCAGCTGTGACCTCAGACAAACAGGGTTCATGGATGAGCTGGCTGGTACAAGAATGCTGGAAAACCAGGAAGGAGAGGACACCAGGCCCAAACAATGAACGCCCAGAATTATATCCTAGGGTCCCAAAACACATACACCCCAGGCCAGCCATGCTCTGTCTGTCCCTACTCTTCTCTTCCATCTTAAGTCTTATCTATCCTTTCAAGCCCAGCTCCAGTTTCACGTCCTCCATGAAGCCTCCTGTGGCCACCTCTTTCCATGCTGATCTCTAGGCTCATCTCTAGATTCTCAAAGGGCTTAGAGGCTGTTCTGCACAACATGGCACTTCTTGTACTAAGCTCTACCTTTTATAGCCACAGTCATGTAACATTTGGCTCTACCACTCAGCTGCAAGTTCTTAGAAATAGCTAGACCTTTTATGTTCTCCTCAATTCCAGGCACACTGTAAGTATAGATCTTCCCTGACTTATGAAAGGGTTACATCCCAATAAACCCATTTTTGTAAGTTGAAAATATTGTAAGTCAAAAATGCGTTTAGTACACCTAACTTACCGGACGTGATAGCTTAGCCTAGCCTAGCCTACCCTAAACGTGCTCAGAACACTCACAGTAGCCCACAGTCTGGGCAAAATCATCTAACACACAGCCTATTTTAAAATAAAATGTTGAATATGTCCAATAACTTATTGAATACTGTGCTGAAAGTGAAAAACAGAGTGGTTGTAAATGTATCAGTTGTTTACCCTCAAGGTCACAGGGCTGCTTGGGAGCTGCAGTTCACTGTCACTACCCAGCATTGTGACAGAGAATTGTGTACATAGAGCTAGCCCAGAAAAAAAATCAAAAATTAAAACTTGAAGTAAGTTTCTACTGAATATGTATTATACTTTTGTACCATCATAAAGCTGAAAAATCATAAGGTGAACCCATCATAAGTTGGGGACCATCTGTAAATACTTATTGGCTTGCATGCACAGTAAGCACTCAATAAATAGCTGTAGATTTGGTATCCAATAGATGCTTAATAAACACCTATTGGGGGCGTCTGGGTGGCTCAGTTGGTTAAGCGACTGCCTTCAGCTCAGGTCATGATCCTGGAGTCCCGGGATCGAGTCCCACATCGGGCTCCCTGCTCAGCAGGGAGTCTGCTTCTCCCTCTGACCCTCCCCCTCTCATGCTCTCTCTGTGTCTCATTCTTTCTCTCTCAAATAAATAAATAAAATCTTTAAAAAAAAAAAAAACACCTATTGGTTTGGTTTATAGAAGGTGCTCAATAAATGCCTGCTAGTTTGGTACACAATAGGAGTTCAATAAATGGTTGGCTTGAATTAATAGATTTGGGGGGGCTCTCCTTTTTAAAAGATTTTATTTATTTATTTGAGAGAGAGCAAAGAGAGAGCAGAACTGGGGGGGAGGGGCAAAGGGAGAGAGAGAAGCAGACTCCCCGCTGAGCAGGGGGCCTGATGCAGGGCTGGATCCCAGGACCCTGAGATCATGACCTGAGCCGAAGGTAGATGCTTAACTGACTGAGCCACCCAGGCACCCCTCTTTTTTTTTTTTTTAAAGCAAGCTCTACATCCAGTGTGGGGCTTGAACCCACTGACCCTGAGATCAAGAGTCAGCAAGGCTCCCCTGGGTCCCTTCTATGGTGAGAACTAGCTAAGCTGGTTGCAACACCAGCCAGTCAATGGGAAACTGGGTTGGGTTGTGAAACACAGGTAGGACAGGAGAGCTCCCCAAAATAGGGCAAAGTAGGGAGTGAGCTGGTGGGAAAAATCCAAGCCAAGTTCTTGAGTGGGACTCAGAGTCAAGTCTGGAGAGCCCAGATATAAATATCAGGTCCCAAGAGGGGCCTCCAATAACTTTCAACAACACTTGCTCAGGGGTCTCCCCTGATTTCATCACCCAAAGTAGCCATGCCCTGCCCTATTGATCTCAGGTGCATACCCTATTTTATTTCATTCTTAGCATCCACACATCCACACTACTTGGCATTATCAACATCACTACCACTTCCCACCACACCCAGCACCCAGTTCATCTCCCCACTAGAATGTATACCCTAGAGAGATTTTCTTATTCATTGACACTTGCCTTGTTCACCAACATAACCCTGTCCATGGCTAGAAGAGTGCCAGCACATAGTAGGCGGTCAATAAATATATCTTGAGTGAATGGCTGAACGAACTGAGAGAACCCAAAAGAGAGGAAATCACCAGGAAGTGGATTCAGACAGATCTGTATGGGAACTAGCAAATGTCTGGCCTTTGGCTTTAATTGTCCATAAGCCTGTGTTTTCCACCTTCTTTTGTGGGACTGCAGGTGCCATGAATGGTAGTGTCTGGTTGTCTTAAAGGGAGAGAGAGGATGAAGGAAGAGAGGGTCAGCCTATCCCTTGTACATTTGTTCTATCCTCTAACAAGATTATACAATGGCTCCCTATCTTATTCTTGGGGAGCCTTATAGGATTCTCTCTAGTGGACAATATGAATGAATCTCATGAAGTACACCATGTTCATCTTGTTATGCAAGTGATAACTAATAAATTTGGATTGTTATTCGGAATATATTCACTTCCCTCCAATTCCTACTGTGGTGGCATCTCCTTCCCTGTTCCATTGACGCTGGGCTTGGGCAACATGTGTCTGGCTTTAGCCAATGACACATTATTGAAATGAGGTAAACAGGGACTTTCTATGTACTTGCACACTTCGGCTTGTGTCTTGGGCTCTGGTGACCTGGAAAGAGAAGCAAGTCCTAGAGAGCTGCTGTCCCTTCAGCCAGAGTCCCAAAATGAAGACACATGGAATAGACCTGAACCCAAGCCTGCAGTGAGGAGCTGGGCCCAGCTGGCCTGCAACCTGACAAGAGCAGCCCTGCCAAGGCCAACCCACATCAGTCAAATTGTAGACCAAGAGCACGGGAATAAATCCTTGTAATCTAAGCCACTGGTTCGGGGGCTGACCTGTTCTGCAGCACTATTGTGGAAATAGCTGATAGATATATAATACATGCTCACTGTAGGAAAAAAATGAGAAAATATAGATAAGTAAAAAAGGAGAAATATAAGACATCTACAATTCCGTCATCCAAAATAAACACTATTAACATTATGACATACGGCTGTCAGCTATTTGTCTATACTCCACATTAATGGGGACCTACCGTACACAACTTTTTGTAACCTGTTTTTTCATACTGATACGTGACGAGCATCTTTCCAAAGCCATAAACATTGCAGTGTGGCCTCACTGTCTTGCCAACTGCCTACAAGGTAGGCTCGGAAAGGCAACCTGAGTTGCCCAAAGTCACACCTCTGGGAATCCTCAGAGCCCCATGTGACATTCAGTTCAGTGCTCTGACCACCAGTCAGGTTTCCTCTTGGGGCCTCATTAACATTTTTGGCACCTGGCAAGGTCAGCTCCTTCTGCAACAAGAACTAAATGAAACTTTATCTTATCTGGGAGGAGAACGTGAGTGTTTGGTTCTCCCGATTCAAACAATCCCAAGGGCTGCGACAGAGCCCTGCTGCCCGCCTCCCATCGCATGTGTCCTGGGGGATTGCTGTTTCCTCCCTGCGGTGGAAGGAGACAAGGGCTAGTGGTTGGGGAGCATTTTTTTGATGGGGCGATTGGCAGGCCAATAGGTTTCCAATGTCGTGTGGGGGAGAAACAAAGCTCTCTGGCATTCTAGTCAGCAGGAATGGAGCAGAAGGTGGCTCCAATTCCTGTAGGAGAGCCCGCCTGGGAGCTGCTGACACAAACCTGGAAAACCCAGGGAGACAGGCTGCATTCCAGACTACGGACAGCTTCAGCGAGAAAACTCCATGCAGGGGCGCCTGGCTGGCTCAGTCAGTTCAGCGTCTGCCTTCGGCTCAGGTCATGGTCCCAGGGTCCTGGGATTGAGCCCGGTGTGGGGCTTTCTGCTCAGCAGGGAGTCTGCTTCTCCTTCTGCCTGCTGCTCCCCCTGCCTGTGCTCTCTCTCTCTCTCTCTGTGTCAAATAAGTAAATAAAATCTTAAAAAGGATGGAAAAAGGAGCACAGAACGACCAGATCAGAAACCACAGTCACTCACCTAAGCAAAGGGCTAGGACTCAGAGATGGCACACCTGCCTCCTAGTTGTATGGCCTCAGTTTACTCATCTGTCAAATGGTCACAGAACCATGTGCCCACTGGCCACTTTCTTCTACCACAACAAAGCAGGGCTGCTGTGGGAGGGTGGTACAGTGAGGAGTGGGACAGGGCTGTGGAACCAGGGCTGGAAGTTCGCTCCCAGAACCCTGAGGGGCAGAGGAGATGGGGTGTGCTGGCCTTCAGGGAAAGAAAGAGCCTGAATTTGGGGAGCTTCAGGCAGGGAAAAGTAGAGCCTATAGAATCCTCAAAAGTTTGCAGAAAGTAGGCCCCAGTCACAGCTTCTCCTGTGATCAGGGTTTTCACTGGAGAAAGCCCTTTATTGGTATTTTCCTTCTTAAGTTGATTTTCCGACCCTAGCTGGTAAAAGAGAAAGAAGGAAAGAAAAGGAAAACTAAAAAGAGCCTACTGGGTAGACTGGGGCCAATGTAGGTGGGTGGGAGGGAGTGTCTCAGACACCAGATGGGACCACTCTGGCCCCCACCTCTGAGAAACCAGAAACTTTGGTGCAAACCCAAGCAAGGGTGGGGGAGCCCCCTCCCCAGGCTCAGCGACTCTGACGGCAATGGCAGTAAGCCCTTGGCTGCCTTGTTTAGCTGAAGGGCCGCCTTCCTGCCTCCTCCTTTCATCAGGTAAGTCCAAACCTCTTTATAGGATGAAGAAGAGGTGGGAGATGCAGAGACCTGCCCTGCGGGGGGGATATAGCTCTGGCTTTGGAGCTAGAGAGAACGGGATGGAAATTCCAGTTGTGTGACTTTGTGCAATGTACAGAGCCTCTCCAAGACGTGGTGTCCTCACCTGTAAAAGAGAGAAAACACGTTTCTAAAAATGTCACGTATCTCACCTGGTGTCTGGCGCCTCCTGGGTAACAGGTTATCACCAAATGTGCCCGGAGAATTAGTGGCAGAGCCAGGACTAGAGCCCAGGTCTCGGAGCTCCACACGCTGGCCCTGCTTCTCTCATCTTGTTGGTAACAGGGAGCAGCTGGTGCTCTAACCCCTCGTGGTGAGGACAGCTGCCGGATGAGCACCCTGGGGACCTGCCAGGCACAACCTCCCTCCCTAAGGATTCAGGTCACCAAGGCCACCTCTGAGGCCTGAGGACAGCGGAGTTGCTCTTCGTCTGAGCTACGAGGCAGCTCTGCCCAGGCAGCAGGGGGCCCTCTGGAGTCAGCACTCCTACCAGGCCCCAGGAAATGCCAACAGGAGCCTGGCCTAGGGGTTGCTCCCCAGGAACCCAGATCTCCACAGCTCTGCTCTGAGTGAGCAAGGAAGAGAGGTCCTCCTCAGAGAGCTCTACAGCATACCTGGGGACCCCAAACCTCAGCAAAGCTTGAAAAGACACTGGGGGACTCAAGGTGCAACTGTGGTGACCCGCTGCCCAGCTGGGAAGCCACCTTCCACCTCTTTCCCTCCTGCATATAATTCTTTCCTCTCTAAATGCCAGCCACTGAAAGACATGTATTTCCTTCCTTCATTTGCCCAGCCACATGGGGAGAGAGATCACCCCATCTTTAGCATGATCCCCCAGCCCCTGGTACAGAGCTGGATACATGGTGCTCAGCAAATGGGTGTTGAGTCAAGAGGAGAGAAACCAAGCTAGAATCTCGGGGGGGTTCTTCAAAGGTACTTCAGAACTCACAGGACCAAAATGAGTAAGGATAGGTTTGTTGTCAAGACATTCGAGCGATTCAATCTCTACCTTGATTCACCTGCCAATATAGATTTCAGTACTTTTTTTTAGATTTTATTTATTTATTTGAGATAGAGAGAGCACAAAGATGGAGGAGGGTCAGAGGGAGAAGGAGACTCCCTGCTGAGCAGGGAGCCCGATGAGGGACTCGATCCTGGGACTCCGGGACCATGACCTGAGCCGGAGACAGTCGCTTAACCAACTGAGCCATCCAGGTGCCCTAGATTTCAGTACTTTAAGGAAAAAGCAACATAGATACAATTATACAAGGGAAAATGTATTGTTCACCATGACTCCATTCTCATTATAAATATAATGCATGTTCCTTGAAGAACACATTCATGTGTAGAAAAGAAATGAAGTTCTGTATGTGCATGATATGCATGTGTATATAATACCACTGTTAATATTTCAGCACGTAGACTCGGAGTCATTTGCTAAATATAAACTTTGTTTGAAATAGAACATCTAGACACATTACCCAGTCTGAAGTGAATTCTCCATCAGCTATCCGAGGCCCCTAGTGATTGCCCCCTGAGGCAAAAACAGGAGGAAGGGAGATTTCTGCAATTAGGAATCCAGGCTCCTTTGGAATGCTAACCTCAGACCCTGAAAGGCTCTATGGGTTTGGGGCTGGGGCCAGAAAAGGACAGGTGACACCCAGGCCCAGGCAGGGGACAGAGTGACAAATGGGGAAGGTGACTTCCCAGGAGGGGCACAGGGAGTTCCTAGTTATTTAACACCCACCACGTGCCAGGCTGGAGATGGCTGGCAGGTCACACGGTGCAGACCCTGCTTGGTGGACACACGCACGCCTACCGACTGCCTGTCCACAAGGCGCCCCGGGCCGACGCTGCCCGGATTATCCACATTGCTGCCTGAGTTACTAGACTCTTTCAATTCATTGCCTCTTCACTCCTCACGGCAGCCCATTATTTTTTTTTTTTTTTTTTAAGATTTTATTTATTTATTTGACACAGAGAGAGACACACACACAATGAGAGAGGGAACACAAGCAGGGGCAGAGGGAGAGGGAGAAGAAAGCTTCCCGCAGAGCTTGGAGCCTGATGTGGGGCTTGATCCCAGGACCCCGGGATCATGACCTGAGCCAAAGGCAGACGCTTAATGACTGAGCCACCCAGGTGCCCCACGGCAGCCCATTATTAAGGTAGGGTCCCTATTTTTAGGATGAGGAAGTCGAGGCCCGGAATGATTAAGTCACTTCCCCGAAAGCACTCAGTGGGAAGGCCCGGAGCCAAGATTCAAATCCAGTCTGTTGGAATCCATAGCCTGAGCAGAGCCCCCTCTCTCCTCAAGCCCATAGACCTCAAGAGGGCCACTGCAATGGCCCCTGGGAGCTCCACAGCGCTTTTGCAGGACTCCTGGCTTCCATTCCCATGCCACTCAACTGATGCCAGGCCTGGCCCTGGGCATCAGATACCTGTAAGTTCTGCTGCTCACAATACGGCTCCCCAGCCCCCCCCTCCCCGCCCCCACCATCTGCCCTTCCCCTACCCTGAAGGATCAGGGACCTGGGCAGAGGCTGCAGACCAGGTGGGAATGGGAAAGGCAGAACAAGCCCCAGAGCTGCCGCATCCTTATCTTGACCTCTTGTCTGGCCGGGGGCCAACCAGGCAGAGAGGGTAGGGTAAGCTTCTTGGGAACTTTCCAGTGACACCTAGAGGGAAATGCCTTAGCTTTAGGGGAAATTCAACTACATCAACTTTCTGTGGCCCAGGGCCATCCCGGGCCATGACCAGCTGGCAGTATGTGAGACAGAGAGAGGTCACACTTGGGCCCATATCCTGGAGCCCCCTGGGAAAGAGGATACTATGAACCTATTTCAGTCATTTTCATTCTAGTGTGAATGAGTTCGATGCATTTTCCCAGAAGCTAAAGAGAGAGCTTAAGCCCTAAGGGCTTGTGGTGAGTAGGTCCCAATCTGGGAGACACAGAGAGAATGTAGGTTCAAGCCCAGGTTCTTCTACTTGTTAGCTGAATGAACTGGGGCTAATAACCCCTCTCTCTGAGTCTCAGTTTCTTCATCCCACAAGTGGGGGGTTGTAATAAGCCCAAGGTTGTCGAGACCATGCATAGCAACACCTGAGTGAAGATGTGCTTAGGCATGGTGTTTGCCTACCTGCCGGCCTTCTTCACAGAGCCTCAGGCCGGTGAAGGCTGCCCACCTCATAGCTGTTCCAGGACAAAGCCAGAGAGAGAGCAGCCCCAGTGCCCTGAGCCTGAGGCCGAGTTCTGAGTGACCTGGCTGATACTGAAGCTGATCCTAGAGCAGGGCTCCAAGTGGGGTATCTGGGACTGGCTTTGGCCATACTTGCCGCAGAGTGGCCTGTGGATGGACACACTCTGAACACCTGGATCTGAGGTGAACACTGACATCAGCAGAATCGTCTTCACCAAGTGGGGTGAGGGGAGGGCAGGGCAGAGCGAGGCTGAGGGGACAGGCCTCGCGTACCACCCAGGGACGGCCAGGGATCTGGAATCCCAGGGTTTTTGCCTCAACTTGCCCCCTTGGATACATGACTCCCCTCTGAGGCTACTACAGACCCTTTGGGGGGGTTCCCCTGGGAGTGAGGAAAGGGCAGGAGTGGTCACAGCCCCTAGGCCTCCACAAGGCAGCCTGGCATGCAGGGCATTTCCTACCAGGGCTGGGCGGGTTGGCAGAGCAGTTACACCAACCACAGCTGAGCAGGGCTTGCTTGCCAGGCTCACTCAGCACTTGCCTGGCACTTTCTGTGGGTCCTCAGACGCGGACAGACCTCCAGTTTCAGGCCCAGGATTGTGGGAGATGGCTCCGGGGTAGAACTTCCCACTGCTCAGGGCTGCCCCAGAACTGGCGGGGACAGGAAGGTGGGGGAGAATAGGAGCTGTTGTCTGAGAGGGACAGGGGTTTGGCTTTGCTTCCCTTCATGTGTTATTACAGAAAACAACACAGAATAATCTGACTTTTTTTTTTTTTTTAAGATTTTATTTATTTATTTGAGAGAGAGAATGAGAGAGCGAGAGAGAGCACATGAGAGGGGGGAGGGTCAGAGGGAGAAGCAGACTCCCCGCTGAGCAGGGAGCCCGATGCGGGACTCGATCCGGAGACTCCAGGATCATGACCTGAGCCGAAGGCAGTCGCTTAACCAATTGAGCCACCCAGGCGCCCCAGAATAATCTGACTTTGAACAAATAAATCCAGTTTGCCAGCTGCAGGCCAGACGGTCCAAGTGAGAAACCCAGAAAAAAACCTTGAGGTCACCATTCTAAAGATGGAGACACTGAGGCCCAAAGAGGTGACAGGACTGGCTTGACTTGGGGAGCTGGGACTTCAACATAGGTGTCTCCAGTTCCCCATCTATTGTAATTCCCACTCCAGGAAGGGAGGGCAGTTAGCTGAAGGGTGGCAGGCCCCACATCGCTCCTGCTGTAACTTCCCCTTCCTCATACGTCCTCAGGCCTCCTGAGCACATTCCCCGTTCAGAACAAGTCACCCAAGCATTAACAGAAAATAAAGCTATTTCTCTGGGGGCTAGGATGGCCAATTTTCCCTCTTTTCAGAAAGACTCTTCAGTGATAGAATCAAAACAAAAATCACGTAAAATAAAGACTGACTTCTGCTGGGAAGCCCCACAGAGCCTTGTTTGTACCTCATGGACGAGTTCACGTAGTTTGGATAATGGTTTGCATACTTGGCTCTCTCTCACCTACTGGCCCGTAATCCCCTCGAGGGCCAAACAGGAGTCTTGTTCAGTGTTGAGCTTTCCCGGTGCTTGCTCACAGCAGGTGCTCCATAAATGTTTGCTGGGTTAAGATGGAAACGCACACGAAGGGCGACTAAGCTGCTATTTTGCTCATGGTGTGCTAGGGACAGGCAGCCATGGCAAGGTCCCATGAAATGCTACAGGAATAAAGTATTTCAGGGTCAAATAAAATTGCTCAGTTCCCAACCGACAGACCAACGGAAAGTGATTTGCATTTCCTGATTGCACTGATTTTCAGGAGGGTGTTCATAACATATTCAACACTGTGATGTGAGCTTAAACTGAGAGAACTGGCTGGGAGGGCAATGTAGCAATCTCTAGTAAGTTGAAGATGTTCCTACCCTGGGCTTCTGGATTCCACTTCTGAGTATATACGCTAGAGAAACTTTCACAGACGGGCCCAGGGAGACGTGAATCCAAACACTCAGTGTGGTAACGTTCGTAAAAATAAAAAAGGTCCATCCACAGGAAAAAGACAGAATTGTGGATCAGTTCATATCATGGAATACTAGATGGCAATTAAAATCAACGAGCTAGACCCTCATGTATCAAAAGGTAAACAAATGTTTGTCATGCCAGGCAGAGTGAATGGGACACAGAGAGGAATTTGAACAAACAGGTCCTCCTGAGCTCCAGTTTAGCACACCTCACCTAGACTTAGCTCACCTATCTGTGCAGGGAGCGCTCTTCCTGGACCAGGCCCCCTATCTAAATTCTACCGGCAGACAAGGGGAAGGCAAAAAGCTCTTCCTGAGTCTTTTGGGCCTTGATTGCCTGCGGCTCAAAATAATCCACCTGCCAAAGTGGCACATTTTGGGGAGGCTCGTTCTGAAATCCTTCAGTATGGTTCAATCAATTTTCAGAACACGCCTGTGTAGCCAGTCCCAGCCAAGCCCCCAAAGTCCCCTTGCGTCCCTGCCAGGCACCCACCAGCACCTCCCCGACCAAGGGTGAGTCCCATCCTGACCCCACAGATGAGGGCTGACTGTTCTGTACTTGATGTAAATGCCATCTTACGCCATGTTACCCGCATTTTTAAGGAGCCGCTCCCATCTCCCTGCCTCTCCAGCACTTTTCTAAACCTCTGTTTGACACGGTCCGTCCCCGGAGGCCTCCAGAAGGCAAAAGCAGAGCCTTATTTTCCTTAGTACCCTCACAGGATTCACGTGGACCGAGAAGGCAGGGGTCCAAGATTGCTGGTGAATTTTCTGGGCCCCAACCCCATGCTGAGAAAAACAAGTCTTTATTCAGTGGGAAGGCGAACTCACCCCACCCTGGCTGCTTGGTTTCCCAAAGGATGTGTTCCCATTTCTCTCTCTCTTTTTGACCCTGCTCCACTTCCTTCGTTTGGAGGATTTCCTTCCCCTTGGGCCTGGCCTCATTGACCTTCTGTCAGCACCTCCTCTGAGGCCCAGGCCTTGGGCGGGAAGCCTGGGAAAGTTGCCCCAGCTGCTCTTCTTGTGAGAGTGGAGCCACGCCTGGGGCATTCTGCTGTGAGGGTGGTGTGAGTTTGGGAGTGGGGAGGATAAGATTTCCAGGCAGACACAGGGCCAGGTCCTGTTCCGGGATCAGCTCTCATCACCCAGAAAGCCACAGGGCCTGGGAAAGGTCCCCATAGGCCTGCCTCTGACCCATCCCCGTTCACATGATGCAGACCCTTCAGGGAACCCCAAGCACACACATACACGCACAGAACCCACGACTAATGCCAACAACAGAGACCTTCTAAGGCCGCTTAAAACTCTGGAATGGTGTATTTATAGATATCATCTTTATTTTATCATGTTTTGTTTTAGATTTTTAACTTCCAAAGTTTGTTTATCCAGTGCTTTTCCTCCTTCCTTCCTTGCTCCCTTCCTTCCTCTCTCTTTCTCAAAGAGAATGTTCATTGACCATTTAGTCAAGTTACGTACCCATGCAGGGCAAACTAGGCCCCTGTTACAGAGCCACGTGGGGAGAGTGGGGGTAGGGTTGACATTTTCCCCAGTGCCACACCTGCCCCAGGCTGGCCCTGGGGTCATCTGCCCAGCAGGCTGTGTGGCTGGATCTCACGGCTCCCATCACAGTTCACTGACTTCCAGTCTGTGCTAAGGTCAATTGTCCCGACCGTCCCCAGGGCTGACGGGGTACAAAGGTGACTCCCGAAAGGGCAGGCCTCCTGGATCAGTATCGATGGGATGTGAGCCCCTACTTGGGTATCTATAAGACTATCAGCCTCATCCGCAGCTGTTGCCAATGGCTGTCTTTCTTTAGGGTTGAGCATTGTCCTCTCCTTATAGAGCCTCTTAGACTGCACCTCTCAGGACAGTAGAGCTTGAGGAAGAATTTGCTGGAAAATGGGAAGAGGCATAGCAAGAGGGCCCTGGAGACAAAAGTGGGTGATGGCTCAATGCCCCCCACTGCTCAGGGGCCTGGCTTGCTGACAGGAATGGGGTCAGAGGCAGTTCTTCTTATAAGAGCCCATGAACTCCCTGGAAGGGGGTCTCTGCCTGCAGAAATGCCCTTATAGTCCACCCACCATGAACACACTTATACTCACCACCTCCCCATCATGGACACACCTCCACAGTGCAACCTCACACATCCCACCCAACACTTAACTCCTACCCTCTCCCACCACCTCCACCACACACAGACTCTAGAGCTAGCAAGGATCTTAAGAATCCAGCCATTTTATCGCTAAGAAGACAGGTGGAGGGAGGAGAGACCTCCCCAAGGTTGTCTAGGAGTCATGGCCAAGCCAGAGCAAGGAGCCCGGGTCTCCACATGGTTCAGGGAGCTGTGTGTGGTAGAGATACAACACCTCCATTTCCTTCCCTCAGCTGTGTGACCTTGGGCAGGTCACTTAGCCTCTCTGAGCTTACAGTCTTCATCTATGAAATGATAGCACACACTTCAGTGGGCTTTTTTGAGGAGTCATGTGGTATGAGCACTTTCCTTGCAAGCTACAAAGATGGTGAGGGATGGTAGACAGCCTGAATTCTGGCCATTTCCCTTCTTTTGAAAGTTCTTCTGCAAGTTACATTGAGAATACATGTTGCAAATATTTTTTTCCTGTTAGGTTTAAAAGATTTTTAGTGCTATTATTTATTATATAGAAGTTTATGATTTGAATGTAGTTAAATATACCCATCTTTGTGTTTTTTGTATCCTGCCTCATGTTATAAGTGAGGGGCATTTTATAAATGACAAATTCCTCAAAGCACAGAAAAGAGAACATAAATAGATCTTTAAAATATGAAAACAGCTCACAAATTCTCTCATAATAAATGCTGAGATATCATTTTTCACATTATCAGATTAGCAAAAATCTGATATTGAAAACATATCACATTGGTGAAGTTGATGGGAAACAAGCACTCTCATACTTTCCTGGTAGAAGTATAAATTGGTACAACCTTTATCAAGGGCAATTTTGCTATATTTGTAAAAATTAAAAATGCACATACCATTTGATCTAGTAATTCTACTTCTAGACATTTACCCTCAGATATTACACATGTATGAAGTGACATATGCACAAGGTTGTTCACTATAGCGTTATTTGTAACAGCAAAGGAAAAAACCTAAATATCCATCATTAGGGAACTGGTAAAAAATATGTTTCATTCATTCAGTGGGCTACCATACAACAGTAACAAAGAATAAGCAAGATTTTTTTTATGAACTGATATGAAAAAAAATTCTCTATATCGTTAAGTGAAAAAAGCAAGGTATGGAACAGTGTATGTATGTTAATATGCAACACTCTCACCCCAAGAGGGAAACAGACCTCCACATCATGGAAGCAGATCTCACAGCTCACTGTGGTTGGGGATGGGGTGAGTGCCACCCCATCCTGAGGGTACTTGGAAAATGTACAACCAGCTGTTTGGCATTATCCCATAGCAAGAGGTGAAGGACCCAGCTCCCAAAGTGGTGATCACAAGAACCAAGACTTCCCAAACTGAGTGACATCTGGAAAGAACCAGACACAACCATCAGAAATATGATATTGTATTTCCATATATTATATTTCCATTAAGTCAAATGAGTGGGATCACTTGAAAGTTGAGTGGAAGAAGCCTAATGACCAAAAGTTTTTGGAAAGTCTGTATAAGTGGGAATCAAGTATCGCTAAAGAGAGACAAAAAAAGTAAGGCTCACAAACCTAGTGACCCAGACCAGTCTTAAAGCCACAATTTGAGATTAGTTAATAAAAAATCAAGTGAATTTTTATTTATTTTAAAAGATTTTATTTATTTATTTGAGAGAGAGAGAATGAGAGACAGAGAGCACGCATGAGAGGGAAGAGGGTCAGAGGGAGAAGCAGACCCTCTGCTGAGCAGGGAGCCCGATGCGGGACTCGATCCAGGGACTCCAGGATCATGACCTGAGCCGAAGGCAGTCGCTTAACCAACTGAGCCACCCAGGCACCCAAATCAAGTGAATATTTATAAGAATCATGACTGAGATATTCCTATTCCTACCAGATGAACAGCTACTGCTTGTTAATCTTTTTACTTGTATAACCTATGTTTTGCTAGGCAGCAAAAGAATCCATTATTTTGTTACTTTAATTAAAATCCATTCTTGCTTCTTTTGTTGGATGTATACATCTCATATTTGTATATGATCACATAAAGTAAGGCTCAGAGCAGTCACTTTATTGCTTTAAATGGCAACTTAGTCTTATTTAATGGAGTACTGTGATATATCTTTTCCTTCTTACAAAACTTGTGATTAGATGTATATTCTGAAATTGAATAAAACAAAATAATATACAACCATTTGTATAAAAAGGGGGAAAGAATATCCTTATGTATTATTATATATGTGCTCTTATATACAGATGATTATGTATAACATTGTATACATATGTATAATCTCTAGAAGGATTCACAAGTAACTAATAATAGGGAATACCTGCTGGGGAGTGAATGGAGATTTTTCTCTATATATCTTTTCATACTTGAACATTTTTAAACCATGGGAATGATACTTCACCGATTCAAAAAATCTAAAAATGCAATGTAAAAATAGTGGCAGGTTCTTGGAACCCAATTCAGAATATCAAACCAGACTCTTAGGGATCGGACCTGTAGTTTTTGGTTAACCAGGATCCTCTTAGGGGAGTCCCAGTCTGTCATAAAAGATCCCTAAGAACCTGCAGAGCCTTCAGATCCAGGAGCCAAGGTCCCATGACTTACGCTGCGCCACCTGGTGGCCTTAGTCAGACAGGACTCCAAGCATCCCTCTGAAAAATCTGTGAGGATGCTCAGCAGATACAGAAGAGGGAGGGTAACATGGCATTGTGCCCACAGGCTGGGTGCGTGGCTTCAGTGGGCACACAGGCCCTAGGGGCTGTGTGTCTGGGTCTTGATTGGAATGAGGCACAGCTTCCCTGAGTTCTAGAACCCCTGTGTCCCAAGGAGCCACCAGAGGCAGCCTGCAAGGACACATAACACATGGATTTTAAAGTTAGGCCTGAGTTCAAACCCTGATGCCACCATCTGCTAGCCTTGTTATCTCATATGGCTTAAGCTTCTAGGTCCTCAGTTTCCTCATCTGCCAAATGGGTACAGGTATACCTCAGATAAAGTCTGTGCACAAACCTAGAAAAATGCCTGCGCATAGCAGGAATTTGATAAATGTTAATTCTCTTCCCTTGTGTTACTTCTTCATAAATTTGTTCCCCTGCCCAAAAGAGGGTAGCCTGGATCCTGGGTGCTTACTTTGGCCTCATTGCCAGGAGGATTCAGCATTGGAAAGACGGAGGGAAAAGAAACCTGTATGCTTCTGGTCTTGCTAAACACTCTCCCTCCCTCCTTCCACCTTCTTGCTTCTTTAACTACCAAGGAATAAATTCTGGCCTGGCTGGTGAGGGGAGGGAACTCAGGAGGTGTCTGCAGATCCCACAGGCAGGTCTGGTCCAGTTCCAGTCATTCCCCCAGGAGGGCTGGGTGCTCCATTGAGCACTTCCTCTGGCCAGAGAGCAAGGCTCAGTCCCCGCCCTCAGGGAGCACCCAGTCTTAGGATAGAACCAAAGAGAGCAAAAATCACAATGAATGTGCAGGAGGGTGAGGGCACCCAGAGAGGCGCTGATGAAAATACTAAGTTGGTCACCTGCTCTTTTGGGTTAAGACACTGTTTCTAGAGGCTCCTGATAGCATCCAACTAAAGAGCCCACTAGCCCCCTTCCCCTTAATTCAGATTCGCATTTCAGCTTCCCTCCCAGGTCTTCTCAAATATGGCAGAACCCAAGGGAGATGAGAGACACTAGACTGAAAACATGTTGTTCGAGGCTGTGGGCAGGAATGTTCCAAGAACAGGGCAAAGCAGCCTGGGAGGGGTGAATACTGGGTTCCAAGCTGTCTGGCAGTGAGAAGACGCCAGCCTGGCCAGAGGAAGAGCCTCATCAGATGAAATACCAAGGTCACCTGGGTCACAATTCTGCCCTGGCTGTTCTCTGTACCCGTGGCGGCAGAGGACCTTCCAGAAGTCAGACACTACGGGAAAAGAAGCCTAACCTCATTCACGGGTGAGGAAACGGAGGACTAGCAAGGGGAGGGGTTTGCCCCAGTCCCAGGTGGATGACCCTGACCTGCACCTGGAGTCTTCTTCTCCCCACTGTGTGGTGGAAAGCACTGGGGCTTTGGGGCCAGACAGAACTAGATTTGAACCTGGACTCTACCATTCATTCATTTGCTGGCTATGCGGTCTTAAAGAGTTCATTCTCCTCTCTGAGCCTTGGTATTCCTCCCCTGTAAAACAGAGACTGCAGCCCTTCTTGGGATTGTTGTAAAGGCTGAAGATATTATCTGCAGATCACCCGGCCTGTGGCAGGCACATGACAGGTGGGACCACTGTTGCCATTGCTTCCCCCACCCAAACTGCCCCTGGCACAGATAGTAGGGAGAGGGCCCGCTTTGCACGCAGCGGTGGTCATGGTGGGGTCGTGGGGGTCCAGTGGGGGGGGGCGCAGATGTGCGGAAGGCAGAATGTGCCTCATGGCTGGGCCGTGAGACTTGCTAACTAACCCTGCCTTGCATGCCGGTGATGGGGGCCACCCGCCCAGCCCACAGCTGGGGGGGGGGGTGTGGAGGCTGAGGAGGAGGCGTGGCCTCGTCAGAAGAGGGATAAGAGGTGTGGTCCCTTATTCACATTAAGGCCCCTGCCAACCGCATGCTTTGCAGTCACCAGAGCAGTTGCCAGGGGCAAAAAATACTGCAAGGAGTCTATCCTCCTCTCCCTTCTGCTCCAGTTTCCTCATTTATGTATTTATTCTTGTTCTTTTACTATATGACATCAATAAGAAGCACTGTTGTAGCAGCGGGAACGACGTTCTGAGTGCAGAGTCCTGGGTGCCTATGATCCTAGCTTCCATGCTTTGGTTCCTTTCCTCTAATCCTCACAGCAGCCCCGGGAGGAACATGCTGTCATCCCCACTGACAAGAGGGAAAACCTGAGGTTCAATTCCTTGTCAAAAGTCACCTGGCCAAGAAGGTGCGAGAACGGAGATTCAAACCCAGAGGCCTGGCCTGACCTCAAATCCGGTGTTTGCACACCTGAGGCTAGCCTCTCCCGCCTGGGTAGGAAGGATCTTTCCAGGGAAGAGGGGGTAGATACGCACAGGGCCTGCAGGTTTGGGAGGCCCAACTCCTGGGCAGGAGTGGGTGCACGCTGGGAGTGGGGAGCCTCATTTGAACCCCAGAGAGTTTGCGCTGGAGAGGGCATCCCAGCAGCTGAACGAGGGAAATAGTACCGCCCAGCAGGAAGGGGCAGAGAACGAGGGAGACATTAGGTCCCTCTTGACATCTGTTGCCTTTCTCTTGGCAGCGACCTCGGTTCACCCCCATTAGTTTTGGAGGAAGCAGCCTCTATGGCTCTGGGTCTCAGGCCTCAACAAATCACCCTCCTCCATTCCCAGTCCCCAGCAAAACACATGGAGTCTTCAGAAAGAAGCCACCCCACTTCGCTGAGAAAGCGTCCGTGGGTGACTTTTCTATCCAGTGTTTACGGCTCAGGTTCTTGTTTAAAAAAACTCCCCACATAGGAAAGGTGGGAGGCCGCAGGGTCCCGTAACACCAGCACACCGGCCCCCCAGCCCTGGCTGAAGCGGCCAGAGCCCAGCGGAGACCAGAGCAGTAGGGTGAGCAGACACGACAGCCGCTGCCCCCACTCCCGGCCCAGGAGAGTCAGCCGGGCGCCCAGGCCAAGGCAGTGGGTATTTTCAGCCTCCGGCAGCATTAGCAGGGCCTGAGAGGCGTCAGCCATATTGTATTTCATGTGCCCCAGGCACTGGGCCAGCGACGGGGCCCTGCGGAGCCAACCTTTCGTCCTTGCCTCCGGCCTGGGCCCCATCTCCCTGTCTGCTGGTTTCCAGAGCCAGACCAGGGCAGAGGCACATGGGAGGGGTTCCGGCCAGGCCCACTGGGCACCGGAAACGGGTGACAGGAGGGACTGGCCGCTCGAGAACGGGCTTGGGCACCTCAGCAGCCCCACTCCCCACCCATCCCCTCCATAAACATTGTGAGAAGTGTTTCTCTCTGGGCACGGCACAGGGGGTGGGTGACTCACTGTCCCGGCTTGCCCCGGACGCTCGTGGGTTTACCACTGCAAGTCCCACGTCCCACGAAACCCCTCGGGCCTGGGCAAGCTGGGACTCCTTTTTGAAGATGCAGAAATGGAGGCCCAGGAAAGGCCGGTCCCTTGCCCAGGTTCATGCAGCGAGGTGAGGAGCTGGCACCGGAACCCCAATCTGTCCAACGCTTCCGGCCCCCTCCCCAGGCCAGGCCTGCTTCCTGCCAGGACAGCCGAATCCAGGAGCCCTGACGGCTCTTCCTCCTCCACACCTCTCCCACCGCAGCCCTCCCTCAGCCCCTCATTATTTTATTTTTCTCAAGGCTGCATCAGAATCACCTGGAGGGCTCGTTAAAGCAGGTCGTTAGGCCCCACCCCCAGAGTTCGTGATTCAGCAGGTCTGAGTGGGGCCTGAGAACCTGCATTTCTAACCGGCCCCAGGGGATGCTGATGCCGCTGCTCAGGGACCACGCTTTGAGAATACCTGATGTAAATCACAGCTCCGATGAAGTCTCACAAAACCTCTGGACCTCCCCGTGGCTCACTGAGTAAAGGCCCAGGTCTGGGTTCAAGGCCTCTGTGATCCAGTCTCCATGGCCCGCACAGCTCCCCTCCACACCAGGCCCCCACCCTGCCAGGCTCCCCTATGGGCTCAGCAGCTGCTCTGCCCTCCTGGCTCTGTGTCTTTGCTCAAGCTATTCCTGGTCTGGCCCCCACGGCCCCTCCACAAACACAAATCCCCTTAAAGAAGCTTGTCTGTGGGGCACCTGGGTGACCCAGTCTGTTGAGCATCCAACTCTTGATTTCAGCTCAGGTCGTGATCTCCCGGTCAGGAGATGGAGCCCCGTGTGGGACTCTGCACTCAATGGGGAGTCGCCTTCCCCTCTTCCCCTCCCCCCCAAATAAATAAATAAATCTTAAAAAAAAAAAGAAGTCTGTCTGTAATGCTCCCTCCTCCAGATGCCCCCAGGGCTCCCTTCAGTCAAGAGGAAAGATGCCCCCCCTCAGCTCACAGCTCCTATTTCATCCTGCCCTGCGTAACAGCTGTCCTTGTCGCTGGTCTGTAGGCTTCTTGAGGACACGGACTTTTTTCATCTTTGTCTACATATATTTATTAAATGCATGTGACACCAGAAGGCAGAACCAGGACAACGAATGGATCTTCAGGGAGACCGATTTGGTCTCAACCTGAGAAAAAACTTGTAATAAAGCAAACAGTTTGACACCAGCTCTTGAGGTCCTGCCAGGAGAGTGTGAGCTCCCTGTTGCCTCTAGACACCCTCAGTGAGGTTGGATGAGCATCTACAAAGTTGCTAAAGTCCCTGGTCAGGCAGGTACTGATCACTCCAACCTCCTTCTCAGGCCCCTCTGTCCCCAGGAAAGCCTGCCAAACCCACTGCCCCGCAATCTAGACCCCCTGAAGCCTCCACGGGCTGGCTGGACCTTACCAGAGGAGAGTGATGGTAGGCAAGCATGAGTTTTTGTCCATGGCCTTCACTGTCTGATTATAAGACATTACCAGTGGGGAGGGACTCTGCTCCAGGCCAGCCTACCTCCCTCTTCTGATTATGGCCTCCTCAGAACAATTAGCCCTTCCTCGATGCACCTGTACCCACTTCCCTCACCTCATTCACACCTGTGCCTCCAGCTTCACGGGCTAGGGTAAGCAGCTTATCTATGGGTAAGCTGAATATAGGTTTGCTCCTGCTGGGGGTCCTTGGGAATAGGGCCTAGCACCACACCAGGCATACATGAACACTCAGTAGGTGTACACTTACATCCCATTCCTGCTCAAACCCTTTCCCCATCCAAGATGTCTTACCAAGTACACACCCATGGGCAAATGTCCTCTTGCCCTTTCCCATCTGCTCTTGAGAAAGATCCTATATAACCCATTCCAATCAAGGAGGCTGGGACTGAGGGTTCCCGTCCCTGCCATCCCTGGGGGAAATTGTACTGTTTGGATCAGACAAGCTTGAAAGACTCACTTGATTGCATTTTGGCGAAGTAAACCGTTTCTATGCTTTTTGTTTATTTGTTGGTTGGTTGGTTGTTTGAAGAGGGAAGAGAAGGATTTTCTGGAATCTAGACTCATGGCTTGGTGGGGCCTATCCAGGAGCAGCACTGATTGTAAGAGTTGGGTGAGGCCTGCTGTTTGTACCATTCAAGACACCCTGCCCTGGCTTCCTCCCCCACCAGGAAGTGCCCAGCAGTCAGTTTCAAAGCTTGGTTATTGGAATACGAGAAAGCCATGACCCAGGGGACCCAGCCGGAGAACACCCAGGTCTCAGCTCACCTTCTGCCAACCTCTAGGTCTCATAAACATTCTCATTTCCACTCCTTCCTGGAGCTGGATGAGGTCACGACCTTCTGAAAGAATGCAGGGTCAGCCAGCCCATCTGAAATCTCCCCTCCCCGTGTGTGTGAAAGGAGATACGTCCAACTGTGAACACATACAGCCCACATCCTTGTGACTCAGCAGATGTAGCTGTCCTCAACCCTGTCCCTTGGAATGTCAAAGAGACCAGCCTCAGACGTCTGATGGCATTAGAACAGATGCTGCAAAGCCTGGGCCCAGAGGCGCTTTCCCCATGAGTCCTTTCGGACAATACCCAGACATCCAGATATGGCCACACGGAGATGGATGCACGTGTTCAGATACACCTAGACACACAGGCAGATGCACACACACAGAAACAAGACAGACACACACAGAAAACTCAGACACATCCAGTGATGTGTGTACACACAAACACATCCAAATACATCCACACGGAAACAGGCACACACACACATACCTGGGAAACATCCAGAAACACACACACACACATGCACACCCGCACTCTCTCTCTCTCTCTTCCAAAGGACTGGGTCAGAGTCAGATCTGTCCTCCATGCTTAACCTTGAACACTTCTTCCAACCCTAACAGGTGGCTACCGGCTCTTTGGCAGGGCCCTCTGGGTCTCTGACCTAGAAATAGGGTCACTATGACTAGAGGAGATGTAAGTCATCACACGACTAATTCAGCACCAGGAAAAGATGTTTGGCTCTTTCATTTATTTGCTAACTTTCCAAAGTCCAATTGTGAAAAGGCATAAGGACAAGAAACTCATACCTTCTTTTTCCTTCTCTTACCAGAAGCTTATCCATCCTTTAAGGCCAGACGAAAGTCGGATGCACAGTAGGCCTTCAACACCATTGTGCACTGAACTGTGTACGCCCATGAGGGGCTGGCCACTTCGGGAGAGGGTGGCTGCCCATTGCCCGGTTCTCAGGGCTCTGTTTTGGCTTCTTGCCAAGGCCCTGCAGCTACACTTGCCATTTTGGATCAACCTTTCTTTAATTCCTTCCATAAATACTTACTGAGCGCCCACAGGCACTATGCAGAAAACAGCAAATGGAGAGACCCAGGCCTGCTCTCATGAAGTGTGAGGAGAGGACAGACATCAAAACCTCAAGTAATTCTTTATTTTTTTAAATTTTATTTTATTATGTTATGTTAGTCACCATTCATTACATCATTCGTTTTTGATGTAGTGTTCCATGATTCATTGTTTGCATATGTAACACCCAGTGCTCCATTCAATACGTGCCCTCCTTAATACCCGTCACCAGGCAAACCCATCCTCCCACCCCCCTCCCCTCTAGAACCCTTAGTTTGTTTCTCGGAGTCCATAGTCTCTCATGGTTCGCCTCCCCCTCCGATTTCCCTCCCTTCAGTTTTCCCTTCCTGCTGTCTTCTTTTTTTTTAACATATAATGTATTATTTGTTTCAGAGATACAGATCTGTGATTCATCAGTCTTACACAATTCACAGCGCTCACCATAGCACATACCCTCCCCAATGTCCATCACCCAGCCACCCCATCCCTCCCACCCCCCACCACTCTAGCAACCCTCAGTTTGTTTCCTGAGATTAAGAATTCCTCATATCAGTGAGATCATATGATACATGTCTTTCTCTGATTGACTTATTTTGCTTAGCATAATACCCTCTAGTTCCATCCATGTCGCTGCAAATGGCAAGATTTTGTTTTTTTTTGTTTTGTTTTGTTTTTTTATGGCTGCATAATAGTCCATTGTATATATATATACCACATCTTCTTTATCCATTCATCTGTTGATGGACATCTTGGCTCTTTCCATAGTTTGGCTATTGTGGACATTGCTGCTATAAACATTGGGGTGCACGTGCCCCTTTGGATCAGTACATTTGTATCTTTGGGGTAAATAGTGCAATTGCTGGGTCGTAGGGTAGCTCTATTTTCAACTTTTTGAGGAAACTCCAAACTGTTTTCCAGAGTGGCTGCACCAGCTTGCATTCTCACCAACAGTGTAGGAGGGTTCCCCTTTCTCCGCATCCTTGCCAACATCTGTCGTTTCCTGACTTGTTAATTTTAGCCATTCTGACTGGTGTGAGGTGATACCTCATTGGGGTTTTGATTTGGATTTCCCTGATGCCGAGCGATGCTGGGCACTTTTTCCTGTGTCTGTTGGCCATTTGGATGTCTTCTTTGCAGAAATGTCTGTTCATGTCTTCTGCCCATTTCTTGATTGGGTTAGTTGTTCTTTGGGTGTTGAGTTTGATAAGTTCCTTATAGATTTTGGATACTAGCCCTTTATCTGATATGTCATTTGCAAATATCTCCTCCCATTCTGTCGGTTGTCTTTTGGTTTTGTTGACTGTTTCCGTTGCTGTGCAAAAGCTTTTCATCTTGATGAAGTTCCAATAGTTCATTTTTGCCCTTGCTTCCCTTGTCTTTGGCAATGTTTCTAGGAAGAAGTTGCTGCGGCTGAGGTTGCTGCCTGTGAAAACCTCAATTCTTTTTTTTTTTTTTTTTAAAGATTTTATTTATTTATTTGACAGAGAGAGAGACAGCGAGAGCAGGAACGCAAGCAGGGGGAGTGGGAGAGGGAGAAGCAGGCTTCCCGCCGAGCAGGGAGCCCGATGTGGGACTCGATCCCAGGACCCTGGGACCATGACCTGAGCCGAAGGCAGACGCTTAACGACTGAGCCACCCAGGCGCCCCTCAATTCTTTTTTTAAAGATTTTATTTATTTATTTGACAGAGAGAGACACAGCGAGAGAGGGAACACAAGTAGGGGGAGTGGGAGAGGGAGAAGCAGGCTTCCTGCTGAGCAGGGAGCCCGATGCGGGGCTCGATCCCAGGACCCTGGGATCATGACCTGAGCCTAAGGCAGACGCCTAACGACTGAGCCACCCCGGCGCCCCGAGCAATTCTTGACGTAAATATTTATGTGCTGAATTCTGTTTCCCTCCGTTCCCCCTGAAATTCGTATGTTGAAGTCCTAACCTCCAATACCTTTGGCTATGCCTGTATTTAAAGGGGTAATTAAGGTAAAATGAGGTCACACGGGGGTTCCTAATCCAATATGACTAGTGTTAGGAGGTTAGGACCCAGACGTGCAGGGGGAGGGCCAATGAGAGAGGCCTCAGAAGAAACCAACCCTGCTGACACCTTGATCTTAGACTTCTAGCCTCTAGAACTGTGAGAAAATAAAGTTGAGTTGTTTAAGCCCACACCAGTCTGTGGTACTTCATTATGGCCACCCTAGCAAACTAATACGATATTTAATTAAAATGAATGAGTGTCATGAAGGTGTAATGAGAAGTTATAGAAGGGGGACTTAAGCTCTTCTGGAAGTGGGGGAGGGTCACAGGAAGTGTCATTTAAGCTGAGACCTAAAGAATTAGAAGTTGACTCCCAAAAGACAGAAAGTAGGTGGGGCTTGGGGTGGGGGAGGGGACACTGGACTGAGGACATGTGCCCTGGTCTGGAAGCAATGGAGAAGGAGTCCCTGTGAGGAACACAGGGTGCTCCTGGCCTGACAGCTGGAGCACAGCGAGCGAAGGGCTCAAAGGCTAGAGCAACAGGCCTGGGCCTGATCACGAGGCACATCCTGGACCATGTTCAAGATTCTGGGATTCAAGATGAGAGACAAGAGAAAGGGGAGAAACAGGGGATTCGTTTTCACTTAAAGAAATGCTTCTGGGGGTACCTGGCTGACTCAGTCGGTGGAGCATGCAACTCTTGATCTTGGGGTTGTGAGTTCAAGCCCCACGTTAGGTGGAGAGACTACTTAAAAAAAAAGAACTGCTTTTTAGCCAAAGACACAAACCAGTATCACAGGAGAGAGGGAAGGAAGGAAGGAGGGTTGGATAGGAAGGGACTCAGATTGCAGTGCAGCTCTGAGAGAGTCTCAGCTGGGGGACTGGGGAGCCCCAGGACAAGGATTAGTGGGTCCCACACTAGACAGGCGTGGCCTGGTTCTAGAACCTACCATTCCCCCCCCATCTAGCCCCCCGCCCTGCCATGTTCAGTCATTGGCTCAGTCATCAGCCTGGGGAGAGAATAGCTTCAGTATGAATGGTCTGGTGGATCCTGAAGGTGCTGGGGGCTGGGGGCCAGCCCCTAACAGTGCTCCTTCCTGCAGGCTGCCCCTGAAGGAGAGCCTCGCGGCCAACTCTGCACCTCCCACACTTCTCTCTTTCCTTCTTCCCTTCATTCCTCCCGTCATTCCTTCCACCCTGCCTTCCCTCCTTAGATCTTTAGTAATCATACCACAGGTCCTGAATGAAAGCACAAAGCAGCACACTCAGTGCCAGACTCTGTTTCTGCTTCTGGCCTCCCAGCAGGCCCCCTCCACAGAGGGGAGAGTTGGATGGCCAGCGGAGAGCCTCTGGCACCAGTGTGGGGGGAAAGCGCCTCATGCTCTCTCCTGTGTTTAATAGGTCTTTGCTGAGTGTGCAGAATCAGGCACCACACAGAAGAGCCCAGCAAGAGGTGCATCCAGGCCCCAGGAGCCCTCTACCGGGAGTCTAGGCCACCAGCATTGAATACCACTCTTGGCCATGGTCATTCTTTTTTAGCAACTCTCAAAGTTGCCTATGGTCCCAGAGTGCAGTTAAATTATGTAAATAAAAAATCCCTTAGGTTTGCCAAGTTCTTCAGAGTTGACAAATCTCCTTTGCAGAATTGTTCTCAGTGAGGCACTCATGATAAGTAGCAATGATATTATTATTACCATTTCATAGATTCAAAAAATCGAGGTCCAGGGGCACCTGGTTGGCTCAGTAGGTAGAGTATGTGGCTCTTGATCTTGGGGTCATGAGTTCGAGCCCCATGTTGGGTGTAGAGATTACTTAAATAAATAAACTTAAAAAAAAAAAAAATCAAGGTCCACAAAAGTTGAATGACAAGATCAAGATGCAACAGATGAAAAATGCCAGGACTTAGCCCAGGTTTTTTGGTTCTGAGTGGTGAGATACTAGGACTGATAAGAACCAGAAAAAGGAATTGATGAAAGGCATAAGATCACCTTCTCTCAATTCAAAATGAGATGAAGAGCCCCAAGTGCAGTCCTGCCCAGGAACGGGGGAATGGCCCAGAGGGCTTTTCAAATCCTGTCCAGCTTCTGGGTTTAAACTCAGAGATATGAAGACACCCAGAGTAAGAGTTGGCGATCCAAGTCTACTTGGGCTCGGAAGATGTCCTCAGACCAGGGTCCTTAAGCAAACTCCAACGGGAGGTGATGACTGAGGAGGTGGAGCTGGGAGGGGCAGGGGGTATTTTCTGCACCTTTTCTTTAAAACGGGAATATGAATGGGGCGCCTGGGTGGCTCAGTTGGTTAAGTGTTTAACTTTTGATTTCAGCTCAAGTCATGGTCTCAGGGCCATGAGATCGAGCCCTGCATCAGGCTCCGCGCTGGGCGTGAAGCCTGCTTAAGATTGTCTCGCTCTCTCTCTCTCTCTCCCTCTCTCTCTCCCTCTGCCCCTCCCTGCCTCGCTTGCGCTCTCTTGCTCTCTCTTTCTCTCAAAAAATAAAATAAAATAAAATGGGACTATTAATTCAGCCCAGGGACACTCACAGGATGAGCTCTGATCAAGGTGCCAATAAAAGAACAGAGAAAAGCCCATCATTGAGTTGCAAGGGGCAAGGCCCACCCAGGCGTAGTCATCACGCAGTTTCATGTCCTGTCCACTCCAGCATCTGATGACCTGATGACCATTAGGATCTATTTTTTTTTTTTTACCTCACTCCCTCTCTTTTATTATTTTAATGTAATATTTGATAGATGCAAAAGAGTTGATAACTAATATGTAAATAAGAAAGCACAATAATGAACGCCCATAAGCCCAGCATGAATGCAGGGTTGGCTAGAACACTGCCAATAGCCTGGCACCCACCTTTGTGCTCCTCTCCATCTCAGCTCAGATGAGCTCCTCCTCATCTCAAGGTAAGCTTCACCTTGAATTTTGGGTAATGTCATTGCCTTGCTTTTAACATATAGGTTTATCATATTTGCATTTATTGCTCAACGATGTATGGTATAGTTTTTGAGCTTTATAATAATAGTATCATACTGTATGTGCTTCTCTGGGATGCTTTTTTTCCACTCCACTCTGTGTCTCCAGGAGCGGGAGAGAAGAATGTGGATTAGGGGGTAGGCAAAACTGGGCTGAATCTAGATCTCAAGTGCTCAAGCTGCGTGACTACATGCAAATTTCTTAACTCTGTTGAGTCTCAGCTTCCTCATCTGTATAAATGGGGCTCTTGTTCCCCTTATAAGGTTATGAAGAGGGTATAGTAAAAGCCTGTACGTGAAGTGTTCCTCTTGCAGAACAGGTTTTTAAAAATTACTATGAGCTTCTGTTGTTTACTTTTTCTCTTGTTTTTCTTCTAGCTCAGGGGTGGAGATCACTGATCACTGATCCACAGGGGGAAAATCCTTACAAAATTACTTCCCCCTAGATAATACAATCAACTGTTTCTTAGATTAAGAACTGGGAACATGAATTTTATTCAGTAAGTGAAGACATTACTAAAATATGTACTTCAGCTATATACTATGACTTGCAATTAGATGGAGGGGGAGAGAAAAAGAGAACTAGTGGGAGAAAGGGAAACACAGGAGGAGAGAAACTATGAGTGCTAGGTCACCAACTGTGTCTTTGCTTTTTGAAAAGACAGTTACCCATTGTTCACCACTCTTCAATTGCTCCGATCCCTAAGCCCATCAAGGTTTGCTTAGAATGGGATCCTCTCAGCCGACCACTGAAGAAGACATTATTCTTTGGCGTCCAGCTGCAGCAAACAGAACAATGTCGGGATGGCCAGCGCCAGATAAAATTCCTTGTGATATCTCAGTCCTTAGTTGAGCTCTTTTCACATATACCTACTTTGATTGTCTCTAGAGCATTGGGCTTGATTTTCTTTCACAGAGATTTTGTGGTTCACCTCTTATGATATGGTCTTCATTTGCTTCCAAAATAGGGTTTTCACCAAATAAATATGTGAGTGGAAAAGGCAAATGCAATCTAAGATCTGGAGTCAGGAAGGCTGGTGAGATTGACATTAAAACACAGTGCTCTAAAATATTTATGTGTGCATTTGTGAAATATTAATGCAGCATCCTGCAAACACACAGGCAATCACCCCGGGGCAGGGCTCCCTCAGATCTCTTTGAAGACTTGCCTTTTTAACCGAGCACAGCTTTCGTCACTGGAATATTCCATTAACCTCAGAGTACAATGTGGTCTCTTTCAGCCTTGAAGTGTCAGCGGGCCAACACAGCCTTCTTCAGAGCCAACCCTACATACCTGGTTCAGCTGCCCCCCTTGTCTTCACACCTGGGGGGCACCAGCCATCCGCTAGCAGAGAGGCTGCAGGGACTGAGCCTTTCTATGGGAGAGCCATGGGCGCCTGGCTTCTTCTGGCTACTGGCCCTCAAAGGCATCCTCAAAGGCCCACCTCTGTTCAGTGCCTGGCCCTGTGCTTCCCAAGGGATTTGGGAGACCTAGTAGGTGCCATCAAACACCAGAGAGCTGGGCTGAGGGGAGTCGGTCAGTGGGGCTTGATTGGTAACAAGCCTGGATGAGAAGAAGCCTAGGAGGAACAGTCTGTGGGCAGGGGGGAGTCCCGGACTGCGGACCCCTTCAGGGCAGGCGCCATGTCTGTCCTGTTCACTCTCCTAAACCCAGCATCTAGAACACTGAGAGGCACATACTAGTTCCCTGACTGACTCGCAGCCCATGCGAGGTAGACTGATGTCCCCACTCCTCAACAGAGTTCCTTTACTGTGAAAAGGTGGACAGAAGCACGTGTGACAATGTCATCCATTTCCAGGAATGAAGTACAAGGCAGGGCGCAGTAAAGGACTGATGAGAACATGTTTAAAATGAAGCAAAGTGAAAAGTCCATCTGTTTCCTTGAGGGTCTACATAGTTCACCGGACTGAAGAAAGGAGCACTGTGCTAGGAGGCAGGAAGTCTGGGCTTTCATCAAACATTTTCACAAATGTGCTGTGTGACACAGAACTAGTCACTTCCTCTCTCCAGGCTTCAATTTCCTCTTCAGTCAAACGTAGCAGCTGGGCCACACAAACTCCAAAAGGCTAACTCTGTGCTCATGGTTGGAAACTCACGGCTGGGTTTGTCAATGCCGGTCACTGCTCTGCTCCCCAGCAAGAGGGCAGTCCCCTATCCTCTACCACACGTCACTTCCCAGGAGCTCCCAGTGAGCCCCTGTTCCAGAACATTCCCCGCTGACGGATGAGCCCCATCACAGCCGAGAGCCCCTCACAGGCCCTGGGGCCCTGGACCTGGTTCCCAGCCTCAACTGTCCTCCAGAGGCTGCAGTGAGGCAGAGAGCTGGTTCTGCCTGAGAACAAGGACACCCAGGAACCACAGGTCAGCTGCAGAGCTTCCTCAACACACTGACAGCTCCTCTCCCTTTCTGCCTGGGAGCTTTTCTGAAACTGGGCTGCCTTTCTGTTCCCCTGGGGCCATTTTGCTCTGGATCCATGCACTGACGAAAGCAGTGTGGCCCACTCCCTCACAGGATGTGCTTCAAACCTGCTGCTCACTCGGCCTCCCTTTCTCCCCAGGCCTTTTCTTTTCGGCCCTTTTTCCTCCCCCCTCTCTTCTTCCTGGCTCACTTTCCCCTCACGCACCTTCCAAGACTTCCCCTTTCTTCCCACCCCTTCCCACGTACCTTCTCAGTCTCAGTGCCTCACCCTGACCTCTGGCTTCTAAAGACCTTCTCTTGGGCTTCTGGTCAGCGTCACCATTCTTTTGGCCTGGAAAGCAGGGCCCAGATTTCTACGTCATTAAGCCTCCCTTACTTCCAGGTCCATGTAACCCATCTCTTTTTCCTGTCCTTTCTCCCTGTGGGTCCTTCTTTGCCCTTCTCCATCCACATCTTTTAAGAGTCCCCTGCCCCAGGCGTCTGGGTGGCTCAGTCAGTTAAGTGTCTGCCTTTAGCTCAGGTCATGATTTTGGGGTCCTGGAATCGAGCCCCATGTTGGACTTCCTGCTCGATGGAGAGTCTGCTTCTCCCTCTCCCTCTGCTTTTCCCCCTCCCCCCCTCACTTGTGCTCTCTCTCTTCTCTCAAATAAATAAATTAAACCTTTAAAAAAAAAAAAAAGTCCCCTGCCCCATCTTGGCCATGGTTGGCAAATATATTTGTTTTCTAGGGCCGCCCTAACAAAGTAGCACAGACAGGTGGCTTAAACAACAGGAATTTATTTTCTCATAGCTCTTGAGGCCATTAGCCTGAGACCGAGGTATTGGCAGGGTTGGTTTCTTCTAAGGCCTCTCTCCTTACCTTGTAGATGCCTGTCTTCTCTCTGTGTCTTCACACGGTCTTTCTTTGATGTCCTATCTCCTCTTCTTCTAAGGACACCAGCACATTGGATTGGGGCCCACCCCAATGACCTCATTTTAACTTAATTACCTCTTTAAAGACCCTTACTCCAAATATAGTCATATTCTGTGGTACCAGGGGTTGGGAGACACAACGGAGCCCCTACCAGCAGGGGCGATGGTAATAGTGGGGGGGGGGCACAGGCATTATATGCTGTGTCTGTGCTGACTGGGGGGCGGAAAACCTTTAGGGAAGGATGTAGAAGGCAGGTGCCCTATAGTCCAGAGGGGATGGTTCACCGTGACCTTCGGAGACACCCTCCACTCAGCACCCCAAGCCTGGGTGCTCGCCCAGAGTCCGGCACCTGAGCTAAAGAAAACCAGACGGGGATAGCCCTGGAAGAAGCCAAGCATCAGGTAAATCAGAAGTTTAATAAAAGTGAAAAAAAATTACAATACAGTGGGCTACTTTAGAAGGCCTAATCTGTTGGTCAGCCCAACATGCTGACTCCATGTGGGTTCTGGGAGGTCACAGGATTGGTCCGTCACACCCTAAGATTCACTTTTCTCACTTGTCTTGTTCCCATGGGGGAGGTCTCTGTCTTTCTGGTGTAATTTTCGACCAGGCTAGTTCTGAACTCCCTCATCCTGTGAGGAAACCTGCCCAAGTCTGACCTTCCCCCATGATGATGATGTTCATTGACAGCATTTTCTCAAGTCCACACCTCACCCGAGGTTCTGAGGTTGGCAGACAGGTGAAAGCCCGTTTTATGGAGAATAAGAGCTTTGAGGATGTCAGGGCCTCCCCCACAGGAGACGGCCACGGCTCCCAGGGGCTCCCTGCTCCTCTGTAAGTGCTCCTGAACCCTGCAGGCTCATCTGTCTCGCAAAGCGTTCAGGGATGCAGAACGCCTGGGTGCTGGTGACGAGTGGGGACCCGGAGTCTGCGCAGAGAGAGCCGGCCCACCTACGAGGTGCTGCTCCTCCTCCGTGGGTGGACAGCTTTCCTCTTGGCGATGTCCTCCTCTGTGTCACTCTCACAATTCCTCTGGAAAAAAAAAAAAAGAGGCCCAGGGCAAGAGGGTCACGAGAGGCCAGTGATGGGGTTGCGCTGGGCAGCCTGGCTGATACTGGGCCAAGGGGCCTGCAAGCCGGGGAGGTGGGCATTGAGGTGAAGGCTGTTGCTCCGTCTAGAGTCTGGGGATGGGGTGGGTGGGGGTGGGGAGGGACCAACTGCCTTGAGGCCTCCTTCCCAGGAGGAAGGAAAACAGGCAGCGCATCTGGGAAAAACCAGGCACCAGGAGACGCCAAATCATAATAATAATGAAGATGATATCTGGTGCTCTTTGTAGCTGCCACGTAACCAAGACCACTTGGGTAAGTGTTCAGGGTCTCCTGAACTCAGCCTGGAGAGGATGGGGGGCAGGGGGGAGCCACAGGGACCTCCCCAAGCTCTGATGGCCACTGCTCCTCACCCCCTCTGCTCTGACTGGCTTAGGCTGCATCTTTGGCTTTTGGGCTCCATCTTTATGAAAGAGGAAAAGAGTAAAGGGCATTCCATGGCTCAACCAGAGTCAGGGCAGCCATCCTGGAGGTCACAGTGCCTTTTTTATTCAGGCCACATCAGTCTAATCAAATTATTTTTTTAAGATTTTACTTATTTATTTGTCAGAGAGAGAGAGAGCACAAGCAGGGGGAGCAGCAGGCCGAGGGAGAAGCAGGCTCCCTGCTGAGCAGGGAGCCGGATACAGGACCTGAGCCACCAGGCGACCCCAGTCTAATCAAATTATTAAAATTTATTAAAAGAGGTACTAATTCAGAAAGACTTCAGTGCGTCATAAATAATCTGTTCTTGGATGTTCAATTTTAAGGCTGCCTGAACAAAAGGACCTATTATTATTATTATTATTATTATTATTATTATTATTTTATTATTATTATTATTATTAAAGGAAATTCCCTTTGAGAAAACTGTATAATAGATGTCTGGGACCCAAGCCTTCCTTTTCCACTTGTAGAATGAGCCATTGAGCTGATGGCACTGAGTGGGCTATTTTTAAATGTGTGCACAGGGACAAAAATTAAGAAAGAAATTTACATTCTTTCCAATTACTCTCCAGTCCTGTCCCCCATGGTCCCCATCATGTGAGAACAAGTCACTTGCCGTACGCCCTGACAGGGCCTTCTCTCTCTCCTCCCCCTGGCCTGAGCCAGCTGGAAGTCCAAGGTCAAGATTAACTTTAGCCAGGGGCGCCTGGGTGGTTCAGTCGTTAAGCATCTGCCTTCGGCTCAGGTCATGATCCCGGGGTCCTGGGATCGAGCCCCGCATCGGGCTCCCTGCTCTGCGGGAAGCCTGCTTCTCCCTCTCCCACTCCCCCTGCTTGTGTTCCCTCTCTAGCTGTCTCTCTCTCTCTGTCAAATAAATAAATGAAATCTTAAAAAAAATAAAAAATAAAAATAACTCCAGCTCTGCTGAATAGCCACTTTTTAGCATGAGTCAGAGCCAAACAATGAAAAAGTAAGCTGGGGGAAATCTGCCTGTCATTAACAGGGATTTTCAGAGGGAAAGTCCAGTCCCCTTGAATAGCAGATGAGGAGAGCAGTCAGAGAAGGGACATGGCTTTGCCACAGTTGCTTAGGGCCTCTGGTGCCATAAACCCTCAAATCAAGAGCAAGAATCAAGAGCTTCGGCTGAAGAAAGTGGACCCCAGGATGTGGCGCGGAGGGAGGTCCTGGGATGCAGCCCAAGAGCTGCGGGTCCTGGGGCTGTTCAGGGCTGACGGCCCCATCCGTCCCAGGCAGCTGCCCTTCCTGTGCCATCCCAGACACTTCTGGGGCCTCCCCACATTTGATATGCAGCAGGGAGCATCTGTCCCGGGCACCTCTACAAGCAGAAATACTAACTGCATTCTGAAGCACTTGGCACTGCATTTTAGTCTATGGGGAGATTTTATACAATAATAACTGCTAATACACACTGAGCACTTCTAATGACAGGCTCTAAGGTTATGTCATCATTTAATCCTCGTCACTACTCTATGAGGTAGGAACTGTTGTTAACCCCATTTTACACAGGACAGCATTTTGGCACAGAGAGGTTAAATAATTTCCTCAAGGTCACACAGCTAGTAAGTGGCCGATATGAATTCTGAAAGTCTGGTTCCAGAGGCCACACTCCTGAGTAAGTTCCTCATTTTAAATGTACATAAACAGTAACAAGCTAGTCAAATATCATCTAAGTATTATTGTTGTTGTTGTTGTTATTGTTATTGATGGCAATCTAAAGCAAAACAGAAATGGAAAAATTGAAAAACGAATATTAAGCTCTCATTCTACAGTAGATCTTCGGATTATCAGGAATACATTTTGGATTGACTGTGGTAGCCGTGTAATTCAGAGCCCTCAAGGGCCCTAGCAGGCTGCAAGTCCTCAGGGAAAAGACTGGGACAGCGAAGCGGCAGCAGCAGTCCCTTTGAAAGCCCACCAGGAAAGGATTCAAGATCCTCCAGAAGCCCATGCTGCCCCATCGGAGTGCTCCCCTCCTGGCACCACCCCAGCGGCCCCCCCAAATGTGCAACCTCTGCCGATCACGCAGCACAGAGGACAGGACGAGCAGAACCGGTGAGAAACAGTTAGCACCCACCTGCTCCCTTCCATCCCCGAGCTCCAGGCCACCCCAGAATCCTGCCCAAGAAGAGAACGCTGCATTTACCTACCAGGTCCTCCTCTGGCCTCAGGTGCACCTTCTTCATCAGGGAGCGGGTGAGGTGGTTACACAAGGAGACAATGCTGAAGGAGAGCTGAGGGAGAGAGAAAAGGGGCTGCCAGGTGAGACCGTGCACAGAGACCCGCCGGGGCCCCCTGCTCCCCACCCCAAACCCTGACACACCTTCCATCGCCTGCGGACATATTGCTTCTTGAAATTCTCCAGGTTGACCACAGACTCCCTGCGGACCAGGGCTTGCTGGTTGTCCACCGGCTGGGAGACAAAGCAGAGCTTGGTGGCTTGACACTGGGCTTGGGTCAGCAGCCACCCACCCTCCTTCAAACCCCCAGCCACATGCTGTCCTTAGCCTGACTCTGGCACCTCCTCATAGGGCAGGGCATGCAGAAGGCCATCGCATTGAGGCCAATGGTTACAGATTTCTCAGCTTTCAGGAGATGCCCCTGGTGCCATTATATTAGAACACAGCCAGACACACACTCTGGCTGGGCTGGAGACTCGTCCCCCCAGAGGGGAAGAATGGGAGGCAGAGCCTTCAATCACGGCTCACTTTGGGGAAGCGTCATTGGACAGCAGCCTAGGATGCCCACTGTGAGCTGGGCTGGTACTGGGCTTAGCAAAACAAGAGGGCAAATAGAACATTAGGACTCCGTTCAAAAGTAAATTGAAGGAAATGGGGGCTTCAGTGGAGAGGGAGAGGAAATGGGATGTATAGTTGCCTTTCACAGCCTGGCAGTTAAAGCTCAGCTTAAATCCTGACTTCTCCAACAAGCTGGCCTAGCTTCACTAAGCCTCAGTTTTCTCATCTGTATTATGGGGATAATAGCTTTATTATGGCATAATTGACATATAAAAAAACTGGACATGTTTAATGTAAACAATTTGATGAGTCCATTCCCTCTTGAATTCCTCCCTTTCTGTAAAACAAAGTTTTCCTAGATCAAAAGATAGGTTTCAGAGGTTCTTTGAACCCCCTGAAATGGTTTGCAAATTTTAGTGTGCAAACTTGTACATGAATGTTCAAAGCGGCATTGTTCATTAATAGCCAAAAAGTAGACACAACTGAAATGTGTATCACCTGATGAGTGAATAAACAAACTTCTCTACAATGGAACATAATTCAGAAATATTATCCATAATATAGTTGAGCCTTCAACAATGCAGGGGTTAGGGCACTGAACCCCTACACAGTCAAAAACCCACATATGACTTTTGACTCCCCAAAAACTTAACAACTAACAGCCTACTGTTGACCAGAAGCCCTACTGATAACATAAACAGTCGACTGACACATATTTTGTATGTTATATGTTTTACGTACTGTATTCTTACAATAAAGCAAGCTAGAGAGAATAAAGTGTTGAGAAAATTTTAAGGATGAGAAAATACATTTACAGTGCTGTACTGTATTTATGAAAAAATAATCCACATGAAAGTGGACCCCCATAGTTCACACCTGGGTTGTTCAAGGGTCCATTGTACTGACAGATACTACAATGTGGATGAACCCTGAAAACATTAGGTTGAGTGAAAGAATCCAGACACAAAAGGCCACATATTGTATGATTCTATTTACATAAAATGCCCAGAATAGGCAAATTGATAGAGACAGTAATGAGATTGGTGGTTGCCAGGGCTAGAGGGGGCGGGGGGCGCTGAGAGAGGACTCTGAGAGGGTATGAGGTTTTTTTTGGATTGACAAAATGTCCCGGAGTTAGATGGTGGTGATTGTTGCACAACCTTGTGAAGATACTAAAGACTACTGAACTGTATTCTTTTAAATGGGGAATTTTATGGTATGTGATTTATATCTCAATAAAAAATTTAATTTAATGGGTGTGTACACATATACATTTCTTCCAAAGAGAGCTGATCGATTTCATCCATTCGCAGAGAACTCTGTGACCTCAAGAAAATGAACTGCCAGGGATGACCCATACGGTGCCACCCAGCTCGATTTTTCTCTCTGCTCTCACAGCTTCCTCACAGCAATGCCTCATTTGGCTCCTCAGTGAATGCTGAGTGACGTCGCTCGTGGGTTCCTGGGCGCTGCTCTTGTCTCCCCTCCATGCTTGGAGCACTCCTCCATTCTTGCTGGTTTTTCATCATGGCGCTTGGCACGGGGAAGCGGGCACATAGGGCTGGCCCACACTGCTGGGGACCTAAAATCTCCCGGCAGGAGGCGCACTTTCCATGCCCACCCCAGCCCCTGTGCTCCCGGAAGGTCCCCGTGTGTTTCAAAGCCCAGTTCAAACATGACCTTCTCCAAGACAGCTTCCGAAAGGCAGTGACTCTCCCCCTGCCAGGACCGAAACACAGGGGAGCTCCCTCAGTATTCCTCACCAACCTCGGCCAGCTCTGCAGTGGGGCCGTCTCACTAGTGAAAAACAACTTGAGGGCACAGAAAGAATTTTCTTCATGGTTTTGTCAGTGTCCTCTGCCCCACCTCCTCCCCACCCAGAGCAGACACCGGCGGGTGCTTAACAGCTATAACGTTCGTTTCCCCGAGTTGCTGAAGAGACACACTGGAATGAAATCCTCGGACCCGGGACCTGCTCACTCCTGCCAATGACAGGCCCGGGCTTCTGGATCAGCAGCCGTGACATCATGGCTCCCCAGGGCTCTGCCTGGGAGTCAACAGAGCTCTGTGGGGGTCAGGGAGCAGGGAGGAAAGTGCACATACCCTTGACATTGGAGGGGGGATGAGAAAGCCAGGGGCTGTTCACGCTCCCAAACTAAAACACTCTTTGGGCCAGAGACTGAGGGGGGGAATGAGGGGAGGGGGAAGGAGGAAGACAGAGAGGGAAGAGAAGAGGATGAGGCCGCTGAGGGGACCATCCAGCTAAGCTCTCCTAGCTCTTTCCTTCACCGCCTCTCACCTCCTCTGTCGCACCGGCAAGCCCAGCCCTGGGTCTAGGTCTCACCCGAGGGGAGACACAAAAGAGGGCAGAGCCTGACTTTAACTGGTATCAAAGCCTTCCAGCAGCTTCCCGGCACCCTTGATGGAACCCAACAAGCTCACCAAGCCCCCCAAGGCCTGCACCATCTGGGTCCTGCTCCACCTGATTTCCTCTTCCCTCTCTCCTTTCTGTCGCTGTGGCTCCCACAGTCTGCTTGCTGGCTCAGGAACCCAAAATCTCAGGGTCTTTGCTCTTGCTCCTTCATATATTCACTTTGTCACTTTGTTCAGTCTTTGCTCAAATGTCACTTCCTCAGGAAGCCTTCCTCGACTTCTCTATATAAAATAGCACCCCAAGTGCCCCAGACAACGCACTGTGCCTGCACCCTACTTCTTCCTAACAGGCATCACTACCTGACATTTTATTCTGTATTTGTTTTTTGTTACTCTCCCTCTCCCGCACCTCCCAGCAACTAGTATCTCCTTTCCAGGGTGATTCGCTGCCTCCTCAACCCACAGAACATTTCTACCTCTAACCTCACTGATGTCTGCATTCACTTTTGAGCCTAAGCCCTGCAGGGGACACTTGTACTTCACTTGGAGAGTTTGATGAGGTGGGATCAGCACACGCTGGGAGGGAAGGGACCTCTTTTTATCCACTTACTGATTGGCACTCTTGCCAGAAGAGAGAGGCCCGAACCCCATGGCTGGAAAGTCAACACGCAGTTAGGGGAATCCCATTAATAAGAATCCTACCTTCCAACTGGTCCAGCAGTACCAGCCATGGAGCAGAGGGGCCCAACTAAAATATGAGGGGGGACCATTCCCAGAAGCCATTAACGGGAGGTGACGCAATTGCTTCTAGGGCCCTGTCTATGTGCTACACAAAACAGCATGAACTCTGAGAAGGGGGCCACCCAGGCATAAATCTGTCAGGCTGGCCTTTCCTAATCAATGGGTCTCCTCGGTTGCCAAGAGGCTCACCACATGCTGATACTACCATCTAATCCTTGAAAGTCAGAGACATAAATTCTGCAGTGAAATCTGTTCCCAGAAGGAATATGGCACCAACACTTTTGACTAAATTAGGGGTGTCAGGGGGATGGGGCTGTGTTCTGCCTTTTCTTGGCCCTCCCCTCTCTGCGAACACACAGTACCCACCTTCCAACCTGAGGTCCTTTGGCCAGAGTATGGGCAATTCTGACCAGGCTCCTAGGAGCATGTTTAGTGTCTCGGAAAAATGTTGGAAAGGAGGCACGAAGACAGAACGCTGTGGCTGAAGTCAGGTTTTTTTTATGGAGATACAAATGGCCTTGACAAAGTCCAGCAGGGTGTGCTGGGTCAGCATCGATGCCCAGAGAGCAGAGAGTTGGAACAGCAGCTACCCCCCGGGCACAAAAAAGGAACTCTCTTTATAAGAAGAGGCACTCCGGATTTTCTCTCAATACCAGGCCTCCTCTAGAAACTGCAAACAGATTGCAACTTTTCAAATCTCCATCTGTGCC
This sequence comes from Phoca vitulina, assembly GCF_004348235.1. Classification (NCBI taxonomy): domain Eukaryota; kingdom Metazoa; phylum Chordata; class Mammalia; order Carnivora; family Phocidae; genus Phoca; species Phoca vitulina. The sequence continues at coordinate 29,862,062 of NW_022589723.1, forward strand.
ATTTCTCCAGCCCCATCCTCCATGGAAAGTCAGGGACACCTGAGCACCCACTTCCATCTCCAGGCTGGGTCTGTCTGTCTCCAGCCCCACCAATCTCCCTTAATCCAGTCTCTCTCTAGGTGGCACCTCCAACTCTCCCTTTTGATGGCTTCACTTCCCACTCTTCCCAGGAAAGGAGCACATGAGGCTTATGAGGACCTGAGTGTCTGCCTCCTTATACGTGGGTGGGGAGATCTGTGGAGAGACTGCGCCTCTGCAGGTCGTCCTGCACATAGAAGAAGGCAATGGAAAGGAGTGGGATGCCCCCTTTCCTTGCCTGACCTGGTCTCACTTTCCTGAGTTAGGTCTCCGCACTTTTAATCCTCTTTCCAGGACCTTCAGTTTTCTGAGCAATTTTTTGTCCCCAGGAAAAGTTTCCAAAGCTCTCCCTCATGTACCGGTATGGAAGACAGGAGACCTGAGAGACGTCACAACCAAATGCCACGCATGGACTGTGTTTAGATCCTGATTTGAACAAACCACCCCCAACAGGACAACCTGGAGAAAAGTGGAGACACGGGAGTATGGAATATGTATCCACATGATATTAAGGAATGATTCTTGGTTTTGTCAGGTGTGATAATGGTACAGGAGTAGTATTAAAAATAAAGTGCTTAGAAATACATGCTGAAGAATTTATGAGTGAAATAAGTCTAAAGTTTGCTTTAAAATACTCCGGAAATAGCAGTGGTGTAGGTCCATGTGAGATTATGGGCCATAACTTGCTCACTGCTGCAGCTGGGTAAGAGGCATATGGAATTCACTATACCATTCTGGATATTTGTGAAAATTTCCCACAACAAAAAGTTCAAAGCGAAAACACCCCCTCTCTTAAATTCCTGTAAAGCTCCTCTTTTATCTCCGTTTAACAGGTCCAGGCTCCTGGCCCTAATCTGGGCTCATGCCCACCCCTCCAAATTCTACATGGCACCTTCTCAGGCTACAGCTTGGGAAGGAGGTGTTGGAGGGGGGGACCCTCCGGGGGGGACCCTCCCTGAGAACGTTTCTGCCCCCTGCTGACCCCCTGACCCTTTCTCAGTCCAAATTCATCTCTCTCGTTTTTTGGAATATTGGGTATCTCGATTTTATCACTCAGCATGGCCTTTCCCATCTCCCAGTTCGGGGGGGGGGGGTGGTTTCCATCTGTCGCAGACACTGAGTCTTTTATTCAGGGGTTGTCTTGTCCTTATCTGTCACCTCCCTTCAGAACCAGAGCACAATCAGTGTTTGTCCAAATGAACTGGTCCCTTCTGCTCCTCAAATATGCCCACTGCTGGGTCTCCTCTACAGGGCAAAGAATCTTCTCCACAGGCCAAGAGTTTCACAGACAAAGGAGAAAAGGCCATTCAGTGCCACAGACCTTTCCAGAGGCTGACAGTGGGGTTGGTGGCTGGGCACACAGCCACCTCCCACATGGGCTGGGTGCCCTGCCTGTCAGAGTGAGGTGGGGGGCCGCCGTCTTCATGATCACCTGTGGGGGAGGGTGGGCAGTGCGGGGAGAGGGCTCGCGGGGGAGACTGACTTCTCCTACCATTATCACTCTGCCCCATCCCTTCACTGCCAGCCCCCTCACCGGTTACCAGGCTCTCTCCACCTTTCCTCCCGCAAAGCTGAGCTATCACGTGCCATGCGCATCTGCCTCAGAGGGGGGACAGGCTGCTGCCTTCCCCAGATGCTGACTCTCCATCTCCCTTGGGAATCCGTAATCAGGATGATGTCACACGCTCAGCCTCCCCGACAGCCCAGGGTGGCATTTGCACAGAGCAGAGGCCAACCTCTCGATACGTGCTGAATGAAAACTCTTCCTTTGTGGCTGATGTGGCCTGGCAGTGCCCCCCAGGCCTTCCTCCCTCTAGGTACCAGTGAAACATTCCCCTCCTGACACCCCATCCGGCCACTGTCAGCCCCGCCCTGCCCTTGACTCCACGGTTACGACACCAGCTATGGGCATGTGTCGGGGAATCCGGCGGATCCTCCAGCTGGGCGTTCCACGGGCCTCCTTGGGCTCTCCCCCTGGCATCAAGTTCTGATGCCAAAGGGTGACAGGAGTTGGACCGGCCAAGTGACAGAGGAAGGTCACAGCCTCCTCTAATTTCCCTGAAAGACTTGGGGGCACTTCTCAGTTCATTTGTGTTCAGAAGCTCTTAGGTACAGAAAAGGGTCTGCTTAGAAAACATCTAAATAATAAATAGTTACCAATGACAGGACATGAACACAGAAAGGATGATTCTTTCCTCCCACGATTCCACGGGAGGAAAACCACTTATGGTTCTGACCCCAGCTCTGGGGATGACCAGCTGCATGACTCCAGCCAGGTCTTGTCCTGTCAAATGCTGTAAAACGAGAGCGTCTGGTGGTTCGCCTCTCAGTACCTCCCAGCACGAACGGTGAGTGGCCGGTGCCACGATTCTGGACTAACCGCTTTCCCCTCCCTGTTCCCAGTCTCCTTAATTCAAATCAGCACCGTCTTACTCCTGTAGTGCCTTTTATCTCGAACCTTCACAAGAAAGTTTAACCTGAGTTACTCAGCTGGGGGCTTCCTTTCTTTAGGAAATCTGGTTGTATGAGGTCAAGGTCTACTGACATGGCCAAAGGGCGAGTAAGTTCTTGGAGAGACTGGAGACAGGTCACTTGTAGCCAGTCTCCCAGGCAGGGCACAGGAAACAGGGCTTCGCTATCTCCCATTTCCGATTCCAAATGCACACACTTTTGGATCTCTGAAATCAGGACTTCTCTTCTAACCAACAGCATCATATCATTACAGTGGGTCTGAAGTGAAGACAGGTGCTCCAGGAGATGACCACACTGCTTCTGTCGGACATTGGGGGCCACCCAACCTCAGACCGTGTGACATTAGAGTCTCTGCTTGAGGTTCGTTCAGATCACACGGATTGGGCAAATATAGAAAGCACACCTGCGTGAGTACCACCCACCTGGGGCTCCTCTTCTCAGGGGAGGATTTTTCATTCCTCCATCTAGCATTAAGGACGAAACACACGTTTCCTTGCTTTCCCTTTTTTGCACGATGGCTTTATTTCTTGGTTTGCCTTCTCAGTGAAGGTGTCTCAGCTTTGGGGTGGGGGGAGGGGAGGCAGTCTCCTACCTCACTTGGCTTTTTTCTTTCTTATTTTTGGTATCTGAAATAACAATGCATCATATATTTGATGAAAATATGGTTTCTTACATTTGATAGAAACCGTTTCTGTTACAAATATTATGTATGATATTTGAGATGATCTGGCAGGATAATGGAAAAGGAGGTAGGTTTGCATGGGGTCAAAATCTCATGTCTTGTCCCAAACCACTTGCCATCTGTGCTGCTCACTGGCCATGCCCTCCCCTGCCCAGCAGCGCAGGCAGCTGACTAGCCTGGGATCCATCATGGCTCCCCATGATTCTTGGGATGAAGGCAGAGCTCTTTAATATGGCAAAGTACCACTGGTCATGCCTCCTCTCCAGACACATCTACACCATATACCCACCTTATCCTCTCCCTTCCAGGTTCCATGCCCCCTCCACCACTGAGCCCTAGCCCTGACAGCTCTGTCGGGAACACTTCTTTCTCCCTGGTTTGCTTTGCGGACCTCGCCTCCAGCATCACCACCTCAGGGAAGCCTTCCCCGACTAGATCAAACCCCTGCTGCCAGCTACACACTTCTCTTCCATAGCATGTGTTCCACCTGCACTTCTGTACTTGTAGAATGTTCTAGATTAATGTTGGAATCCTTTTCCTGACTGTGAACTCCATGAAGGCAGGAAACGAGCCTGTTTTCACTCAACATTGTATCCCCAGCGCCAACCCGACCGCCCGGCAGTTGGCAGGTGCTCAAACATTATTTGTCAATAGATGGATGGGTGAGTCTGGGTATCTCTGCCCTGTAAGCAGAGAGTAAACTCCCGGAGCTGAGGCAGTTAGGGGAAGCAAGAAAGAGCAACAGACGTATCATCAGAAGGGCGCCACTTTTACCACGACCGTGGCCTTGGGCAAATCACAACCTCTCTGTTTCCGCAACTCCAAATTGGGAATAACACCTACCCTGCCTATCAGACAAGGGTGTTTTGTGAGTCTGTGAAGTCACTTTGAAATGATACCATCTGGTCTCTCACCCCAAGCTTCTAGCGTAGTGCTGGGCCCACACTCCACCACGCTCTGTCCATATGAGCTGGCTGACTGGCCCCTCCAGGGAGATGACCTCACACAGTCCTCAGGGAGGTGTGCTCAAAGCTTGGCGTCAGGTGGGGACCACTGAGCCTGTGCTTCCCAGTCTTTTTTTTTTTTTTTTTAAGATTTTATTTATTTATTTGAGAGAGAGAGAATGAGAGACAGATAGCAAGAGAGGGAAGAGGGTCAGAGGGAGAAGCAGACCCCCCGCTGAGCAGGGAGCCCGATGTGGGACTCAATCCCAGGACTCCAGGATCATGACCTGAGCCGAAGGCAGTCGCTTAACCAACTGAGCCACCCAGGCGCCCTGTGCTTCCCAGTCTTAAACTCTCAGAGTTTCTCAGCCCTTTCAGGGCCCCAGTGCCCTAGGTACATAAGAAAAGGGACCTTCTTGTCGAGTTCCTTTTGGTCTTCATTCCTAACACAAGGTTGGGGCCTTTAGCCAGAAGGGGTAGAGGGGGAAAAGGGGGAAATGCTGCCCCTTGCCTCCTGCTCTGCAAGCTGATCTTCAGACAGGGATAGGGCTAGATAGGACCCACGAACTGCACCCTCCAGGACCCACTTCTTGGGACAATCGTCTAAAGGAATGGGGCATTCTACCTATACCTGGCAGAATACATGAACTAGATGAAGTTGCTAACTTTACCTCTGGACCTGAACTTCAACGTGAAGGTGGATATTTATAGCAAAGTCTCACTATTTCTTCCCATAGACCTCATCTGAGGGTCAGGCTTCTTAGGTTTCTGTTCCATCCATATCGACCAGCTATGAAAGACCTTGAGTAAGTTACTTTTCCTCTCTGTATCAATTTCCTCAACAGTTACATGGACATAATAGTAACAACAATAATAATACCACCCACCTTCCTGCTCACAGAGTTCTTTAAAAGATCAAAGATGTAAGTGCTCAGTAAGTGAAAAGCCAGTGCAAATAAAAGGCAATATTTTCTCCGTGCATTTTAAATCCGTCCTTCTGTAGCAGGAAAGCACCACACTGGCTTACTGTTATCCCTAGTTAAGGCAAAGATTGCCCTTTGGTCTGCAGTCCCTAAGGCACAGAGATGGGAAGTGAGATGTGAACAAATCCATTATTACAAATCAATTATCAAGCATCTCCCCAGGGCCAGCCATCCTCCCTCCAGAGAAGGGTTTGCGGAGGGGTTTTCACTCGCAATTGTTTTAACAGCCTGGCTGCTCTCTGTGCCAGCCACCCTCCCAGAAACCCAGGTTGGTGAGAGGAGGTGCAGAATGAATAACTAGCTAGCACCTTCCTGGTTCTGGATTCTGTGAAGGGGGTGGAAAGCTCTGTTACAGACACACACCCCGCAGGATAATTCTAGCTGATGCCCTGGCAGGGCACTCGGAAGCACGCTTCTGCAAATCATCCAGCATGCATCACCAACTAGATTCTGGTACTCAGAGCTTCAAGCCGGCCAAGACTTCCTTGCTGGCTGATCTGTCGGGCAGCTCCACTAGGGACTCCCTGGCGTCCCTGTGGAACACGGAGCCCAGGCCATCTGCGTTCCTATTCTCCAGCTGGAAGCTGCCCACCAGTTCCTGGATCCACTGTAGGTCTGCTGAGAACGCCTGCCTTAAAGCTTCAAACTGTGCCTGCAGATGGTCCAATTTCCTGGCCATGCTTCCGAGACTGGCCCCTGTGGCCCGGATGTCTTCTCGCAGGAGCTTCTTCAAGGACTCCACTTTGCGGAACTCGTACTTGAGCTGGGATAGGTCATGCTGGGCGCTCTCGCTCTCCTCTCGGTACCAAGCTTCCTTCTCGTTATATATGGAGACCAGGGCCTCCATATCGTCCTGGATGGTGTCGTGGGTCCCTGCCAGGGCACGGCATCCCCAGTCGACCTGAGCCACGTCCTCTACTACACGGGCAAAACGCTCGAAGTTGACGTAGGTGTTATTGGGGGGCATGCTCGAGTGGCATTTGAGGGTGTATTCTCTCAGGCGCTTGGTCTTCAGCTGGGGGGGCTCTGTGTTCTGCCGTTGCGGGGCTCTGACTTCTCCTTTGGACTGGTGGGTGTTTAGATAGAACAGCCAGAATTAAGTTGATGCCTGATCCGAAGGGCAGTTCAAGGTGCAGGCAGAAGGCACACATTCACTGCATGCATCAGGCCACAGGGAGGACCACGGTGGGATGAGCATCCCCACAGATGATGAAAAAGATTAAAGAGTACAGGGGTGCTGCCTGCATGCTCACTTCAGGGTGGGGGAGGGGTCCATGGCCATTAGAGGAGGTCTCCACACGCATAGCATTTAGGGAGCTCACACGGGCAAGCAGGCTATAGCCAGGACTCTGCAGGCATCCACTCAAAGGTAGGAGCAGAAAAGGCCATGGCTGACAGAGGGGGGCTGAGGGACCTTTCTCCTTCGGGGCCGGTTGGCATCCCAGGCCTAGGCAACTCAGCACACTAAGCCTCAGAGACTCCCTCGCTCTGGGCTCTGGGCCCACTCCAAACCTAGAGGGCCCTTGGCCTTCCCCATCCTTTAATGAGCAGATGAACGTGACCTTCTCCAAAGCATTCCAGCCCTCCCTGCCCTCCATCCTCCATAGGCCCTATCCTTCCGCATCTGCACGCTCAGATCATCCTAGCCAGCCCTCTCCTCGCAATGCAGGTGAATAGGAAGTCTGGTGAGGCCCAGGGAGTACACATCTCATCAGGCAGCAGAAGTAGGGCCAGAATCCCGGTCTCCTGATTCTCACCCCACCAAAGTGTTTTGTTTTTTTGTAAGTAATCTCTACGCCCTATGTGGGGCTTGGAGGCTTGAACTCCCAACTCCAAGGTCAATAGTCACATGCTCTGCAGCTGAGCCAGTCAGACGCCCCTCGGCAAAGTGCTTTTAACTAGCACTTTACTGTACCGTGACTAGACAGCAAGACCCTCCCCAAACCAGCGGCTGGAAGCCCAATTACGAAGCAGGTTAGGCGGGGAGTCGCCTTCGTGCCCCCATCTCCCCAGAGGGAACAGCATTGCCCTGGGGGTGGCCACCTCTCTTCCCCACCAGGCTTCCCATCTCCGAGCCCTGTTCTGGTCAGAGTGTCATCCTTTACTCTGAGTGCCGAAAGTTAGAAAGAAGGAGCCTTGGTTACAGAGTTGAGGTTTTAATTGTCATTGCTTTCTCTCTACAACTTGGGAGTCCTGATTTCTGCTCTGAGAGTGACAGTGACACGTCCTCTGACAAAGTACGCTTTGTAAGATGGCCCCAAAGAAAAAGGTTTCAACGGAGCTTTGTGAGGTTTCATTTCATAAGTCACCTGAACCTGTGAAATACAAACTTAAACCTATGAACCTATTTGAACAAATCCAGACCATTTGGCACCCCCGCCCGGCTTTCATCGGTGCCCGAGGGTGGGTGTTTCTAGCAAAGGTCTTTCGGTGGGCCCTCTGCATCTGGCCACCCACCCAGAGAGACTGCCGACCTGCCTGCTCACTGGCACTCCACACCATGCCCTTACCGTGATCCAGGGGTGTCTGAGAGCCTCCTGGATTGTGAGCCGTTTCCTGCAACGAGGATCAGAAAACAGTGATGATCCATGAAGACAGAAGCTGAGAGCAATGGTCTCCATTCTTACTCTTGTCAGACCCGCACTGTGGCATTCTTTGACCATTGCCACTGAACCAGAATAATGGGGGATGCAGAGATGGATGGGGAACTGGCTGAAGTCCCCCATTCCAGAGAAAGTGGTCCAGGCAGGCCCCTCAGTAGAGTGACATTACGTAAACCCTCATCTTTGGTCCTGAACTTCAAGGGCCTAACGCCACACTCTATGAGAGTCATAAGTGCTCTTGTGAGCTTTAGCTCTCCACAGACCACGAAACCTCGGTGTTTTTCTATTTGCTTCCCAGATCCCTTTTCCGTCCTTCCCTGCTCCGGTAGGGACCTGACCTAGCACTGCCGTTGGATGGGGAAACCAGGCCCCTGCCCTTTAGAGGACCCCATTCTGGCTCTCTCTGAAGTCTGTGGGACCAAGAGGACATGGCCTTCTAGAATCTGGAGATCTCATTCCTGTCCCATCTAGTCCATGCTCTGGGCACCCAGCACCTTAGAATCCCCGGCCTATCTCCTGCTTTGACTCTATAGCCACGGGGCTCACCCTGGGCCCCAAGAAGGGGTAGGATTAGCATGTCTCCTATTCTCCCACTTACTGGCCCCTCTGAGTCTGCCTCCCCCAACTCCCACCTGAATTGGTTTAGAAACTCTGCCACTTTCCTTTTCAAATCCTAGTTCTAGGTGCCTTTGGGACAGACCGGAAAAGATGATGTGCCCTAGAGAAACACAGGCTGATTTTCAAACATGCATGTATGCATACACGCGCACGCGTGCGCACACATACACACAGAGCTATTTGTACTTTGGCAAGAAAGAAAGCAGAAAGACTTGAGCAAGTAAGATGAATGCCAAGTCTCAGCTAATCCACACTTCTCAGCACCTGCCCAGATTAGACCACAATGGTGCAGATGGCAGCCCATGGCAAAGTAGGGACAGAATGACATGTCTTTGGGAGAGGGGACAGAAGGTCAGTACCCCAGAAGCCCATGCCTTTCTCTGTCATCTTACCGGGTGTCTTTAACCAGAAGCTTCCGAATGAAGTCCTTGGCGAGCTCACTGGTCTGGCTGAAGAATTCCTCGTCAAAGTCGTAACTCACTGCTGTGATATTTGTTAGCGTTTCCTGCTTCGTGTCTCCCAGGAAAGGGGATGCTCCACTTAGGCTGAGCACACAGAGAGGGAACACGTGACTGTAGGTAAGTAGACAGAGGTGGGGGTGATGGAATCAGGGAACCCTGACTCATACTGTTGCATGGGGATGGGAGGCTCCTAGCAACACCGCCTGCCCTCCTCTGGGCAGCCAGTCAGCAGCCTTTTCAGCTAACAGTTGAATTCAATCTACTTTATGGAGCTCCTACTAAGTACGTGACAGAGAGAAACTGTGTCTGCAAGGAACTTGAAGAGAAGGGGAGGAAACACAGGGACATGGCTTTTCATAATCCCAAGCAGAATAAAGCAGAATATAATGGAAGACCAGACGAAGGACGGGGGGAGCACAGGACAGAGGGGAAACCCAATGCAGGCTTCATGGGGGAGTTGACATTTGTATCAGCTGCGTCTTGAAGAATGAAGAGGCTATCAGCAGTCAGAGGAGATGAAAGGTCTTCTAGACTAAGGGAACAGCTTGAGCCAAACCTGAGAGGTGTGGGAAGAGATGGGCCATTAGGGCCTAGACAGGTGTGTCAGGTTCCCCTGCAGGGTTTGTCAAGAATGTGTCATTCAGATAGTGACTCCCAAATCTACTGTTTCCTGACTCATACTGGGATACCTCTTATGGGATACCTCTCCCTAGATGTGCCATTGTCACTGTGCCCTAACCTCCCTCCACGAGCTCCCTGCCTTGATTAATGATGTCCCTTCACGGATGCACCCAAGCTAGAACACAGGGACCACCTCTGACTCTTCCATCCATTCCCTCACCACATCTAACCGGCCCCAAACTCTTGTTGGTTTTATTTACTAAATATCTCTTGAAGGTCATCCCCAACCCACTGCCACTTTCTTGGCAGAGTGGCAGCAAGGTGCACTGGGAAAATTTTGATATTTCAGTCCCGGATTTGAATCCCAGCTCTGCTACTCAATAGCTGTGTGAACCTAGGTAAGTTACTCAACCTCTCTGAGCTGCAGTTTCCTTCTCTATAAAATGAAGAACATAAAAGCCTCCACCTCACATGATTGTTGTAAAGAATAAATACATTGACAGTGCTCCCTGCAATCTTGCTCATTCTAAGCGCTCTGGAATTGGTGGCCATTATTTCTGTCTTTGAACCCAAAGAACCTTCTATGACTCCCCATTTTGAACAGGATCACATCTAAACTCGTTAAATCTTCCACAGCCCCAGCAAACCAGTGCCTCTCCCAGCGGTGTCTCACAGAGACGTGTTCATACATCCAGCGTGACTTTGGTCCCACTGAGTGCGACTTAGCTGTGTGGTGTCTCCCGACACGGGGAGCTCCAGGCAAGCAGGGCAGACCTCCTTCATGTCAGCATCCTGCATGCCTGGCCCAGTGCCCACCAGGAGCAGGCACTCAAGAAACTGTGTGGGACTCCAATGAGCTGCAAGAAGCCTATGTGCCTTGTACACACTGAAATTCCTCAATATTTCAATAAGGAAATCAGAGTTCTGAAAAAAAAAAAAATCAAGGTTTCAAGAGCCAATGCAGAATCTGGAACCATCGAGCACTGCATCAGATTCTCTTTCTCTGCATCCAATTCCTCTGGGGCTTTTAAAAAATACTGATGCCCAGGCGCACCTGGGTGGCTCAGTCTGTTAAGTGTCTGACTCTTGATTTCGGCTCAGGTCATAATCTCAGGGTCCTGGGACAGAGACTTGCGTGGGGCTCTGCGCTCTGCAAGGAGTCTGCTTGAGGATTCTCCCTCCCTTCTTCCTCTGCCCCTCCTCCCACTTGTGCACATGCTCTCTCTCTCTCAGTAAATATATAAATCTTTTTTAAAAAACTGATTAAAACTGATTAAAAAATACTGATGCCCAGACTCCATCCCTAGCAATTCTGAGATAATAGATCTGCAGTGGGCCTGGGCAGCGGTAGGTATTAAAAGGTCTAACGTGCAGCCAGGATCGAGACCTTCCTCCGCAGCTCAGGGGGGTCCACCAGGTCGTACAGAGCTCCCAGTCTGTGGGCTGCTGGAAAAGTCAGAGAACTGGCGTGCGGGGGTGTGGGGCACTGGAGCCCCCACGGCGCCTCTGGCTGCTGGCGGACTCTTACCCAGTGTGCCCTAAAAATAGCACGTCCCAGGTGTGCAGTGAGGGGAAGCCGGTGGGGAAGCACTGCTGGAATGCACGCTGACTCATCAGCCACGTGCCACGTGCCAGAGCCGCGCCGGGAGCTTTGCACGTGGCGGCTCATCTAAGCTGCCCAGCACACCCGTGGGCAGGAAGTTTGTGATTCTTATTTTCCTGATGAGGAAAACAGGCCCAGAGGTTAAGTATCTGCCCAAGGCCACAGAGATCGAAAGTGACAGATCCACTGCACATGGAGCTCCACGGGAAATGGCTGCTTAAGCAACTTAATATTTCGGGGCTGGGAAAGAGGCTCTGGGGAGAAACAAGAGAGCCTGTGAGAGTTGGGGAAGGAAGGGGAGAGGGGAGAGAAAGACGCGGGATCGGGGAAGGCACGGCAGCCTGGAGGGCTGGACCAAGGCTTCTGGGCGAAAGCCGACTTTGTCACAGGACGTGCAGCCTGGGTGTGCCTGGCCACAGTGGGGATGCTGACAAGGCTGCACCTCCGCCCTGCGGCCGAGCGTCTGAAACGGAGCTAAGAGCTCAGACCGCCAGATGTGCCGTGTGCCTTCAACATATCTGGCTCGTGGGAAATGAGGAAATGAGGAAAATCAGTAAATTCAGTCTGCCTGTCTGCCTGCCCCTCTCTCATTCCTCCCGGGTCCCCTGGATCCAAGCTAGGTCGGCGCCCCGGCATCGGGGATACTCACAGGATGTACGTGATGACGCCTATGCTCCTGAAAAACAAAAAACAGGCCAGTCAGAGCCACCTGGCTCTGGTCTCAGCCCAGTAAGGGACTCCCCCGCACGGTCCTCAGGGGAAGGGGTCACTTGCCCCTCCATGGCGGCCTAAAGATGCCATCTCAAGTCCATGACCCCCTCCATCCTGCTCTTCAGCAGCAGCCAGGGATGTGTCTGGAGTCATCAAGCTCTGGACATTCAATCTGAGGACCCGAGTTCAAGATCAGGCTCCTGCACTTGCAGGCTGTGATTGGGACAAGTCCCTTATCATCCATCTCTGAGCCTCTTTCTGGTCATAAAATGAGGGTAATGAAAACTACCTCACAAAACCGCTGGGTGGATTTTAGAAAACCAGGCAATCAAGGTACTCGGCCAACTATAAAGCCCTGTGCAAATGAAATGAGTCCTGTCTGTGCAGAAAATCCACTACAGTATCCCTGGGCCCCACACAGCACTTAGAGCCTAAGAGGCTCTCAGTGATCACTTGGTTAACTGAATGAGCTATCGTTACTATTTCTTTACCATGGCTGTGGCAGGCCTCAGGGCCGAGCCTGCACCTGCAGCCTCACTTCTCCCCTGGTCTCTGCCGTGGCCATGTTCTAACTGGCCTCAGGTCCGGGCCTGGCTGCCTCCAGCTGCCTGGCCCGTGGGTCCAGCACACTTGGAGCAGCCAGAGGCTCCGAACGTGCGGAGAAGGGGGTTTTCATGGTCGAGGGGGATGTCAGCGGGAGCCGGGGTCTGAGGCCTGCTGCCCTTGAAAGGATCCCTAGGTCACCTGGGTGGCCTGTACAACTTACCACATGTCAGCCTCCAGGCCCAGGGGCTCGTAGTTCACAATTTCTGGAGCTGAAAGAAGCCAAATTGAAGAATCAGCAGGAGAATGAAAATGAGAAGACATGGCTCGAGAGAATTTTAGGGCGTTTGGTGACAAATGTCTCCCTCCTGAATCCTCACTAAGGAAAAATCAGAGCAACAGATGGAGATAATTCTGCGTCTAAGAATTTTGAGAAATGAAGTTGCCAGTTATTCTGGTGGAAAGCTTTTACACAGAGGCCTTGATAGTGAGGAAGAGGGACACCTGGAAGAGGAAGAGCAGGGTGGCATGAGGAAGATGCAGGAAGGGGAAATGGGGCCTAGCAACAAGGCCTGCTTTAGAACTCTCTGGTGGAAACCAGTTAGGTCAGCGCTGGAAAGTGATAATGAAGAAAAGAAGGCAGTGGGGAATCCACATTCCTGAGTCTGGCCTGAAAGAGGGGCACCTCCCCACTGAGTTGAGAATGAAGACATTCTGGGGCCAATGACATGATGAGCCTGAGGTGCCTGAGGGGCATCCAGGCAAACATGTCCTGGGAACAGGAGAGGGAGTCAGAACCATCAAATCCTGAGTCATTCATTGTACACATGGAAACAGGAGCTGTGTGGATGACGTGGTGACCAGGAGTGGGTGCAGAGTCTAGGAAAGAAGATTCTACCCAGGACAGAAGAGGGCCAAGTGCTGCCCAAAGATCAAGCAGGCAAGCACTTGGAAAGTGAGTAATGTCCAGCGAGTGCCCGGATGGTGGAAGTCGAGATAAGAGTGTAGACGACGCCATGAAAAAACTTGGCCATGAAACAGAGGAGAAAGAGAGGTGAGTAGCTAGAGAAGAGAGAAGGGCTGAGCCTGTTTGATCATAATGGAAAAAGGGAGACAGTGGGAAAGGCTACATTTGTTCATCTAGAACAATATTAAAACCATTGCATCTATGGGGTGTGCCCACCTTCCCACCTCTCCCTACTTTGAGACACAAGGAACCACTTTTCTGGCTTATTTTTTAGCTTCATAAAAACGATGTCATACTAGATATGATGTAGTCACTTGGTGCCCCCTCCCTCCACTTAACATTATGCTTCTAGCGTTCATTCAGGGTTCATCCATGGTCTTTCGTTTTCACTGCTAATAGTCCACTGAGCAAATATATAGCATCTTCCCTTCACGGTCCTCTCAGTGATCATTTGGATGGTTTCCACTTCTTTTCTTACTGGAACAACATTGCTATGAACTTTTTTGCACACGTCTCCTCACAAACATGAAAGACTTCCTCTCGGACAGTGATTCAAGGTGCAGTCTGAAGACAGTCACTGGTCCAGACACAACAGGTACAGAAATTGGGAGTAAGCATTTAGAAACTCGTAGAGCAACGTGACATTGCCATGACATTCGAATTGTGATAATTTTTCTAGGGATTTATTTTTCTCATATCTCACTGAAGAAGCAGTCCAGGACAGATTGAAGACATTTTTTTTCCAGTCTTTCACCACAGAGAGTTTGAGAAACACAATTCATTTTCCAAGCTTATCTGCTTGATATGCATATACACGCACTTCTGTCCTCTGTGTGCTTTTGTTGGTCCATTTTCTTCTGTGCTTTTCTTCTTTCTTGTTTTTTTTTTTTATTACTTTTCTTATTGTTTTCCCCCCTACTTATATTTTTGTAATGGCCACTCTTGAGACTTCAGGATGGCTATGTAACAAATTCTAACATAAAGCAGTGTTTTGACCTCCCTCTAACAATACAAGAACCTTAGAACACTAATTTCAAGCACTCTGTCCTAACATTATTTTCTTCAACTTTTAGTTCTTTTTTTAACCCCACAATTAAAACATTACCATCATCATTTTAAACAGAAAATGTTTATATTTGCCTATTGTTTACTGATTTCTTCGCTCCTATTACTTGTTGCATCGAGACTTCCCCTCAAAGGTCATTTAATTCACAAGCACATCTTTGGAAGTTCTATTAATAAATGCCCGTTGGTGGTTAATTGTTTCATGGTTTGTCTTTTTTGTTGTTCACTTGTAATTTTTTTGCTTTGTTTTGTCTGAATCATTTACCCTCATTCCTGAAATATAACATTCCTGGGTATGCAGTTATGGGTCCTTTTTTTTTTTGAGGATGTAATTGACTTTATTAAGCAATTCATGAATCAGCATCCCATCTAGTAGGTAGAGAGATGCTCCCTATTGGTTTTTTATTTTTCCTCAGCTCTTGAAAGATAATATTCTATCAGTCATCGGCTTCCATTGTTGTTTTGAGAAGTATGCTGTCGGTCTAATTTTTTAAAATTTGTATTGATTGATTGATGATCTGTCTTTTCTCTCTGGCTACTTTTAAGATCTCTTTGCCTTTGGTAACCTATAGTTTAACTGTAATGTTAGCTTTAGTATAACTATAATGGATTTACTTTTATTGTTTTCTCTTTGATATACATTGTCCTTTCTGTGTCTGGGGATGCACGTTTTTACAACAGTTCTGAAAATTCTCAGCCATCTTCTTCAAACGTTGCTCCTCTGTTGTCTCCATTCCCTCCTCTGGGATTCCAAACAGACCTATGTTAGGCTTTCCATTTTTACCCTCTTACACTTGTCCTCTATTTCATATTCCCGTGTCTTTGTCCTTCTGTGGTATTCTAGCTAATTTTTCCAGCTCTGCCTTTCAATTTTTCAATTTTCTCTTCAGCTGTGTAAAATCTGCTGTTTAACTCATTCACTGAATTTTAAATTGCTAGGAATATATACTGAATCTCTCAAACTTCCATCTGGTTCTTTCTAGAATTTGCCTGCTCATTTTTGACAGTCTCTTGTTGCTTGCTTATTCTTGTGTTTCTATCTCTTATTTCTATATACATTCCATTTATTTTATACTCAACATCTGATAATTTCAATATCTTATGTCCTCGGATATCTAAGTCTTGCTGGTCTCTCACTGAAACACTGATACATACCTTGCCTTTGGGAGAGGTCCTTCTACTGAATTCTTTTGCTGCTCACAGCCCCAGCTCTAAGTTCATTTCACTGGCTTTGGAGGTGGGGCCAGTGATGCTGGAGGAGTTACTACCCTTAAAGATTTCTCTTATTTCCTATGAGTCCAGAATTTCATTAAAAAGAATATTTTTCTCAAGAATCCAGTTTTGTAGCAGGAGGGCTTTTGGAAGACAGATCCACCACAATCCTAGAGGCTGGCAGTAATAACTTTTCAACACTGTGCCCCAGGTTCAGATTTCAAAGGAATGGTGGGAGAAGGACAAGTGATTATAACCCTGTTTCTCAGGAGTCCTGGGTAAAGAAAATCATCATAATTTGGGCAGGGACCTAAAGAAGTCACCTTATAAATCTGTAAGGTGCAAACAAAACCAGTTCTGGGCTGGAGCTTGGTCATACTGGCTCACCAGAGTCAACTGTGTGCATCTCTTCCCAACCCTGAATTCAGTGACCAGTTGGTAGCTTAAAATTGGCAAATGCTATAAATTAGGGTTGTGTTTGTTTTGTTTTGAGACCCTGTTGTTAGACATTAAACAGCATACCACTGGAAAAAAACCTCCACAGTCTGGCCTACTCATCAATATCCCACTCACATGGCCAGTCTGATGGGAACTCTCTGCTCCATCCGGAGTGGACAGTGAACTGTCCCCAATAAATGCACTAATTCTGGCCCTACCTCCTGCTATAAACGACTGAACCTGGGATGTGCTCCTCCTCTACCCTGGTGCTGTCCCCATTCCTCTTCAGACACTTCTCCCACCCACAACACCAGCCCTTTGTCTCTCATTGACTCAAGGTCATGGTTGATCCCACTGACTTTGCCAGAGTGGCCATCTTGTTTGAATGGTCTTTCAGAGATATCTCTATCATTCACTTTATGATTAATCACATCCTTTCTTGTGACACTTCTTCCACTGTTGCCCTGAATTTCTTGTTGAACCGTCTGTTGTTGATTAACACTTGGTATGAACTTAACTAAATAAATATATGCATTTTATCTACATATGTGAATAGTGGACAGCAACTGCTATCTTGGACAAAGTTCAAGAATAGATGTCTTGTGCCCCGGGTTCAAGTTGGTTCTGCCACCAACTCACTGTGTGACCTTGGATGTGTCATTCTGAGTGTGACTCCTTGCCATGACTGTGTCTCCAGTAACTCACCTAATATCTGTTAAACAGGAGATGAAGAATAATTAACTAAAATCCCCTAGCCTTCCAATTCCACATTTGTTAAACTAGACCAGATGACCTAAAAAGATCCTTCCAGCACTCTTACTTGATGGTTTGATGTCTTGTTTCCACAACTAAATTGTAAGCCTCCTGGGGGGAAGGTCTTTATAGAGAGACGACCCAGTGTAACCAAAAGAGCACAGGCTTTGATGTTGGCTGTATCTACATTTGAATCTTAGCTCTACCACCTACTGGTTATTTTGTCTTGAATAAAGCATTTGATAGAGAAAATAACTAAATCTGCTTTATGAGGTTGTTTGAAGATTAACTGAGATAATGTCTGTAGGGCACCAGCAGAGTGCCTGGCACACAGCAAGCTTCCCCTACCTTGGGGTCTGGGGGGCCTGGACAGCACTGTTCTATAATGGCCGGGGAGCTGTTACGTGTGACCTGAACATCCATCAGAATGGATAATCTGACACATTCTATTTTCCTTTTTGATTAGACTGTGGTCAGAAGTTTCCGCCTCCAGGTTTTGGGGAGACCACGCCCTCCCTCCATTTCCAAGACCACTCCAACTCCCAAAGCAGAGAGACGGTGGTCCTCAGTTCTCATTCCTCTCCCCTCTGCAAGGCTGTCTCTCTAGGACCCCCAACCTGCAGCCCCAGTCCCATGCGGGGGTTTCTGGGACCTGAGCCAAGGCTGAGAGAAGCAGAGGGAAGACAGAGCTGCCAGGGCCCTGCTCCAGGAGGCCCCCCCCCCCCACCATGCACGAATAAAGGCCAGGCACACAGGAGAGGTGAGTGGGTGGATCTGGCATTTGGCAGATGATTTCCCTTTTCCTTTTCAGGAAATCAAAAGCTGCTCCAGAGAAATTTGAGTTTATGGGAATGCCAGAGGGCAAAGTAATTTTAAATCTTCACAATAAATTCAACTAAGAGCAGGGGGTGGGGCCAGCTCCGGGAGGATCTGACTCGGCAAAGACCTGTAGCCCCACCTGGCCTCCCCCTCCCTGACTGGGTGCTCAAAGCCAGCACCTGAACTCTTACCCAGAAGACCAGCGGGACATTTTATTTCTAAGGCTGGGGGCGGGGGAGCTCTCCAAGCCACCCCTCTCAGCCCAGAGACCACAGCCCTAGACACAGGGTTTATTCCCGGAATTTCTCTACCTTTTGATCCCAGATGTTTTGTGGGAGAGAAACAGGCCTAAAACTCACCAACAAATTCTGGCGTCCCAAATATGTTCTTAAATTCAACTCCATCTTCTATTTCATGAGCCAGGCCAAAGTCAATCAGCTTGATGTGTGGAATGGGAATATCCTTGTCTAACAACATAATGTTTTCTGGCTGGAGAACAAAACAAAACAAAAAAAAGGAAAGAAAGAAGGAAAGGAAGAAAAGATGGTAATTAAAGCCCTGTTTTGTGTCTTCACTTTGGGGTTAGGGTGAGGTTTGGTATTCTTTTTTAGGAGACTAAAACTCTTTCTTGTTTTTGTGTCCTGTATTTTCCTGCGAACTCAAAAACAGGCACCGCGCTGAGGGCAAGGCCCAGGTTTTACCAAGCCTGCTGCTTACGGCAGCACCAGAGACCTTAGCTTCTGTCTCTGAATGGCAGATCCCTTTCATGTAGTGCCTCTGTTTCCCAATCTGTTAGATGGGGCCAGTGAGAAACTTGCAGCATTTCCTGTAAACAAAACCACTGCCCCCATGTGAGGATGGGAGGGGTGGGAGCCTAGGAGCCTAGCCTCGGTTTAGCCTCGGTTTACACTTGGCTTATTAACCTTTGCTTCCTGACCACCTCGTCCCCCCGGCTGGCCAGCTTCCTGTTGACAAACTCCCCTCCTCTGGACTACCACGTAGCTCACACTTCTCTATGTGTTTAACTGATTATGGCCCTCGGCAGGACACGGGGGACAAATGCACCTGATTTACAGGGAAAATAGCAGCTGCCCAGGCTATCTCCAGTGTCACAGACTGCTGTCAGATCTGATGCAATCGTGTGGGTGTGTGTCGGGTGGGGGATGGCCCTGCCCTGGCCCCATCCGCCACAGGCTCTCAGTGAGGCCACAACAGGAGCCTGCCCTTCTCACCCCCACCCAACCACTCAGAGTCCAGAGTGGGTGAGCAGGTTGCTCTGCTTCACCCTGTCCCCTCCCACTCCCTGCCATGAGGGTCCTAGGCTCCACTCAAACGGAATGTCCTAAAAACATACATCTACACCAAAACATCAAATGTCACATTTGACATCAAATGTCAAAAGGGAAAACAAGACAAATGTCCATCAACTGGTGGATATGGTATATCCATGTAGTGGAATCCTATTTGGCCATAAAGAGGAATGAAGGCAAAGGAAAAATAAAAAGGACTGAAATACTGATACTTCTGCATGGACGAACCTTGAAAACATTATGCCGGGGACGCCTGGGGGGGTTCAGTCGGTTAAGCGTCTGCCTTCAGCTCAGGTCATGATCCCAGGGTCCTGGGATGGAGCCCTGCATTGGGGCTCCTTGCTCAGCGGGGAGTCTGCTTCTTCCTCTCCCTCTGCTCCTCCCCCCACTCATGCTATTTCTCTCTATCTAATAAATAAATAAAATCTTTAAAAAAAAGAAAAAGAAAACATTATGCCAAGTGACAGAATCAGTCACAAAAGACCATGCGTTATAGGATTCCATTTATACAAAATATCCTGACTAGGTAAATCCATAGAAACAGAAAGTAGACTGGTAGTTGCCGAGGACTGGGGGAATGGGGAGTGACTGCTAATGAGTATGGGGCTTTTTTTTTTTTTTTTTGGAGTGATAAAGATTTTCTAAAATCGATTGTGGCGTCAGTTGCACAACTCTGTAAACTGTACACTTTACACGGGTGAATGATATAGTATATGACTTATTACCTCAATAAAGCAGTTTTAAATAAATTAAGAAAATCAAATGTCCCTATTTCCAAAGTCCTACAGAATTTCCCACCTTGTACCTTGGATCACATTATTTGCTCTACCTAGAAAGCCTTCTGCTTGATCTGCCCATTAAAATCCTAGCTGGGCTTCAAAGACTGCCTCAACTCAGCTAGCCCTTGAAAGCTTTCCTCACTGAGTACCCCTCCCCCACACCCACCAGAAATGAATCCTCCTCCCCAGTCCCCTTGGTGCTTATTTGAACCTTTCTGTTATGACATTTGTCACACTCTCTGTTGCCCAACAGTCCTTGTTGTCACTGTCCTAGCTCCTCTACCTCAGCTGGAGGGAGGGATTCAGGTCTTTGCGTGCTCACCCCTGCAGTGCAGAGCACCAAGGCAGGAAGGCTGAGGGTGGCCCTAGATGAGCTGAACTGATTCTAAATCTGGCCTGAAGACACTCCAGGTGCCGCATCCCGAACTTCCTGGCTCTCTGCGACCTCATGTCAGAGTGGCTAGAAACTTTCACTCAAGGGAGCTGGCTGAGGCCTCCCCCGACTTTGAAAATAAATAACTGATACATCCCCCTTTGCATTTTTTTAAAGCTTATTTATCCTTTTTCCCCTCCGGAGATTTCTCTCCACTTTTATTTTGAAAATGTGTCAAAGTCCTTTCCCAAAGCAAAGCAGGGTCTTCGGCCCTGCAGAAAGGAGAGTAGGGACAGGGGAGGTCAGGAAATAGGACCCAGACAGATGGCCCCACTCCAGTACCCCCAATCCAGCCCTCCAATGGCTGCCCATGGACCCCGAGTGTCCTGGCATCCCATGCAGTAAGCTGTGCCCTCCCCACTGCCCACCATCACCCCGGCGGGGGGCGGGGGAAGCTTCTCCTCCCTCCATTCCACCACATTCTTTAGTCATGTTATAGGGAACTTCCCCTCCTCTCCAGGGAATGGCCCTGAGGCTTGTCTCTGGGGCCGAGGGTCAGGGCCTGAGGCTTTCTGATGAGCAGTGTGCTCGGGGTACAGCACATTCTGCATGAGGATGGGAGCCACAGTGGACAAAGGCAGTCACACCGGACCTGGTTCGGTGACCCCCAGGATTATGGGGGAGTAGGAACGGGGTGGGGAACATCAGAGAAGAAGGAAGAACAACGGGAGGCTTAATTCTCCCAGGCAGCACTGCTCTGAATGGTGAGAAGCATCCTTGCCTTATGTCCTCTCACCTCTGCGTCCCACAGCCCAGGAGAAATAGCCTCTCCATGGCTTGTGAAAACCTCAGGGCCAGGCCACGTTTTCCTACCTGAGTACTGCCTGGCCCCACAAGTTCTTGTCCACCCCAAGAACATAACACTCAGCAGGTGACTTCTCCCCTGCTTGGAACATTCTTCCTGCACAGTCCCTATCCCCAACCTGGTTAATTTCCTCTTCACATTTCAGTAAAAATAGTATCTCCTCCAGAAGGCCTACGCATGTGCGCACACATCCTCCCCAGTTCCCATAACACCCTGTGCTTCCCCGATTCCACTGTCTCTTCCCGTTTCAAGGTGACGGCTTACTTATCTGTCTCCCCACACCGGGTTACAAGCTTCCTGAGAGTTTTGTTCCTCTTCTGGTACAGAGCCTGGCATCCACCAGGTGCTCAGTAAATGTCCCCTGAGTGAAGACAGCTATTTGGCTGCACTGTGCTAACCACGCACGTGACATACTTTCTACCTCATCGAACCCTCCCGGCCATCTTCTGCGGTGGATGTCATCATTCCTCTGTTTCAGAAGGAGAAACCAAGACTGAAATACTGGCTTGTGAACAAAGGGCTTTTAACCTCTATCTGTTGGACTCCAAAGCTTCTGCTCCTAACAACTAGAGTAAATGATCTTCCTTCCCTGGGGCTCAAGTGTCCTGGGAATCTATCCCAGGGGGAAGTGGGAATGCTGCTTGGGCCTGACAACCTAGGGCAGGCTTGCACACCGGCGCGGCAGGGATGTTCTGCTAGGTGGGCAGGCCCCAGACTCTTGTCCTGCCCTCATCACTCACACACTGGCCCATCTGGACCAATTGTACCTTCAGGCTCAGATCTGCCCTGACTGGGAGTAAAAAGGAAAACAGCCCCTCTATCTGCAGCTCCTCTTGCTTTCAGAAGGGCTTCCTTCTTGCTATCCCAGCCTCCATGAACCCAGCCTGATGCTACCCAGGAGGCAAGGCAGGGGCTGACATCTTCTGAACATTTACCAAGGCAGGCAGCCCACTACTGCTCCATGTCATCCTTGCAATAGCACTGTTACCACCCCCATTTCACGGAGGAGGAAACAGAGGCTCAGAGAGCTAACGCACTGGCCCAAGGTCCAACACCTCATAATGGCAGAGTCGGGGTGGGTTTCCTGGGCAGTCCAGCCCCTGCTGGCCACCACATCACCCAGTTTGGTTAACTATCTTCGGTGGTCCCGCTGACCGTGAGAGAAAGCTCAAATGCCCTGCCTGATATTTGAGGCCTTGGGGCTCTGCTCTGGCTGCTCCATGCTGCCTTTCCAGCCTCATGGCCCATCCCCTCCTTGCACCTGCCCCCCAGCCCCTCCAGGTGGCTATTACCACACCCAGAACGACAGCTCGGCTCCATCCTTTGCTCCAGCTCTTCCCCTGGCCCAGAATGCCTTTCCTACCCCTCGTCACCCTTTCAGAGACTTGCCTCATCCCTGCCTCCTTCTACTTACTGCCTTACTTTTCAGTGAAGCGGCCCCTGGCCTTGGGCTCTAACCTGCTTGGCGCTGACAATGCTCATGAGCAAGTGGCCCTCCGTTGCAGGCTGTCTCTCATATTGTGACTCTGCTCCTCTCCTGGGTGGGGGCCTCCCCTGGAAAATTCAGATCAGTGCTGTTTCCTGGCGTCCCCTACGGTGTCTTGCATCCTGCATGCTCCACTGAAATATGCTGACACGCACTGAAAGAACTGGGAGTTAGCGGTCCTTCTCTTTCTGCCCTAGGGAGGTCCTCCACCACCCCTGGGGGGCCCTAGGGCACTCCTCCCACAGGGCTGCTGTAGGCCTGGGTCAGAAGGGAGGACGACTGAGAAAGGAGGGCAACCTGAGGGCCAGCAAAGCAGCAGCTCCCCAAGGTCTAGGTTCTCAGCTTCTCTGCTCCCCCCTTCCCAAACAGGATAGGGCCCTAGAAAAGATCCCGGGCCTGGGTACTGGGAAATTCCAGTTTCACCTCCACCATACAAGGCCATGTGAACTTGAGCACGCCATTTCCTCTCTCTGGGCCTCAGCACCCCCAATTCTAAAATAGACACTGGATGAGATCCAGAGCCCCTTTGAGCTCAAGCCTCTGCAATTGCAAGGTGGCCTAACCTCCCAAGCTGGCTGGGCAAATTCCCACTCTTCTGGGCCCCAAGGCAGGACATACGAAAGGTTCAGGTCTCCTGGCTCCAGGTCAGGAAGGAAGAACAGGCCACTGTGACCACAGACTGCTGGGCCCAAGCCAGGCTGCCTTCTGGGGTAGTATGATCCTATCCATCTGTCCTTCTCCAGCTTTATTTACTTCAACCAAATACTACCCACATACTTGATGTCACCTCCAAAGCATGGCTACAAGGAGGGATCACATTCCCATAGGTGCCACCACTGCCCAGCACAGGCCTTGGGCAGTTGCTACCCCAGGAGGTGAAACTGCCCTCACCTGTCAACACAAATCCACCCAGCTCAGCCCACGAGGCAGGCAGCTGTGGGAGAGGCCAACATGCCCCACCGTGTCCCAGAGGATTTGGTCAGAGGTGCCTGCCATGGGGCTAAACTGGAAGCTGGTCCTCCAGGCAGGACCCATGTGAGTGGGCGATCCCCACCGGTCCAGTACAGCGTGTCCAAGAGCCCCTGCAGGATGAACGCAGCCTCAGGGGGCTATATAGTAAGGTGCAAAAGGCTTGAACTTAGAGTCAGGCGGGTCTAGGTTCAAATCCCAGCTCTGTCACTCACAGTGAAACCTGGCCAAAGTCAACGGACCTCTTGCAGCCTTGGTTTCCCATCTGTAAAATGGGACAACACCCCAATGGCACAGGGTGGTTCTAAAGACCCAGAGAGATGGTCCACGGAAGGAGCAATGCCCAGCATGATTTCAAGTAATGGTGGCTCTGTCCGTTCGTTCCTCTCGGGGATGTAGCAATGACAAGTCATCCCCGGGAACCTTACTGAATCCCTGCTGAATCCCCTGTGCACATGCCCTTTCCCTGACTTGCCTCCTGTCCCACTCATCCTCACCCCCATGTCACCCCTACAATGTTCACAATGTTGAGGCTGCAAGGGACCTCAGAGATCATTTAGTCCCGTCATGTTGCAGAGCTGCTCAAAGAGGTCAAGAAACTGCCAAGGGCACTGAGCAAGGAGCAGAGCCCAATCTCCTGACACCCCCCCCACACACACACACCCAGTGTCCTCTCCAGGTGCCTGTCACTGGGTGAGGCTGCTTAACTCAGCAGAGCGGGGGCCCAGCCAGTTTGTGCCCTGGGGACAAGGAAGCTGCTTACGAACCTTCATTGCAAATGTTGAGCACGGCCCCAGATCATTCAGGAAGTGCTGGGCAACCTGAGCAAGCAAGGCTGCCTGCTGCCAAGCCTCTCTGGGCAGGTTTCCACGGTGCCTCAGCAAACTCCCCCCTGGCACACTGTAGATGAGACCATAGGCAGCCCCTTCCCGCAAGCCTCCAGTGTGGCCCGGGCATAAGGTCCCCCTCTATCTGGCATTCAAGGCCCTCCTACCTCTGGACACTCACCCCCCCGCCACATGCCAACCGACCTCCTTATCTCCCTTACCCTAACCTGCAGTTCACTTTGCTGGAACGGCCTTCCTCACAAGCTGCTTCTTCCCCCTACCTCCAGCTCCGACACATTCATTCTGGAACATGTTCTGCGACCCCCTCCCTCTAACACATGCAGCTAGTTGTTTCCCCCCGGCACCGGCATGTTACCCTGACTCACCTCTGGCGGTGAATCAACTGCACTATAATTCCTTGTGTGTCCTCTCCCCACTATCCTGAAGCTCCAGGAGGAGGATAGGGGCCCTCGTTTCCACCCCTCGCACCCAAGTGTGGCTGGCATTGCAATTCCTGGGTGCTCAGGAATTGTTTCCTGGACAACTGAACAACCAGTGCAGTCACATATCCATCTCTTGCACCTTCTGCTTTTAGGGACTCAAGATAATGGCTAAAAGCCTTAGAACCTGGGTTCCAATCCCAGTTTGGCCATTTACCAGTCTGACACTGGGCAAGTCACTTAGCCTGTCAGCGGCAGGTTTCTCACATATACATTAGTAGTGATGATCAAACCTACCTCACGAGGGTTACCAAGAGGATCAAACAGGGCATATAAAGTGACCTGTTAGCATCACCTCTGTGATTATTTCCTTGATCATGTCTCTCCTTCCCAGAATGAGGGTGTTTATCATCTGTCTATTGAACTCCTACCCATCCTTCCAGGCCCAGCCAAAATTCTATCTCCCCCAGGAAGTATCATCTAAATCTAAATACCCAGCTCAGCTCTCCTTCCTTCTCCCAGGTCCACACGTGTGCAGCAACCTCACCCCCCCACAGCACCCACCACTGCCGAGAGCCCTGTGTGTTAGTCCCGCCTTCCCAACCAGATCGAACACTTGCAGAGGGCAGGCCTGCTTTGCATGCTCTGTGTTCCTAAAAGCTCCCAGCTTGAGGTTTCAGTATAGCCCAGCCTATAGCATTTAGTTTACAAAGCATTCATACTCATTTGATTCTCACTCTGCAAGGCAGGTACTATCATCACCCCCATTTTACAGATGAAGAAACAGAGGCTCAGACAGGTAAGCACTTGCTCAAGGTGCCTCAGTAATAAGTAGTGCAGCTAAGGTTCAAGCTCTGGCTGACTCCAGATCCTGTGTGCTCTCCCCTCTCCCCTGTCGCCTCCCTTCCTCTAGGTGATACAAGAGAGCCTGCTGGGGTCACCCCTGCCCGCTGGCAAAGTGGGCATGTCCACCTTGGCTCTGGTGCCTCTGCAGCTTCTACTGAAATAAGTCATATTAGAAACAATACTTAAAACTCATTGCTTCCTAATTTTTTAAATCATATTTTAGTATTCTCTATGCTCTTGAGGTAATATCTGCCCCTTATCTCCGAATTGGGGAAATCCTAAATAAGGCTGTCCTACTACGCCTCTCTTCCAAACTCTGGCCAGTGGCACGTTGGCACCTTGAAATTGGCCATGGTGGGGGTATTGACACCATGGAAACTGGCAGGCCTGATTTATTATCTTCTTGATTCTAGACTTAAGAAGTGCTGGAGAAGATCACTTAAGAATGCAGATTAAGGGGTGCCTGGGTGGCTCAGTCGTCAAGCATCTGCCTTCAGCTCAGGTCATGATCCCAGGGTCCTGGGATGGAGCCTCGCATGGGGCTCCTTGCTCAGCGGGAAGCCTGCTTCTCCCTCTCCCACTCCCCATATTTGTGTTCCCTCTCTCGCCGTGTCTCTCTCTGTCAAATAAATAAAATAAGATATTTAAAGATTTTATTTTATTTATTTGAGAAAGAGAGAGAGAGAGAGAGAGCACACAAGAGGGGGTAGGGTCAGAGGGAGTAGCAGACTCCCTGCCAAGCAGGGAGCCCGATGCAGGACTCGATCCCAGGACCCTGGGATCATGACCTGAGCCGAAGGCAGACGCTTAACAACTGAGCCACCCAGCCGCTCATAAATAAAATCTTAAAAAAAAAAAAAAAGAATGCAGATTAAACTTAAAAGGGTGCCGTGTATATAGCTGTTGTTTTATGAATAGCATAGAAATAGAGGACATATTTTTTTTTAATATTCAGAAACTATTATTCAATTCAGCAAAGAAGTCATTCCTGTCATTGACAAAGAAGCAAAGTTCTAACACGTCTTCATCGTTTCATTTTCTTTTTTTTTATAAGATTTTATTTATTTATTTATTTGACAGAGAGAGACACAGAGAGACAGAAGGAACACAAACAGGGGGAGTGGGAGAGGGAGAAGCAGGCTTCCCGCTGAGCAGGGAGCCCGATGAGGGGCTCGATCCCAGAACCCTGGGAGCATGACCCAAGCCAAAGGCAGATGCTTAACGACTGAGCCACCCAGCCGCTCATAAATAAAATCTTTTTTTTTTTTTTAAAGAGTTTATTTATTTATATGACAGAGAGAGACACAGCAAGAGAGCGAACACAAGCAGTGGGAGTGGGAGAGGGAGAAGCAGGCTTCCCACTGAGCAGGGAGCCTGATGTGGGGCTTGATCCCAGAACCTGGAATCATGACCTGAGCCGAAGGCAGACGCTTAATGACTGAGCCACCCAGGCGCCCCCATAAATAAAATCTTAAAAAAAAAAAAAGAATGCAGATTAAACTTAAAAGGGTGCTATGTATATAGCTGTTGTTTTGTGAATAGCATAGAAATAGAGGACGTATTTTTTTTAATATTCAGAAACTATTATTCAATTCAGCAAAGAAGTCATTCCTGTCATTGACAAAGAAGCAAAGTTCTAACACATGTCTTCATCGTTTCATTTTTTTTTTATAAGATTTTATTTATTTATTTATTTGACAGAGAGAGACACAGCGAGAGAGGGAACACAAGCAGGGGGCATGGGAGAGGAAGAAGCCCGCTTCCTGCGGAGCAGGGAGCCCGATGCGGGGCTTGATCCCAGGACCCTGGGAGCATGACCTGAGCCAAAGGCAGACGCTTAACGACGGAGCCACCCAGGCGCCCCATCATTGTTTCATTTTTACCCTACTTGTTAATGCAGACAAAAATATCAACCAACATTCTGGTCAGAGCTACACTCGAGTATCAACTGCATTCATAGGTTGGCTATTGATACAAGGGTTTGGCAAAAACCAAAGAAAACGTTGTATGAGAAACAATTGGCTCTCTGGGATTTACAATAAAAAGTATCATATATTTTATTGTTTATAAGTTGTGTTACAAACCTTTGCATCATAAGATTCATGATAAATCTGTGTGTGTGTATGTGTACATACACTTGTTTTCTGGAGATCTGGCTGCTACCAGAATAGTATTGCACAGAACCTCAGGCAAGCAGGTTACTGTCTGTGTTTTTTAGATGAGGAACTAAGGAACAGAGAAGTTAAGTAACTTATTTGAGGCCACACAGCTAAGTTGTGGAGCCGGGTTTCATTTAAGCCCAGGTCTTCTTAGTGCTAGGATATCTGTTCTTTCTACCACCTTCACTACTTCCAGAATCAGATTCTTTCACTCCTACTGAGATGAGTGGCACTGGGAGGGCTGACAGTGGAGCTGTGACTAGAACCTAGAAGGTACTGTGTGAACCCATGAAACCTCACCGGAGGCCAAGCCTAGGCAAGGGACCACAGTGGAGGGCACGGACAGCCAGGAGCCCCAAGAGGCCTCGGAGCACCTAACAGTGATGGCAAAAGCAATAAGGGACAAAAGAGGAGGAGAGCACTGCATTTTTTAGTTTCTCCATCTGAGAAATGGGGATCACGGTATCCACGCCAACCTGTATCAGCCTTCCCCAGTGTCCTGCCACCCTCGGAAACTGCCTGGCCGGCTGGCGGGAAAATACAGCCTTATTCATTCCCCCGCTTTGGATGTTCCCAAGCCCACCTCCTTTTCCTAATCCCTTTGGAGGAAAGAGAGGAATGGGGAGAAATGTGGGCCAATAAGACTAGCTAAAATTCACAACCAGTGTGTGTAGGGAGTTTCAGAATTCGCAGGGCCCTCTCATTAATACCGATATCTCCCTGGTCCCTCACTCCACCCCCGCGGGACAGGAAGAAGAGGCAATATTACCTCCACTTTCAAGGCCAAAGAGGAGACCTCCCCAATGTGACACAGCGCAGGTGAGATGCAAATGCAGGCTCAACCCCCAATCCTTTCCTCTTTCTACTTCACCATGGGGCCTCCTGCTGTATCTCGTAAGAGTCACCTGGTTGGCTTAATGCTTCCTGTTTCAACATGTCTGTATTTCAAATCTCTTATTTTTATTTTTTTAAAGATTTTATTTTTAAGTAATCTCTATACCCAACGTGGGGCTCCAACTCACAACCCTGAGATCAAGAGCTGCACGCTCCACCGACTGAGCCGACAAGGTACCCCTCAACTCTTCTAGTAATGGCTCTCCATAGCTTAATTTTTGCCACACTTTGTTCTTTCCCTCCACTATTTAGAAGTTCAGCACCCTCAGTTCACTCCTCCTGGGGTTGCCCTCGGGGGACCTTGCAGGAGTTGATAAAGCAGCCAGCATGTATTTCTAGGGCTTGAAATGAAGGGGCCCAAGGGGTCCACTCTGAGGCTGGCGCACAAGCTAAGCTTTGCATCTGATGAAGAGGAAACAGGGTCCGCCCCTCAGAATACACCGAGAAGGTAAGGAAATCAGAAAAGACTTGTATAAAAGATTCTAGAGCAAAGTAAAATACTTTAGAGCACATGTGGGCTGCTCAGGTTAAAATGTAAAGTAGAAAAAAGCATAAGAGAAAATTATAAAAGTAGTATAGTTACAAGCACGCACGCGCGCGCGCACACACACACACACACACACACACACACACCTGTTCATAAAAAGCTGGAGAAAATACACCAAATGTTAACAATGGTTGTTTTGGAGTAGAAAGTCCATGGTTAACTTCTTTGCAGGTTTCTGTGTGTTCTATGAGTTAATACTTTTTATAATAGCATAAAAGACCATCCTTCACTTAAAAAATGCTAAAGGGTACCTTTGGGTCATCTCTTTCCCACATTCTTATCATTACCTCCAACTGGCCTACTCTCTCCCAGCTATCCTCTCTGCCCTGCAGCATTTTCTTTCAAAATCAGAAATAGAATCATGTGTATCCATTAATTAAAGGTCTTCCACCAATTATTGTTAATTTTCTTAAGTGTGATAATGGTGGTAGGTCGGTAGATGCCCACAGAAGTGCTGAGAGTGAAGTGTCAGGATGGCTAGAATCTTCTTTCAAATTATACCAACGTTTTTAAAAATAACATATGTTTTTTATTTTAATTTTTATTTAAAATGTTTTTAATTCTAAAATATATACATACACATATGTGTACGTGTCTGTGTGTAGATACAAATATATAAAAATCCCTTTTTATATAAATATATATTTTTCTTTTTTAAAGAAAGAAAGAGGTAAAGCAAATGCGCCTACATGTTGAATCTAGGGGGAAGGTATAATGGTGTCCATTGTAGTCTTCCAATTTCTTTATATGTTTTGAAATGTTTTCATAATAAAAAATTTTGAGGGAAAAAGGCTTCCATGGTCTGCTTTGGCAGACCGTGGTCTGCCCTGAAACTTCACAATTTCACCCTACTCTATCCTGACAGTTAAATCTCTACCATGCTTTACCTTTGCTTCATGTTCCCAGGTTTTAGTATGGAAACAGCCTCATTCTTTTAAGTTCTACTTTCAAATGCATGCACATTTTATAGCAACTAATAAAATATACATTTTTTTTAAATATGAGGAATAACTTATTAGAAATAAAAAACAATGTAATCAGATGAGATATGAACTGTGTGAAAGAGAAATGCATGGCATAATACAGACCTTTGGATTAATGGTGTGTCAGAGGCATGGCCCAAGGAAGTAAGAAATCTACACTGTCAGAATCTGGGGAAAGAAAACCTGGTGGCACCCAGCTTGGCTTAGTGTTTCCTCATTGGCTAAGTTTAAGCTCCAGCTCTGTCATTTAATACCTGCGTGATCTTGGACAAGTTACTTAACCTCTCTGAATCTCAATTGCCTTGTGTGTAAAAAAAGGACAATACCTTGTACCTCCATGAGTGGCCATGAGGATCAAATGAGAGAACAAATGTGTAAGCATACTATATTCCAGAAAGTGCCATAAACATTCAAAGTATTATTAGTATCATTTCTGTGAAAGCTTGATGAGCAGACCCCATCATGTCACGAACATAAAAATAACTCAAAGGACGATCAGGGCATAGAGGAATTTGGATTTTGGGGGTACTTTGTTCAGAAATTCACTTCTTATACTATTTATATAAACCAAAAAGCCCCATGAGAGTTCTGGGTTCCTGGCTTGCATATAATTTCATTTAATCCTCACGGCGTGTTCTTTTTGCTGAAAATACCAGTCAGACCCGAGGATAACCTTCTATTTTTGAATTCTCCAGTTGGGTTTGGGGTGTAGGGAAGACACACCCATACTCAGAAGAGAAACTCCCAAATGCAAAATAAACACAAAACCACACAAACCCGCCCTGTACAAGGCCTTCATTTGTGTTGGGATGGCATACCAGGGTGAGGTTCCTGAGTGGTACTGAAACCTCCTTCCTGGTAATCCACCCTGCAGACGCCATGTCTGAAGGCACACTGGGTGCTACCTGGTGCTGGGGGCAGTCAGCCCCAGGGTTCCTTCCATCCATGTAAATACGGGGCAACATCATCTACCTTCACCACCCACAACCACCCACATCAATGGGCCTTCCTGGGGTGTATTTACAACGCACACTGGCATGCTATTCCCTCTGCTGAGGCAGAACGCTTACCCCCAGAAGTGAGCTCTTGTTGGCAAGACTCATGGTTAGCTTTCATTTCAGGTGGCCTCCCCACCGAGTCCCACCATGGCCATCTCCTGGTAGACAGTGGGCCCTTGGAAGGCAGGTGCCATATCACATTGATGTTTGACACTCTACTCCTGGGCATACAGTAGTCCCTCAATAAATGTTCACATCGGGGCACCTGGGTGGCTCAGTCGTTGGGCGTCTGCCTTCGGCTCAGGTCATGATCCCAGGGTCCTGGGATCGAGCCCCGCATCAGGCTCCCTGCTCCGCGGGAAGCCTGCTTCTTCCTCTCCCACTCCCCCTCCTTGTGTTCCCTCTCTCGCTGTGTCTCTCTGTCAAATAAATAAATAAATAATCTTAAAAAAAAAATGTTCACATCATTGGACTGAAACCTGCCTGTAACCTCTTTTGCATGTTCCAGGTGACATGGAAGGGCCTTTGCCTTCCATGCATGCATTGGTCTTACTAAGGCGTTCATGCCTTCATTTACTCACTCATTCAACACTGAGTAACTCTTCATGTGCCAGGGACGGTGCTAGATATAAGCAGCAGAAAGTGACTGACAGCGACAGATACTCTCACCAGAAGGCTGTACAAAGGGCAACAGAAGCAGAGAGGCAGGTTCATTCTTTTTTTTTTTTTTTTTTAAGATTTTATTTATTTATTTGAGAGAGAGAATGAGATAGAGAGAGCATGAGAGGGGGGAGGGTCAGAGGGAGAAGCAGACTCCCTGCCGAGCAGGGAGCCCGATGCGGGACTCAATCCTGGGACTCCAGGATCATGACCTGAGCCGAAGGCAGTCGCTCAACCAACTGAGCCACCCAGGCGCCCGAGGCAGGTTCATTCTTAGTTATGCTTTGGGAGGGAGCAGAGATGGTAAAGCCTTCCCAGAGGAAATAGGCTTTCTGCTGGGCCTAGAAGGATGAGCAGGAAGGAAGTCCATGGACAGAGGAAAGGAAGAGCAGGGGCTTCCTGGGTGGGAACAGCATGAACAGAGGAGGAGAAAGGCCAGAATGTGGATCTGTCCTCTTGTTGCCTGGGGCTAGTGTTTTGGAGTGGGGGAAAGTGGATGAGGTCAGAATCAGGACTGAGGCAGTGTACGAAAAGCCTGAATGCCATGCTGACCATGGGTTCATTTATCCTACAGATGACAAGGGCCCATCACAGATTTCTGGGCAGTAGACTGCCTCGATCTGTTTTCCCAAGACTGCTTATCATACGTTAATTTGTCCATTTATTGCTCTCTGCCACAAGGCTGGGAGCGTGTCATAAGCCGGGACAGGGCCTCACCTCTCTAGCACCGTGACTAAACACAGGAGGAGCTTATCAGCTAGCAGCCCCAGGAGAAGCCGTTCATATATTCCAGAGGCAGGCGAGAGCTGCCCCTCCTCCATCACCTGCTCCTTCAAGCCAGAAGATGAGCATGGAGAGCAGGTCACGGGTAGGGGCCTGGAGACAACAGGGCGGCTGTGTTCATGGGACCACGAGGCTAGCCTGACTCACTTGGTGAGGAGCAAGAGAATACAAGAGTTGAGGAAAGCAGAGGCACCTCCTAGAGAATGAAAATCAGGAAGAAAAACGTATTTGTGTAAAATGATTTCTAGATGATGGGAAACAACATGGAACCGAGAACCCTCCTCTTAAGCTACCAGCGGGACTTTCTACATCTCCCTTCCAGCTGGGGGAAAGTTCCAGCCAGGGGTAAGCATACCCATATTCTGGCTCCAGGAAGTGTCTACCCCATCATGAGGTAATGCAGCTACTCATCACTTCCTGAAGTTGCTCAGCTGGGCCTGTGCCAAGGGACCACGGACAGGGGCGGAGGGGACAGAAGGCTCAGAGTCTGCACAGCTCTAAGGACAGGAGGCCAAGATGGGGGTTGGCAGCATCCTCGCCCTGCACACATCCGGGGCAAACCCAGACTGTGTCCAGGTCGTGGAAAGCAGCCAGACTGAGCCCAGGAGCCCGACATGCCCCAGCAGCAACCAATCTCAGCTCTCTGCTGGGAAACTGAGAACTGCACTAGCAGGCCTGTTTTCCTAGTCTAATGGGCCCAGAATCCTGTAACGAGAGTTGTGTTTTCCTTCCCTCTACTCTGGGAGGGGAAATAACAATAGCAGGGACTATTACAGAGCGCTCTCTGGGAGCCGGCACGTAATGCTGCTTCTCTTTAACCCTTGCAACAACTGTGCCAGGTAGGGATTACGATCTGCGTTGAAGCTGAAGGACTGAGGTTCAGCAGAATGAAGACCAAACCCCGACCTGGCCGCCTCCAAGACGGCCCTCTCCACCCCCCAGGGGCCACACAAGCAGATTAAACAGCATGAAGCTGCTGCTGTCATGGTACCCATGGGATTACAACTCCTCCTACCTCTACCAGATCTGGCGGAGAAAAGCCAAAGGAGCCCACGTTGAGGCCAGGCTCCTGGAGCCAGTAAAGACACAGGAAACGACAAGTTAACTGTCTATAGTACTGTCAGGAGGGAGACACAAGGGCAATCCAGGTAGACCGTTTCCTGCTCGGTGCATTACCAAAGGACACCCTCACCCAGATTACTGCACGAGCCTCCCAGCTGGGACCCCAGCCTCCAGGGGTCCCCATTCTCCCCAGCCTTCCGGCCAGAGAGATCCTTCTGAAACACACATCTGCTCGCCTCACCTCCCTGATCACCTGCTCCCCCGCCGACTCTGTATCCCTCAGGGTAAAGTTCAACCTCTTTGGTTTGGCTCTCACGCCCTTGTGTCTGCCTTCTGCTCTCTTCCTGGCTTGTTTCTCCAGCCATTCGGAACATCCACCCTTTGCCTGTACGTCCCTGAATGCATTGTGCCATTTCCAGACCATGTACACTGCTGGCCTCTCTTCCTTAGAAGACCCTTCCCCTCTGGTAACCCCTGCCAGTCCTTCTAAATTCAACTCAAATATCACCTCTTCCAGGAAGCCCTCTCGGATACTGCAGTCTGACTTAGATGCCCTCTCCTTTGAGCTCCCCTGCTCCCCTATACGTCCTTCTATCATAGCACTTAGAGTTGTTGATCTTTTCTGTCTCCTGTACTAGGTTTCCTAGAAAAGAGGAACTGAGCCCAGACAGGGCCTCGGCTGGTTTCTGTATCTGCACCAGTACCCAGGCTCATGGCACAATGCTTGAAACACAACAGGAATTTCTGGATAGAAAACTGGGTAGGTCTTCACCCCAGTAAATAGGTCCCTCTGATCACGGGTTAGAGGATCTTTATGCTTCGGGTGTCTGTAAAGGCTTATCAGTCCACTAAACTGAGCTCAGTTACTACGGGAACTGATCCTTCTACTTTGACCACACTCTTGCTTTCTGAGGTCCTATGTGATCACAGTGAACTTTCTCGACCCTGAATACCAGTTACCACAAATGATCAGTGCCCCTTGGAAGCAGTTTTGTGGCCGCAGTAGGGGATGGGAACAGGGAGGGCAGCCAGCGGTCCCTAGGCTCCAAGACTGATGGCCTCTGGGCCAGGGGTGCTGGAGGCTGGGGGGGCGGGGGGGCGCCAGAGAGCCAGCCAACCTCAGCAGTCCTCGCCCGAACGCTAACACTTCTGCCTCCTCATGAGTTAGCTCTTGGCTACTGAAGAGTCCAGACTTGTGAAATGTGTTTGGTTTCACGTTTCCTGTCAGTGGTCTACTATTTAAAAATGACACCCCACCTACTGCCTGAAAGAGATAAGGTACCTGTGGTCTGAAGAAGCAGCTTCTTGCAGTCAGCCCCTATGTGAAGAAAGCCCAATCTGCAAAATGAAACTGAGGAGAGGGACGCCTTCTGTGGCATCATTTCTTTCCTAGGAGTTCAGAGCTTTCCATGGCGAGACAAGGGAGGAGGGCCAGAGGGACACTGAGCCCTTCCTAGCAGTGATGTCAGAAGTGACTGGGCCCGTTCTTCCTAAAACGATTCTTCTCCCTCATCCCCTCACTGACCTTGAGATCAAAGTGAGCGATTTTCCTGGCATGAAGGTAGTTCACACCCTCCAGGATCTGCTTGATGAAGCTGGTGGCCTCCTCCTCACTCAGCGATTCCTTCTGGGCCAGGAAGTCGAAGAGCTCTCCTCCCGACACTCTGCAAGACACCGGTGAGGGGAGGGGGGCAGGCCCGGTCAGCCCTGTGTGTTAGGAGACCAGGCCATGGGTGCAGCTCCTGAACCTGACCCCCACCATCTGGACAGACAGTGGGATCCCCTCACCCATCTCTGGGGCTCTGTCCAGCCAGCACCAAGAACTGATTTTGCTTCTATTCGCTGTATTCTTCCCTTTGGATCACAAGGGTAGGAACCGCTCTTGGGGAGTCACCAGGGGGGCCTCGGGTTACCCTGGGTGTTATCTCTCCCCACCCCATGACTGAAGGGGCAGAGGACAGAAGTAAGTGCTGGGATGACAAAGAGGAACGTATGCTGGGCCAGAAACTGGAGACCTAGGTTCTAGTCCAGCCCTGCCACTGACCTTGGACAACTCACTTACCCTCCAGGCAGACCTTAGTTTCCTTACCTGCAAAATGAGCAGGTTGAGTAAGATGGCTCTTAAAGCCCTTTCTTTCATTTTACAAAAGATGGCCTCTTCAAAGCTCAAGAGAATCTAGGCATGGATTCTAGACCCATCTAAAAACCTGAAAATGCTACTTTTGTCCTCACACTCCCCACTCTCGTACCTTATGGTAGGTATGGCAGGAATGGAGGCCCACAGAGCAAAAACAACCTCCCTTGTAAATACTGGTTTACAGTTTTATCTGAATTAGAGATGTGGGGTTGCCAGATAAAATAAGGGATATTTATTTGCTAAATCTGACAACCCCCTGAGCTTGTTTGTCCTCTGATGGATGCTGGGGTATCCAGCCAGGATGTGCTTCTCTGGGACTGGGGCGGAGCCAGGGGTCATCCCAGGGAAAGATATTGGGAAGGGATCTGGGCTAAGGGGTCCAAGAACTCAGGATCACCTGGAGAACCTGTTTAAAATGCAGATCCCAGGTCCTACCACAGACCCTAACAAATTAGATTCTCCAGCCCCCAAGCCTTGGAACCTGTATTTTTACAATAACATAATA
The DNA here is from genome assembly GCF_004348235.1 of Phoca vitulina. NCBI lineage: Eukaryota > Metazoa > Chordata > Mammalia > Carnivora > Phocidae > Phoca > Phoca vitulina. Next base: position 29,898,258 of record NW_022589723.1, read on the forward strand.
CCAGTAATTCATATTCATTGAATACTTACTCGGTGCATAATGTGTACTTTAGGCACATTATATCATTTAACCATCACAATACCTTATGAGCTAAGTCCTAGTATTTTCCTATTTCACAGCTGAAAAAAAAAAAACAGAGGCTCAGTGAGGTTAAGTGACTTGCCCAAGGTCATGGAGTTAGTAAGTGGCAGTCAGGATTCAAACCCAGGCAGAATGACTTTCAACCACTATCTCATACTGAGTGTCCTCAGATGATTCTTACATGGCCAGAATGGCTTCTGTCCCAGTTTGGGGGAATCACTCATTCCCTGCCACCTAGTTCATCCTAAACAAAGAGCACCAAAATTTCCTTTTTCTCCTTTCTTTAAAAATGTCCAGAAGCACCCACGGACCCACTAATCAATCTCAGCATCATGAAAAACAGACCCACGGGACACAATGGGTACCACAGGTAAGTACACAGCAACACCTATGAAGTTATCTCACGCCTACATCCGCTTAAGCCTCTCGCTCAGTGCTATCCAACAGAGCCTTCTGCAGTGATGGAAATGTGCTCTATGAACACTGTCCAATCGAACAGCCACTAGTCACACGTGGCTACTGGGCATCTGAAACATGGCTAGTGCAACCCAGGAACTGAATTTTAAATCTTATTTCATTTGAAGTCATTTTATTTTATTTATTTTTTTAAGATTTTATTTATTTATTTATTTGAGAGAGAGAGAGAGAGAGCACAAGCAGGGGGAGTGGGAGAGGGAGAAGCAGGCTTCCTGCTGAGCAGTGAGCCCAATGTGAAGCTTGATCCCAGGACCCTGGGATCATGACCTGAGCCGAAGGCAGCTGCTTAACCAACTGAGCCACCCAGGCACCCCATTTTGAAGTCATTTTAATTCAAAAACTGAAGTGGTATAAAATATTTTCCTGCAAACACAACGTTATTGTTTTGATAGGATTGTATTTCACGCTAACCATGACACTGAGAATGAACTAAATGTGCTGTAAGTGTAAAAAGCATGCTGGGTTTTGAAGATGGAATATGGAAAAAAGAATGTAGAATATCTCATTAATGGTTTTTATATCAATTACGTGTTAAAATAATATTTTGTATATACTGGATTAAATAAAAAATACGATGAAAATTAGTTCACCTATTTCTTTTTACTTCTGATTCAATGTGGCTAGTAGAAAATCTCAAATCACATATATGGTTCATATTATATTTCTCTTGAACAGCGCCAATACGGAGAGTATCTTATTTAGATCTAACTATTAGGTTACAGGAAATGCAAGACATAGAGGAATAAGTTTACTAACGGCATGAGGAGGGAATAAGCCAAATCCAGGCTGTGAGACAATCAACGGGACAAATGACCTAGTTTTTCCAACAAATCAATAGCATCGAGAAAGAAGGGGAAGGAGAACTGCGATAGGAGAAATGAGACAGAAGACACAAAAGAACCAGATGCAGTAGATGGACCTCATTTGGTTGCTAATTCAAATAAAACAACCGTAAGAAGATATCTTTGGGTCTATCAGAAAAATATCACTATGGACTGGAGTGTAGACAGCCTCGGTGGTCCCGAGGCCCGGCTGGATAATTCCTTCAGGTGTAATAGATATATGAAGGCCACATTTTTAAAAACCATCATCAGTGAGAGATGCACACTAGAGTATTTATATGTAAAGTGACATGATGTCTGAGAGTTGCTCTAAAATATTCCAGCAAACAAACAAACAGTTGGAGCGGGGGCAGGTGGAAGAGTAGGAGTTTTATATAAAACAAGACTGGCAAAACGTTGATCATTTGAAGCTGGGTGATGGGCATATGAGGGTTCCTTACACTATTCTCTCTACTTTTGTATATGTTTGAAATTCACCATAATAAGAAGTCAACAGTAAACTCCCACGGGGGAAGGGGGAGGGGAGGGCAGTCTCAGCCATCTCCCTCAGCTGCCCTCCCACATTATGACCATCACCACCTGGCAGTTCCTCCACAACAGATGAGGACACCGAGGCCCACAGGAGGGGAAGCGGCCGTGCAAGGTCTCCCAGCAGGGGAGTGTGCGGTCAAGGTCATGTCCAGGCCCCGGCCGCCGTCCAACACTGTCTTCTCCGACTAACGTGTGACGGGAGACGAGCTGCCCTAACTCTCTCAGCAGTGTCTGTCGGGGACTGGTGCTCACGTCGTTCTGAAGAGCAAATGAGTTGGTGCAATAAGGAAGGCACTCAGCCCGGTGACCGGCGCATGCCAGCACTCCACCAGCAGGGGCTTCCGCCGTGATGTTACTGTTTGCCACATGTGGTTAGTGTGGGAGAAGGCGCTGGGGATGCAGTGAGGCTCAGGGAGGGCCTGGACGGAGGGAGCAAGGCAAACAGCACGAGCAAAGGCACAGAGACGGGGCCGCGCGCAGGGCATGCATGTGGCAGGAAGTCCCTGAGCGCTGGCTGGCCTTGGAGGGGACGGGCACGCCTGCTGGCATGCTGGTTCTGTCACTGCCTAGCGCATCACTCTCCACCTCAGTCTTCGCTCATCTGTCAAATGGGGTTAAAAATAGCTCCCTTTGGCAGACAGACGAATGTCGGAAGCCTTTGCTCCTGCTGGGGCATGAGCTTCTCAAGGGCAGGAGCCGTGAATCAGGTCCTCATCTTTATGTCTAGTGTCTACCACATAATAGATGATGAATAAATATTTAGAGAAAGTGGGGAGTGGTGCTCAAGGGGTGAAGAGAGCCTGAGAGAGGCACCGGTGAGCTGGTACCTGAGAACGTGCCGTCTGCTAGAGCCGCTCAGCTGGGTGCAGCCCACAGTGGCTGCCTCAGTGTTGGGCGTGAGGCTGGTGCACTATTTTTCCATGTGTCTCAAGGGTGAGGCCATCTTCCGCCCCACTCCCATCTGGGCAGGTGCCGGAAACTGGAGCCCCCTCTTAGCTGCTGAAGGAGAAACCCTGAGTCTGGTCAAAGGGCCAGGACGGTGGTCCCAATCTTTCCCTATAGAGCCAACCTTTCCCTGGGGATGTGGCACAGGAGAGTCCCAGGGCCTAGCTTTTCTTCTTGCAAAACAGGAATGAGGATGGGGTGCCTGGGGGGCTCAGTTGGTTAAGCGTCCAACTCTTGATTTCGGCTCACGTCATGATCTCGGGGTGGTGGGATCAAGCCCTGTATCAGGCTCTGCGCTCAGCGGGGAGTCTGCCTCCCCTCTCCTTCTGCTCTTCCCCCTGCTCATGTACTCTGTCTCTCTCTCTCAAGTAAGTAAATAAGTCTTTAAAAAAAAAAAAAGTTAAAAAAAAAACCAAACAAACAGGAATGAGGGGAAAACCCAGACTATTGCCCCGGGAGGACGGAATCTTGCTGTAGAGTTGGACAAATGCTATGAGACCCTTGGTAAAGTCCTGGAAGTAAATACCACGCACCATATCGATATCAGGCATGGTAGTGGTGGAAGGCATTTGATTCCGAGTTTACTCTAAGTTTGCCGCCTGTGCAATGTGCTTCCCCAAGCATTCTCTCCCTTGAGACTCACATCCTCCCGGAGGGGTAGATGGAACTTCTGTCCTGATTTTTCAAATGAGAAACCGAGGCGCCAAGGGAGCAAGTGACTTGCCCAAGGTCACACAGTCAGTCACAGAAACAGGATTTAGAGCCAGATCTTCTCAGCCCCAGCCCACCATGTGTCTTTCTCACCGCACTGTCTCCCCATTATAAAGCCTGAGTTGGTGCAATGAGGAAAGTTCAAAGCCACCCCAAGTAGTGGGTGGTGCTCACACATCCCCTTCAGCCACACTCGCATCCGAGCCCTCATCATACCACGCTGTTTTTACCTGTCTGTCTCTCTCCCCAGCTAGCTTATCTTTGCTTCCACAGCACCTTGTGTAACAGAGGCATTCAATAGAAGGTAGGCGGATAAAAGAACAAAGGGGAAAAAGAGTATTAAAACTATCAACATGATATAGAATATTCTGTATCATATAGAAGTGACACCTTGGCATCGGCAAGAGACCTGTCCGGAGCCCTGTGCAAATGTTCAAACCCACAGTGCCCCCCTCTGAAACACAGAACGCCGCCTGGCCCTTGTTTTCTGTCCTTCCAGCCCCTGCTGGGTCCTGTGAGGCTGTGGCCTCAGGCACCTCCTACCCTTCCTACCTGAAATAGAATGCTGCCTAAGTGTAAAAGAATCTCATGATAATGGGGGTGTGTCCTGTCACCCAGAGCCGCTGATGTGAAGGCCCAGGCTGGGTGAGGACTTTGGGAGGCAGTAATCAGCGACTCTGTTTGAAGGTGTGATGTGGGCAGGAGACCAGTTAAGACATGGTCTCCTTTGGCTAAAGAAAGGAATAGCCACAAAGGTCCTCAGAATCTCCCCCAGAGTCCTGGAAAGGTGGGAGGCTGATGAGCCCACTGGGGTAAATGTCCAAACCGGACACCCACGCTGGGGACACTCACATCCATGCTCAGGCAGCTCTCCTCAAGGTTTTGTTCATTTTCCCCCTAACATAGCTTTTCCCAAGGGTTTCTCAGCCCCAAAACCTCTTCCCTGGAGCTCCCTGTCTCCTCCCAAATGTCTCCCCTCTCGCATCCCAAACCTCTTTAGCTTAAAGATGAAAAGCAAAACCTAACAGTCTGAGCCTCTTCTGCTCTCCTCTCAGCATCCCCGGGATCAGTCCCCTTCCCGCTCAGCTGATCTTCCTTCTCGCAGGTTGCTCTGCCTGCTAGAAACGCTTTTCTGACTCTTTTGTGAACGTGTGCTGAAACGACCTGCATAGGCAGTGATTAGGGAAGGATGCTGCTGGAGCGGCTCAGGCCGAGGAAGCCGCACTCAACTGGGGGCACTGGGCAGCACTGGCGACACCCTGGGGTGCTCTGTCAGGTCACTCTCCCAGGCTCTTGCTTTCTGTTCGCTGGGAGTTGGGGAGGCCCCAGAGCCGTCACGGGCCTGGATGGAAGGCCTGTCCAACCCTCCCAGGGCTGACTTACATTTTCCAGAGCACGCTCCACATATGACATGAGTTAATCTACTGAGATTTTGAAAACATCCTTTATGCTCTACAGAAGTCAACTTATATGGAAAAACTGAATCCTTCCCATCCTTGCCTTCAACAGCCCTGAACCAGAGGCAGCTGCTGCTAAGGAGGTCATGGATGGGGTAACAACAGCTAAAAGGGACTCAAATCAGGGCTGGGCATGTCCTCTGAGTACTGGTCACTTTAGCAGAAAGCAGAGCATGCCCGGCACCAGACCACAGTTGCTAAGAGGGGCAGTGGGACTGGGATAGGCCCATCCACAAGACCTGCCATTTCAACGGAACAGGCAGGCACTAATACTCATGTTTCCGCACTGGGCAAACCCATTGACCTATTAGGGCACCATGAGGACCGGGCAGCCAAAGGCTGCTGATCAGCCCAACAGGGGTCACCAAGTCCAAACACAAAAGCCCACGAAAAGCCCTTCTCTCTCAGGAGGTCCTCCCTCTCAGACCCCGGGCACATATGGTTTCAGCAGCGCCTTGGCAATCCCTAGCACTCCCTAGACAGGCACCCTGAGAACAGTGAGACAGCTTGAAAGAAAATGAGGAGACAGAGAAACTATGAATACACACATCTGAGCAAGCATGGCAGCTCATGCAATTCACCAGTGTGAAACCAGTGTGCAAATGGTGGTGTGGACGGTGACAGCTTACTAGAAGAGGGCACATAACCGTTGCTGACCACGAGCCTTGCTGGGAGGAACAGGGACATCTCAAGAGCATCCCAGACCCCAACTCCTAGGGTTCTACGAGCAGGGAGAAGCAGGCGATCTCCCAAGCAATTAAAGAATAAAATTCTTTAATTTTATAAAAATAAAAATGACAAGAAAGAATCATTTTATAACTATAAAGGTCAATAAATAATGAATCCTGCTTTAAAACAAATGACCCAGGGCTGGTAAGGCTGCAGGCAAATAGGAATGTTCCTATATTGTAGGTCATGCTGGTTAACTAACACCATCCTGTGAAAGTAAGGATATCAAGAGCCCCACAAATGTCAGCCTGCTCATCCCCTTCCTGGGAATTGATCCAAAAGGATTAATTCAAAAGAAAAATGGGAAATTATGGGAAGAAAGTTGTTTTATGGCAATAAAATCTGTAATGGTTAAAAGCTGTGGAAATAAAAACCAAATGTCCAACAATAGGGATATACAAGTATGTGATTCAAGGAAACATGAAACCCTCAGTTAAAAGAAAAAACCTTTTTGTGAAATTATGCTAACTGAGGGGGGAGAAGTAGAGCAAGAAATTGTACAAGTGCAATGATTGTATACAAATAGATAAAGACTGAGAGGAACCACAGAAAACACAAATGGGTGTTTTGTTTAGGCGGTAGGATTACGAATGTAATTTCTTTTCAGTTGCTGGAAAGTTTTTTAAGGCAGTGGCCTCGCCTTCCCAGCAGAGGTGGGCTTGTCACTCTGCTGGGAACCAGTGTGCCCACTGCTGACCCTGAGCCCCACGGCATGCCACACCTCGGGCTGTCCACATGGCTGACCACACCTGCGGGATGCCCCCAGGCTTGCTGAGTCAGGCAGTTTCTACGCCAACTAGTGCAACTGACTGAGAGGTCCATGGGAGAGACGTGGAAGACGCTGGAGTGAGAAAGGAATAGCAGGGGTGAGCCTATGCATTTAAACAGTGAGATGGATAATTTAAGCATCAAATGCAAGAGTATGCAAATGCCCATCTGCTACATAAATCTATATCCTGGTAAGACAAGGGCTTAGCTCTCAAATTAGACTTATTGCAAATGTCAGGTGGTCCACCCAACCTGTAGGCAGGCTAAGGATGGCCGCCACATGTACAGATGAGAGCTGAAGCTCAAAGGAGGGAGGTGCTTTGCCCAAGGTCACAAAGTCAGGGATTACCAAACAAATGCCACCACCCCTCTGTTAACCAGCAGATGCATGCATGCCTCTGAGGCTCAGAACATTCCCAACACCAGTCTTGTTGCTTGACTGGTCACAGCCATTGTGACTTGTGCCACGGTCCAACTCAAACTCTTGTCTGCCAGGGCCCCATCTCCCCATTCCATGGACACACGTCCAGGAGGGACACCAGGTGGCCAACCCCTGGAGTCTTGGTATCACCAGACTGTGACATCTTCCCCGGCTAGGCCAGCATAAGGCCACCTCATGCTCATAGCTGTCCACACAAGCAGTGTGGACTCAAGTTCTTGTCTGTAAAATGGGGATAATAAGAACCTCTGTGTGAGAAGATTGTTAGGAAGATTAAGTAAGGTAACAGAAGTGCTCAGTACAGTGAATACAAAGGAACCCCTCCATGTTCGTAGGACACTTTCCTCAAGAGTCTCTGTGAGGACTGAACAAGATGGCAAACATGAAGCACCTGACAAATGGTTGGCTTTCAGTAGGGCTCTCTCAATTATAGCTATTATTATGATAATGAAGGCATCAAAGAGCACAAATGTGGGGATTTTTTTTTTTCCCCCAGGAAAGCGCTGGAGAAGGGCTTTGCAGAGCCTGGAAGATGTTTGCTTCTCTCCTCCTCATAGAGAAGACCCCTCCCGGACAGTCTCTCCTTCCCTCCCACTGCCTTCTTACACCCCGCCCCCCACCGTCCTCCCACGTGCTCTCCAGCCAGGAAACGACCCCAGCACCAGCCTTTGCTTCCCTTTTAACCCCAGGGTCCAATGAAAGCCAGACCTAGACCCTAGCCCTCTGTCCCTGCTACTCAGCAAACCCACCTACCTTTGACCCAGGTTGCGGGGGGGGGGGGGGGGGGAGGGTTCGGTAACCAAGGGAAACCACCCACCTGTGACTTCATCGCCTCTGGGCTGAGCTTAGGTCTGCTTGCTGCTGCCCTTTGGGGCCTGTGGTCGCACCATCCACCACCCTACCTGCCCCCGCTGCCCGCCAGGGGTCCCGAGCACCCACTCACAGCTCAAGGATGAGCACCACGTCGGTGCGGTTCTCAAAGACGTCGTGCAGCGTGATGACGTTGGGGTGCAGCACCTGCCGCAGGATGCTCACCTCCCGCTCAATCTCCTCCCGGCACACGCCCCGCCGGCTGGCCCGGCTCTGCCGCTTTTTGATGAACTTGGCCGCGTACTCCAGCCCTGTGCTTTTCTCTCGGCACTTCTTCACAATGGCAAACTGGCCGCTGTGGGGACACAGATCGGCACAATCGGGGTGTTACTGTGTCCATCTAGGAAGTGACCCAGTTGTCAGCCCCCAGGCCACACTAATTCAGAGTCATTCTACGAGGGTAGGACAAGTCATGCCACCAGCCAGCATCCCCACCTGCCTGTTAACCCGTGGCTGAAGTGGGGCAGGTCCTGGGCTTCCCTTTTGTTCATATGAATCCTTTGCCTTTACTAGGAATGAACGTTAGTATTGTCATTCCCAGTGTACCGATGTGACCACTGAGGCTCTGAAAGGTTATTGATTTGATGATGATGACACAGCCTCATCGTTCCTAAGTCTCAGTTAGAACCCGAGTCCAGTATCCACTAGGTAAAATCACAGGGTCCAGAGACTTATACTATGTAATGTAAAGATCAGAAAGGAAAAACATAAAGATCAGATCAGCATGGTCAAAATACTAATGGTAACAGTTATTCATTTGGGTCTGCCTTATCTGGATACAAGTACAAATTCATCCATTTAATTGTGATTTCTCTATATTCCCTATATTCTTATGTTTGTACCTCTGCTCCCAACCTCCTCCCAACAAATAAAATCTCAATGAGCTGACCAAAGCAGGTCCTCAGTAAGGGAACAGAGCAAAGATGAGGGTGATGCACTTAAAGTAACGACAAGGCCAGAGGACATGCTGGCTGGGTTGGTGGGGTAGAGGTGGAGGCAGGGGTGGGTGGAGGCAGCCTAATACTGTTAACAACCATAAGTGGGAGTTCGTCATGGTGAGAGGGCTAATGGGACCACAGGGTTATAAAGTGTTAGAAAACTGACGCACAGGAGAGGTCAAGTGAGAAGTGTGAGGTCAACACAGAGTTAATGGCCAAGCCCGGTGCTCAGCCCACTGTCCACAAAGCCACTAAGTAGTTATAGAAGTCAAGACTGTGCTTCGTGCCCTTCAGGTTTGAGCCTAGAAATGCTTCACTCTGGGGACCAATACAGCAACCATGAGATGGCATCCATGCCAATGGCAGGTGGCCCTGAGCCAGCTTCTCTGAGTGCTCCAAGGACAGCCCACTCCACAGGGAAGGGCAGCAGCCTTCTGTTCACATCTCAGTTCAGGTGGGCAAGGTGGGTGGGCAGCTCAAAATCCCTGGAGATGGGCCAGTGGTCCCCCCCTTCTGGGTCCTCCCACCCCTCTTCCATCATTTTCCACAAGTGCCCCATGTTTTCTCACCCACAATAGCCACTGCTTAAGACAGAACTCAGAAAGTTTTCAGGCTCAGCTTAATGGCTTAATAAGGGAGCACCATACTCCACACACAGGATGTACTCTCTTAGTGGCTCTGGGGTAAGAGTTACACACAATGAAATTCTCCAGATATTTGCCTCAACCTCAGAAAATAGCATCACATCTGAACCACTCCATTCCTAGAATAATCCTCAGTGAGACAGCCTTCAAAATAAACCTAAGTGGAAAAAAAAAAAAAAAAGTCAAGTAGAGCAAGCAAGGAATAGATATGCCAACACTTAAATAGCATTCTATGGCAACCACCTTAGGACGTCACCAGACACATATTCCCGTATCTCTCCATCCCCTCATCCTCCATTCACTCCGTGCTGCCTGAGTGTCTGCCCTGTGCGGGGCCCTGTACTGGGGCATAATGGGCAGGGACCAAAGGCACAGACATCAGGTAGAGGGGAAGCTCTGGGGAAAGAGAAGATCCTGGGGGCTGGTCTAGGCTGGACAGGGATGGCTTTATGGAACAAAATTTATATTACATTGTCTACTAATTCTAAAGTTTCAGCTATTTACGACCTGATATTGGCTCCTAGTTGTCTACACACGAGGGGCTGACGCAGGTGGAGTGAAGCCAGGCCTCTCAAAGCCAAAGTGAACACAGTTAGTGAGATCTCTAACACAGCTGGTCCCTTGGAGCTACTTTGGGCCTCAGGGACATTGGGTCCCTTAATGGGAGATAGCAAACACCTGACAAAGCTTCTAGTCCTAGGCAACTGTGAGTCTCAATGTCAGGACGGCCATGCTTTTCTTTTCTCTGACATCTCAGGGGCCTGGCATCAGCAGCCCTAAGGGCAGACAGGGCTCATTCTTTCTAGCTGACTGAGGGGTGAAACCAAAGCTTAAGGATTTTAAGCATTTTGTTTAAGCTTACAGAACATAGACATGCAGGCGCAGAGTTTTTGTAAAGCAGAGAGAAATATTTCAAGTCACCTTGAGATAGCCCCCCCCCCACTTTGACTTATGAGGGAAACAGAGGCATTTTTCTATATCACATGACTTAAAAATTCCTCAAAGTCTCAAAAAAGCAAATGAGTGTTTGCTTTTCCTGGTTGAGTTTTCCCCTTGTGAGAGCAACTGTAGCAATGAGAGGTGACTGGGGTCAGTCCTAATATACAGGCCATTTCTTCCCACTAAAAGCAGGTATTTTGAGAGTGGGTGAATAACAGAGCCAAATACCAAGCAACACCACTCATCTCCCCTCTCTTCCTGGGGGAGGGATCCTCCAGTCAACCTGCCCTGGGGAGTCCAAGGAGAGCCCACGGAGAGCCTGGGCCATTGATGAGTTTGCCCTTCTTGTTGGGCCATTACTGGGAAGAGGGCAGAATATGCTCCATGAGGGCCAGCCCCTAGGCTGCGAGGCTTTGGGCAGCAAAAGCAGCCTTCCAGGGCAAACAGGCTTGGACTCAGAAAACTTACGCTGTCATCTGAGGTAAGTGGCTACCTTCTCTGAGCATCGGTTTCCTCATCTGTAAAATGGGAATCATGACTCCCTACTAGGGAATCATGGTGACTGGAAATATCCGCAATGCTGGCCCATGGTCAGCTCTAAGGAATGATAGCTATTCCAACTGTTACTAGTTTATTGCTCCTAGGAAGGCCACGCTAGAGACACCACAGAAGCCACTGATTTACATGGTGTGTACTATGTGGCCAGGGAATCAGTGTCATTTTAAAAGTCCTTATGATTCTAGTGCACAGCCATATCTTTGTCCTAAGCAGTTAACCAACTCTTTTAACCCTTCAAGCAATGGTTCTCAACTGGCTGTACACCGGAATCACCCAGGGGATTTCAAACCTGGCTGCCTGGGTCTATCCCCAAAGATTCCCATCTCCTGGGTCTGGGTGGGCTGCCGTCCAGGAACTGAGCTATTTAAAAACCTCCCAGGTGACTGGTGTGCACCGGGGGCAACAGTCTTCTGATTCTCTGCATTTTACAGAGAAGAAATTGTACTGCTGTCACTCATTTTATGCCTTGTCTTTTCCAGTATTCATATATTACCCTCTCCCTTAGTTCTTTGATCTGACATTCGAGGGAAGGAGGATGGGGAGGACGGGAAGGAGGAGGGGGAGTGTTGTCTCTCCCACCCGGACAGTTTCTGCTTGACGGGTCTGGCATTGAACTGTTCCAAATCAAGACAGAAGATGACCCTAGGCTTTGGGGGTACCAGGAGTGGAAGTTTACATTCGGGCACGTCCTGGTCACTGTATCCACAGCAAATGCAAAAATCAGAGCTGAGATAGAAAAAAAAAAATCAGAGCTGAGGCGACTCTCTATTATGCCCTGTTGACCCATGGATGGGCCCCCATCTGCCCATTAGGATGCTCCAAAGCCAGGGGTTCAGGCACACAGTGCAGAAGTTGCCCAGCTAGGCTATGGGGGCAAGGGGTAGGCAGTGAGGGCCTCTCTAGGTTAGGACAGAGCCACCCAAGGTGCCATCCAGAGAGGGAACCCAATCTCTAATGAAAGTCATTGCCAATACTAAATCAGAAATTATGGGAATGCTGAAACATTGACACACATGTGCAAAGCATGCACGTTGCAATCCTCTTGCCCCACCCCCTCCCACATTGCAAACGGTCAATACCCAACCCATGGTGTCACGCAGCAAAGGGCTGGCAGTCAGGCTGATCAATTCCTGGTCCTGCCATCAGAGCCTCACGGGATGGGTCTCCCCTCAGAAAGCTTCTGTCAGAAAGCTCCAAAGAGCCCATGACAAACTGAACAGAAGTACAAGGCTTTCCCTTCATTCTCCCTGTGGGTTCCAGTCAGAGCCCTACCCTGCCCTGGGGCAGCCTGTTCAACTCCCTGGGCTTCAATTTCCTTCCTTGTCAAGCGGGAGTCCCCATGTCACAGGGGAAATGCTAACGATGCCTGAGAAAGGCCTTTACCAGATATCTAGCACTGTAGAAGGGCAGGAGGCATGGGGCGGTGTGTGTGTGTGTGTGTGTGTGTGTGTGTGTGTGTGTGTAGCTCTGTGCCTCGGGCTGGCTTGCAGAAGTCACAGAGCATGGTTTAGTGACGGACAGGCAATCCACCAGACACAAACTAGTCTCCGTATTTCTGCCAGCACATTCTCCCGCAATTAAGTCAGGAACACACCCCTCTTCCCAGGCAGAGGGCTCAGCTCCTCACTCATTCAGCACCCCAGGAAGATGGAGCAACCTGCCTAGAGAGTGAGACAGATGGGCCTCGTTCAGCAATTCAGCAGGGCCCAGGGTGGCACCCCATGAGGGTGCCCTATTGTCTGCCCAAGAATCAGATGAAAAGGCATAAACCTAGAACAGTTTCTCAGTGCCAGAAACAGTGTTACCTCTCCAACACCAGCTCCTCAACTTCATGGAAGAGCCTGGCTCGATCACCCCCAAATTCTTCACTGCCAAAGAAGAATAACCTGAACATGACCCAGATCTCATACCATTTAGATTTTGTATGACAATGTGGATACTACATTTATATGCAGCTTTTCTCTTTATAAGCTAACTTTATATTTATTCTCTCTTTTAATATTTGCAGGTATTCTTCATAGTTCCATTTCACAGAAAAGAAAACAGAGGCAAAGGGAAGTGACTTGATGGTTTGGCCAGGGAGCCAGCCCTGACAGTGGGGCTTGGACATGAAACCACATCTCCTGACTCTAGTTTCAGTAGTGTACCAAGCAATGGGGAGAGGGGCACACCCCAGAAGAGAGGAGTATTTGATCACTGATATTATTTAGAATTGCACATGGACAGTGAAAATAAAAAGCAGACTTATTTTTATTTGATTTTATTGTTGGTGTTCATTTTCAAAAGAAAATGCACCCATCAGGACCTGCATCGAGGAGACCAAATCCTCTGCCCACCCACCCCTACCTTCCATGGTAAGCCCCAGCCAACCAGACTTGCTCTGGCAATCACCAGAGGCGGGCTGCTAAGGTGTTTTGTAAGGTCTAGGAATAGAGCAGACCTAACTCACTTCCTTTCTCAGTCAACTTTAAAGGGTCCATGAGTTTAGGAACCTAACCCAAAGTCACCAGTTTATTAAGGTAGAGAGGAGGCAGGGCTGCATAGAATGCAAACCCAGGGACGAGATGCCATGTGAGCGGAGTGGTGGCAAATGGGAAGCGTTCCAAGGCACAGGGATGTGGAGACCAGGTTCCTCCTCCCGGTTCCCCCAAGCGGTCAGAATCGTTCCTCTCCCCACACTGCAGAACAATAAGCCATGATTCCTCTGGAATTACCCTGCAAGTTTTCAGGGCCATGGAGCAGGGATAATGCTTAGATGCTTCCCAGTCAAGGCCACTCCAAGTGCAGCCCAGCAGGTGAGGGAATGGGCCCTCCAGCTAACATGTTTCAAAGGCATGGGCCATGGGGCGTCTGGGTGGTTCAGTCAGTTAAGCATCCGACTCTTGATTTTGGCTCAGGTCATGATCTCAGGGTCATGAGATTGAGCCCCACATCAGGCTCTGCGCTCAGCACGGAGGCTGCTTGTGGAGTCTGTTTGAGGTTCTCCTCTCTCCCTCTGCCCCTCCCCCAGCACATGCTCTGTCTCTCTCTCACTCTCTCTCAAAATAAATAAATAAAATCTTTAAAAAAAAAAAAAAAAAGGCAGGTCAAATCTGTAGTCTGTAGAAACCAGATCAGCCTGATCCCAGAGGACTCACACCCCGATCCCATGCAACAGCCTGTCTGGGGATGGTGTCATGGAGCCCCTCCTTACCCATCTGCCTGGCCACCTTTGACTGTGGGGCCTCTGTGGCTGCCCTCCCTCTTATTTCCCTCCTATTACCAATACATCCAACCCCTAGTCAGGCTACTCCTAATTCCCATGAACAAGATCCTTCTCCTCACTGCCTTAGCACTCAACCTGTTCTTATCTCCTCTGCCCTAGCCCAGGATTTAAGAGTCCAAAGACCCAGGTTCTACTTTCAGTTCTACCTTCAGTAAATCACATCCTTTGTGTGTTAAGATAGACATAAGAATGTCCCAGTCTCACCAGATTGTAATGAGAATGAAATGAGACCCGTGTATAAAAGCACTATGTGAAGTGTGACTTCTCCATGGATATAAAGTCTCTTTTCTTTCCATCTATTGGATCACCACATCCAGATCCTGGTCCCCGTGTTCCAATCCCAGCCTGTCCTTGAACCCGACTCAGCCCCAACAAACTGCATCCTCAGATCCCAGCTTACAAATAGATAGGGCTGGGGGGGCCATGGCAGGAAAAGCAGGGTTCCCAGGTGATGCCAGGATCCAGGAAGACAGAAGACACTTGGGACACAGTTACTCAAGGACAGGGCAAGAAACCAGATAGCCGGGAAGCCAAAATAGGGCGAAGAAATATAAAGTTACGAGAAATCAGAGCAGGAAGCAGGTCAGAATTCCAGGCCAGAGATAAGGGTAAGGAGCAAAGATTTACCAAAAGCCAGGGCACCTGGGTGGCTCAGTTGGTTGAGCAACTGCCTTCAGCTCAGGTCATGATCCTGGAGTCCCGGGATTGAGTCCCGCATTGGGGTCCCTGCTCAGCGGGGAGTCTGCTTCTCCCTCTCCCGCTCCCCCCTCTTGTGCTCTCTCTGTCTCTCAAATAAATAAATAAAATCTTTAAAAAAAAAAAAAATTTACCAAAAGCCAAGCAGGCAACTTCTTCTCCATCAAGAAGTAGGCGGGCAAGCAAGGAGTGTGAGGCGTCCAGGAGCAGCATCCAAACCAGCCCGAGGCAAGCGGAGACTCCGGAGCAGACAGAAACATCAGCACCAGACATGCAAACACAGAGTGCCCAGAGCCCTTCAAATGGCCCTTTCTCCCAGCTAGTGAGCCAAGCCTGCTGGCTGATGAACCTGCTTCTCCTCTCTGACCATGTTGCCAACACCTTTGTAGTCTTCTGACATCGGTGCTTAAATTTGCTTGAGGTGTGGAACCCTCTCTCCAATACACCTTGCACAGAAGCCCAACAGGTAAAAAAGATAAAAAAACTGTGCTTCCTTGGGGGGAGGGGCACTGGGAACCCACCGACTCAGAGCCCACCCCCTAATGCCTAACAGGCTTCGTAGAACCCCGAGAGCTCCAGGAAACACAATCTGAGAAGTACACGGTACAATGTGGCAACATGCCCTTTGCTGATCCCCAAACAGTTCCAAACTGTAAATGGAAAAAAAAAAAAAGAGAGAGAGTGAGAGAGATAAGCAGAAAACATTCTCAAAATTATTATCTAGTCTTTCAAGAAGTCACTCCAACCAAGCCAAGGTCAGGGTCAACAGTAAGGCATACACAGAGGATAAGAATCAGGGACCACAAGTGTCCAGGGAGCCGAGGCCTGACCCACCGGCGGCCCCGTCCACAGAGTCACAGGGTCGCTCATGCTGGCCTAGGGTAGCTGCGCTCACGGGTTAGCTCACTGGATTCCCTGCAGACTAACTTCCTTCCTCTGGCCTTTTTTTTTTTCCTGTCCGAAGAAAACCTCCTAAAGCACAAAAAGGAAGGAATTGTTGAGCACAGCCAAGTCAGGCTGAGGTATGATTACTTTTCCGAATCTATTTTTAAGTATAAGCACCTTTTAATGCTGTTGTCAAATGAACCTGAGCCCACAAGTCCAAGACCTGAAATAAGGGAGGCCTGATTTAAGGGGGACTTGGCTATATAGAGAACGGTTTTGACTGAAAATACAGCTCAGTGTCCTCTGGCATATCCCTTAGTGTAAAGTCTAGGTTCTGGACGCTGACATGAAGTAGGTTACATAATACAGTGTTGGGCTTGGAGCCTTCCACCCACTCACCTGCCTAGCTCCCCGCCCCCCTATACCACCCCCACCATCCACCTAAGTGCCCATTCCCCTATCCATCCATTCTCTCATTCATTCCTCCATTCCTCATTTATTGGTCAGTGTCCTAAGTGCTCTAAGCATCACACACCCCACAACTTGCAAGGCTTACTGGGGAGATGAGACACACACTAATGGAAAAAGAAACATCGCATGGGTGTGTACGAGATATCTGCCTCAGGGTCAAGTGAGTGGGCAAACAGAAACTGCAGAGAAGGACAAGTACCAGCTGACAGGGGGTCAGCGGAAGCCTTATGGAGCTAGCAGGATTTGAACCAGGCCTGGCAGAAAAAACTGGATCCAGACTGGCAAAGGGAAAACCGCTCACCAAAGTTGGAGAAGCAGAGAGCGAGACACGAATGCTCTATTCTGTGGAGGCCCCAAGTCACCACCTCTCTACCTCACTTCCTTGCTGGCAAGTGGCAAAGTGGCCACTTTGTCAAGGAGATACATCAGAAAGCTACATTTGTCCTTTCCTCTCCTCTTTGTGGGATCGGAGGGAAGAGGAGAGCAAGTGGTCAGCCAACAACGATGTTCACTTGGGCTGGGCCCCCTTCTCACCACCTGGTTCCTGATAATCAGATGTACGTTTGATTAGCGAAAGAACTTCAACAGAACAGGTCAGCTAGCTTGATCCTAGAAATGTCAGCCAATTGGCCTTTGAAGCCTGGCAAAGCCCAAGAGGCTGGACCATAACGGATGAGACCTTAAGCATGAGCTCACAGTGCAGAGCAAGAACGGGACTGCAAAGGAAGACAGAAAAATCCAAGATGGTTGAGGTTCTGCTATTCCTGTGGGGGTCCAGGGCCATCCTCAGGAAATGGTGAAATGAGCAGTTTATCTTCTACAATCCCTCCCTCCCGACTTGCCAGTCTCCTCCCCTCTGGTGAGAGTTCTGTGCCCAGCCTGTCTCCTGTGAACCTTCACCTCCCCGTGGCCCACATCACTCTGGGATCCTTTCCATAATTCACAGAAAGTGATAAAGGATTCCCAAGGGTTACCTGATCTCCTTCCAAAGCAACACATTCATATTTTAACAGCATCCTTGACCAAGAGGGGCTTCAAGGTGGCAAGTTTAGGCCCACAGTGGACAAGTGGAGAAATTCCTCGGAGATAAAAAGGTCTTTCCACTTTCCTAAAATACACACCAAACAAGTGGCTCTGCAAAGAACTGACTATGTGTGTCTGTGTATGTGAATGTGGGTGTGTGAACCAATCATGACCAGTTATTTCTTGTTGGTTCTCTTCTGTACCACTGGATCTTTTTTTTTTTTTTTAAGATTTTATTTACTTATTTGAGAGAGAGAAAGAATGAGCAGGGAGGGGGGGCAGAGGGAGAGGGAGAAGCAGACTCCCCACTGAGCAGGGAGCCCAATGCAGGGCTCGATCCCAGGACCCTGGGTTCATGACCTGAGCTTAAGGCAGACACTTAACTGACTGAGCCACCCAGGCGTCCCTGTCCCCCTGGATCTTAATGTCCTAGGAATTCTTGTTGCAACTTCTTCAATGATATGTTCAGTTCCTTGCCATCCTCTGTTTCTCAGAATTTCGGTGAATTTTTTATCCCAAAGTTTGCTTCCTTGCCATTACTTGACAATGTCTCAGATCACATCTCCCAAACACTCAGGGCTATGAGTGTGGGCAGAGCACAAGGTTAAGAGTCCTGGGTATGTCACCAACTACCAAGTTCTCTTCTCTCTTGGGGCCTCAGTTTTCTCATCCGAAAAATGAAGCGTTAGACCAGATGTCTCGTTCAGGTCCCTACCTCCATCCCAGCTCGCCCTCTAAGGATTCTCTGACGCAGGCCAGTATGTCACATGGATCTATCAGCTTGAGACAGAGGGGGTGACTTCTGCATTTCCCTCTGCATAGGGCCCAGCCATGCGTTGAGGCTACTGAGACTTACCAGTCACACGTTAACCAAGTAAATGTCCAAAGAGGGGTATTAGGGCTTCAGGTAAGGAAAGCAGATCTCAGGCACTCTCAGCAAGATGCCCCTATACAATCTTTATATTAACATCAAAATGCTGAACACACCAAAGGCCAAAGGCATTTCTATAGCAAATGACCTGGGCATGCACCTTAGCCCTTCACCACTAACCAGCCCCTAAGAGCCTGGAGAGTAAGAACTCTCACAGACCCCACTCAGCACCAAGCACGCAGCAGGGAGGCAGCCAGTGCCTACAGAAAGGAAAATGCTTTTTCTTCTTTTTTTAAAATTCTCTACTTAAATTCAATTTAGTTAATATATACTGTATTATTAGTTTCCGGGGTGGAATTTAGTGATTCATCAGTTGCATATAACACCCAGTGCTCAATACATCAAGTGCCCTCTTTAATGCCCATCACCCAGTTACCCCATCCCCACCCCACCTTCCCTCCAGCAACCCACTTGGTTTCCTAGAGTTAAGAATCTCTTATGGTTTGCCTCCCTCTCCATCTTTATCTAATTTTATTTTTCCTTCCCTTCCCCTATGTTCATGTTTTGTTCTTAAATTCCACACAGGAGTGAAATCATATGGTATACTTATTTCACTTAGCATAATACCCTCTAATTCCATCCCCATTACTACAAATGGCAAAGTATCATTATTTTTGATGGTTGAGTAGTATTCCATTGTAGATATATACCACATCTTCTTTGTTTTGTTTTTTTTTTTTAAAGATTTTATTTATTTAATTGCGAGAGAGAGAATGAGAGACAGAGAGCACCAGAGGGAGGAGGGTCAGAGGGAGAAGCAGACTCCCCGCTGAGCAGGGAGCCCAATGCGGGACTCGATCCCGGGACTCCAGGATCATGACCTGAGCCGAAGGCAGTCGCTTAACCAACTGAGCCACCCAGGCGCCCTATACCACATCTTCTTTATCCATTCATCTGTCACTGGACATCTGGGCTCTTTCCGTAGTTTGGCTATTGAGGACATTGCTGCTATAAACATTGGGGTGCAGGTGCCCCTTCGAATCACTACGTTTGCATCCTGTGGATAAACACCTAGTAGTGCAATTGCTGGGTCGTAGGGTAGCTCTATTTTTAACTTTCTGAGGAACCTCCATACTGTTTTCCAGAGTGGCTGCACCAGCTTGCATTCCCACCACCAGTGTAAGAGGGTTCCCCTTTCTCCGCATCCAAATGGTTAACAGGCCCATGAAAAAAAGCCCAACATCACTTGGCATCAGGGAAACACAAACCAAATCCACAATGAGATACCACCTCACACAAGGGCTAAAATTAACAACTCAGGAAACAACAGATGTTGGCAAGGATGCAGAGATTGGAGAAAGGAAGATTTAAACTGAGGCAGCAGGAAGTATGGTGAAGTTTATCCCCCACAGCCAGCCCTCAATGTAGCAGGAGTCCTTACTGGCAGATTCGCTTAAAAAAGAACATGTTCCTGGTACTTTCTTTTTTTTTTTTTTCCTAAATTTATTTATTTGACAGAGAGAGAGATAGTGAGAGAGGGAACACAAGCCGGGGGAGTGGGAGAGGGAGAAGCAGGCTTCCCGCCGAGTAGGGAGCCCGATGCGGGCCTCGATCCCAGGACCCCGGGATCATGACCTGAGCCGAAGGCAGACACTTAACGACTGAGCCACCCAGGTGCCCCCTGGTACTTTCTTTTGATTACAAAAGCAGCATGTTCATTATCTAAGAGAAAAGAAAGAAAACACAGAAAAGCACAAAAAGGAGGCTAAAAACTGTCCTTAATCATGCCTTCCTGAGATAACCATTGTTATCATTTGGTGTCTGCTCTCTGGATTTTTTCAGCGCATCATATAGTCTTTTCTATTTGTTTCTTAAATTTTTTTTAATGTAACTGGAATGACACCATAAGTATATTTTGGAACCTGTTTTTTTACATGCTTTACTTAACAATATATCCACTTCACATTTTTCTACATAATTAAAAATTCTTTTACTACCTGATTTTGAATGGCTACATAATATCCCATCATACAGATAAACCATGGTTTTAAAAGCAAATTCTTAATTTTGGACATTTATAATTACCTCCAAGTTTTAATGTAATTAATAACACTGTTTTAAATACCCTTACATATAAATCTTTGTATACATCCCTGATTTTCTTTCCTTAAGATAAATTCCAGGGAATAGAATCCTTAGCCAAAGGTTATATAGATTCTTAAGGTTTTTCATGCTGACAAATTATCCTCCAGACAGACTGTGCTACTAAGACTCCGAACAGCCATAAATATTGTCAGCCCCTGCATTCCCCACCCTACATGCATTTGGCCAAATACTGGCTCATGACTTTTTTCAGCTTTACCATTTAGATACGCAAAAGATGATATCTCATTGTTGTTTTAACTTGAATTAAGTTAATTAACTTGTAAAAAGAAGGTAATTAACGCGTAATTGATTATTAGTGAGAATGAACATCTTTTCCTATGTTTATGGGTGATCTGAACTGCATACTCATATATGCTTTGCTAATTTTTCTACTGGAGAGTTTGCCTTTCTCTTAGTGTCTATGCAAGTTCTTTATATGTTTGTGGTATTAACCATTTGTCACATATGTTGCAAATATTTCCCCCAACTGATTGTATTGTCTACAAAGGAGCTTCACGTCTTCTCAGCATTAGGTGGTGTTAACCAGTTTTTCCCCTTTACCTCTCCCTCCTCCTGTCACTTCAATCACCCAGATGCTGTGCTTTAGGGGCACCGTGAAGGGAAGTGCCCTGTGCCTTGGGGTGAAACTCGTCACTTGGTTGGTCACCCAGGCACTCGATTCAGGTTATACCTTCAAACTTACTGCACAGGCCCAGGAGAACCACCACCATCTCTCATCCCCCACACCTGCTCCTTTCTTCAAAGTCACCTCACTTTTCCTCCTGGCAATGCCCCCCACCCTCCCGGCTGATTGCAGGAAGGGAAGGCATCTCAGGGTGAGCAAGTCCTAATGCAGAGTGGGCCTGCTGCCCCCTGCAGGGGCCGTCCGCTGCGGGGGCGACCGGCGCAACAGACCCTTGAGGGATGCAAAGCATCCCTCCTGCCCCGTATTATCCATCATATCATTTGGTGTCCTTTGTCACGTGATACACATAATGGCATTCTTTCAGAAATCAGCACCATGAAGATGTCTGTCTACCCTGAAAAACTGATACCCTTCCTCATTTCAGAAAATGAAAAACAAAAAGAAAAGAAAAGAAAATGAAAATGACGTTATCTTATTTCCTTTTTGTTATCTTGGTGGTCAGTGACAACTGTGATGGCCTAGATCTTGGGTGTATTTCCTTCCTCCCTCCTTCACACCAGTGGTTCTCAAACTTGGGGGTGTTTCAGAATCATGTGGGGAGCTGCTTTAAAATACAGATGCCCACTCGTGCTCTAAATAAATAAATAAATAAAATCTTTTTAAAAAATGGGGTGCCTGGGGGAGTCAGTCAATTGAGCGTCCAACTCCTGGTTTTGGCTCAGGTCATGACTTCATGGGTCGTGAGATCAAGAGCCATGTCAGGCTCTGCGTTCAGCATGGAGTCTGCTTGGGATTCTCTCTCTCCCTCTGCTCTGCCCCTCCCCCTGCTCTCTCCCTCTCGCTCTCTAAAAATAAATAAATAAAAACTTTAAAATGCAGATCCCCAGGCCTTACTACAGATTTGATAAATCATAATCTTTGGAGGGCATGTGGCTTTTGGATCTTCTACCTTTATTTTCCAGTTCTGTCTGTGTGCCTCTTATTCTATGTTGTGTCCAATCTTTAACACCCACGAACAGGAAGAACTAACCATAAGTGGTTCTGTGTTGCCCTCACTGTAGCCCAGAGAAAGACAGTGAGCTGGGGAGCACACCTGCAAAGACAGAACTTGGCCCATTTCACAGATGGCAAAAGGAGCCCCCAAACTGTTAAAGGTCCAAGACAGAACCACCCAAACACAGTCGATCCCAATAGCCAAGATGATTGATTTCAGAGCAGGAGGCATTTCGCACAGGACTAAAATGGTGACACCCCCATCCCCCTCTGGTCCCCAGCTCACAGGAGGCCCACCCCCTCATCCCCACCCTCAGAGGGATTTGACTTTAGATCCACACCCAGTCTCCCACAAGCCTGGAGGTGGGGTGGGGATGGAGGGAACAGGTCCAAGGCCTCTTGGGAGTAGATTTGTCTCCAAACCCTCCTCCCACCCCTCCCTGTCTCCCCAGCAGAAGTCAGAATCTCTGTTGGGCAAGTGGCTCAGAGCTGCAGCTTCACCACCTCCTCTGTCATCACCACCCCCAATTAGCAGCTACCGGGCGCCCTCGAGGCTGCCACTCCTTCTCAATTCCTCTAACTCTGCTGCTCTAAGTCATTACAGGATTTGGTACTGCCTGGTACATTGCCTCTGAGCCTAGTTGTCAGAACGCTGGAAGGCTATGTGTCACACCCAATGTGATTTATCTTCACCTCTGTAGACCCAAATTGCAATCTAGAACCGACCCCGGCCCATGGCCTCTTCCCTCTAGAAACCCACCCGCCAGGCCTCCCTCCCTAGCTGCCTCAGTGCGGCCTTGTCCTTGCACACAGGACCCACGTTGGAGTCACAGAGGGGCAGAGGTAAACCAGCAGCGCTCTGAGGGTGCAGGGGCCTCAGACCCGGGAAGGACCCCAGGCTGATGTCAGCCCAGTTCCGTTACTAGCCGGCTCTGGAAACTTGGGTGGTTTCTTAAGTTTTCTGTGCCTCTGTCTCTTCATCAGTAAGATGGGGATGACAGCCACCTCATAGGCTGTGATGAGGATTAAGCACAGTGACAGATCTAAGGGCTCAGAACAGCATGTGTCATATGGTAAACACTCATAAATACGACTTTAGTTTTAGCTCTCTGGGCTTCAGCTTCCTCACTTGTAAAGTGGAAATAATACACTTAACTTGCAGGACTGTTGAGAAATTTTAATTAGAGAAATCCGAGGACACTTAGCACAGAGCCTGGCATAACCTTCTTGTTTGGTGAATGGTTTCTGAGCGTGAAGGGTGAATAAATCAGACAATGAATATCCTGATTCAGAGCAGATGTTTTCACCCATGGTTGCAGGCTGACCTTTCCTGTCCCTCAGTATCTCAGGAAATCACCTCTAGCCTTAGAGAAATAGGCCAACAGAGCAGTCACCGGCCCCCACATGGGCCCCACACGGGCCCCAGACTGGCCAGACGGGCACATTCTTGGCTTATCTTGAGAGCTGGCAGGTTCCAGCTTTCCCTCCAGAGCCAAGTGAGAAGCCAGGCCACGTCTCGACACATCAGAGCTCAAGACAGCCAGGGGACAGACTGTCTCCCTTCAGTCTCCTGCCACTATACCATTTACTGCAGGTCAGGGAATCTGCGGGGTCCCCTGCCAGATGCTGGGTCTGGCTGGCGAGGTTCATTTACATACACAGAAGGGTCCCCAGATCACCAGAGCTCTCTACCTGGGTCCCTGGGTCTGTGTTGGGTAGGCCCACTCCCAGAGCAGACCCTGGGGAATTGCCAGGAAGCGCAGGAGGGGCGGCTGAGATTGTCACGACTGTGGCAACAGGTGCCCTCTGGGTACACAACTCAGCCTTCGCCACAGTTCTTCCTGCCCTGGGCTCTTCTGATTGTCTGCTTGCCTGAATCCCACCCGCCATGCCTTCCTCCCATCCTTCGGAGCCATAAACTCCTAAGAGGCAGGGACAGTGGTGTCTTGCTCACTGCTGTGCTTTTGGCATTTGTCAATGCTCAGTGTGTGTGAGATGTGTAAGTGAGTCTGGAGTGTAGGCACTGGGGACACAGAGAGGCAGGGAGAACATGATGCCCTTCCTCATTCACATAAGAACCACCAAGTATTTGAAGAAGGCACGCTCGCAAATCTCGTTTCTAAACTAAACGTTCTGTGTGTCTTCTCTCCCATGCTCTCTTAGGGCAGAGCTGTTTTGTGGAACCCCTCTTTACCTCCAGGACGCCTAAGCTCACACGGGGTACACAGTAGGGGCCTCGTGGACACAGACTAAACTCAGCTCAGAAGCACCGCATATATACTCTGCTGGCAACCTGCCCAGTCCCTCTCTGTTCTGTAAAGAACTTTCTCATGATCCCAGCGGCAAGTAAGATGCAAAGTAATTTGGTCAGATTCTCCCTGCCCCTCCAGCCGAGGAATTATCCGACCGCGCTGGGACTGGGGGTCAGGCCGTTCCACAGGCTAGATGTCAGACCCCAGCCTGTCCAGGGCACAGCAGGGGAGTGGGAGGGACAGTCCTGCTCCCGCAGCTGCCAACAGCTGCTTGTCACGGAACTGCAGGGTCAAACCACAGGGAAGAGGAAGGACCCCTCTGACAGCTGAGCAAACACTCAGAGCTTGCCCAAGGTCACAGAGCAGTTCACGGCAGAGCAGCCTGAGACCCCGGGTCTCTCAGCACCTGTTCCGTGACTTTCTATGATGGCAAGGATTTGCAAACTTTTTCTGGTAGCAGAGCTCTTTTTCTTTTCATTATTTCTTTCTTAAATTTTTAGCCAAGTAATACCCATGACCGTGGCTATATACAAATGAAATTGCACAGAAGGCCTTAGAGTGGAATCGCATACACACACACAGGAAAGCCCCATAAGACCCAGCATGAAACCACACACCACTACAGCAAACTTCCCCTTCACAACCCAGCCTCCTGCTTTTACTCCGTGCCTGCTGTGGAGGAGAGGGAACCTCGCTCCTTGCACAGATCCCTGCAACTAGGTACACCTGCATTTTGTCCCCACAGCTCCTCCCGCACCCACACTCCTGAGATATCACCATCTGTAGCAAAAGAGACCTCCACAAAGCACCAGGCTTTCCTGCGGCTCCGACTCTGCTGAGACAGAAGGAGGGGGAATCCACCTATGTCACAGCTTAGAAAAACAGAAATAACTAAGAGCTAGTTCGCTTAGCAGTCATGCAGGCCTAAATTAGTTGAATTAGATTACTTTCCTACCAACCTGCAGAATCCAGCCATGCTGGGGAAGAAAAAGGAAATTCTGATGCAAAAGGAAAAGAAGGGACAAACTGGGAGTGGAGAGAACTGGGGTACCTCGGGGAAGGCAGAACAGGATGGGCCCTACAGTGGAGGTCTTTGGGGTGCCAGAGGTCAGCATGAGGGCACCTGGAGTTGGCAAGCTGGGACTAGAGGGTGACAAAATGTGTCAGAGGGATGCAAAAAAAAGGGTGGGAGCATCCCGATTGCTTACACCTCCGTCCTTCCCTTCTTCAAAACACTTTAAGTCAACATTCTTCAACCACTTCCGGTACTGGCAAAGATAAAAGTTCTGGTCTGCACTGGATTCTGCTCTGCTGCCCATTGGATACTGAAGGTGGGAACTGGCTCATTCTGCTCTCTCTAGATCACTGTCCAGCCATGAGGAAATGCAGCTTGTCACCCAGATAGGACAGTTACCCTCCATGATGGTGCAATCTCCTTCCTTCCTCCTCCTTCCCCCAAGCACTCACAATGTACATTTTCTTCCTCCAAAATGCAGAGCAAAGACACAGCCCAGGAAGATAACAGCCTCTACCAGATGGGGATGGGAAGGAAGGAGGGGCAGAGAATTGCAATCACAGCTCCCAACACAACCTTCCTGGAAATCTCCCTCCCTGGGCTGCACGTCCTCTCCTTTCCTTACCACCGAACACTGTCCCCCCAAGGACACTGCTCCTTAGAGTGAGATCTTTGGACCAGCAGCATTGACTTCACCTGGGGGGTGGTCAGGAGAGCGGAATTTCAGACCCCATGCCAGCACTACTGAATCAGAATCTGCATGTCAACATGACTCCCACGTGAGTAACCTACATACTGAAGTTTGAGAAGCACTACTTTAGAACTTACAGCAAGCCCCCAATCTACTACTTAATGGAATCCTGGATACCCAAAAATTCACTCCACATTCTCTTTGGTTCTGGACCTTCTTGCTGGAAATCTGGACCTATGAGACTGTTTTCATACTTTGGTAAAGGCAGAATAATGAGCAAACATAAATTAATAAATATCTGTTGAATGACTCCTTTCTTGAATAATAACAATAAATGACTCTTAAAGAGTAGCATTATGATTTGCAAAGTGGTTTTATGTGAGTTCTTTTATTTCAAATTCACCAAATCCCTAGGAAGACCCTGGGGACAGGCATTACTGACTCTGATTACAGATGAGGAGCCAAGCACGGGGGTCTTGGAGAGAATGGCACCAACAGCCTCCAACGGGGCACTCAGGAGCCACATCTGGTTGGAAATGTCACAGCTCAACACGGATTAACTGTACGTAGTGTTTGGAGGAAAGGATGACCTGATTTTTAAAAATGTTTTAGTAACAGGGATGCGTGGGTGGCTCAGTTGTTAAGCGTCTCCCTTCGGCTCAGGTCATGATCCCAGGGTCCTGGGATCGAGCCCCGCATCGGGCTCCCCGCTCCACGAGAAGCCTGCTTCTCCCTCTCCCACTCCCCCTGCTTGTGTTCCCTCTCTCACTGTGTCTCTGTCAAATAAATAAATAAAATCTTTAAAAAAATGTTTTAGTAACAGAGTTCATCAGAAATTCCTTTCTTATTTGGGCATTCTTGTTGGGAACATGAATCAGCTTCACCTGCCCTAGTAATGAATAAGATCCTGTATATATGTGCTTTGATCAAATACATTTTTGAAGATTAACAGACTTGAAAGGTCTTCAAGTTCTCCTATTATCATGTCTTCCATAGCATCTATCACGGTAATTTGCATGTAACTGTCAAAAAGTGTTTTTGAATGAATGAATGCACGGATAGATAGATGTGGCAAATTTGTGAGAACATATCTTTTCATCTGTCATTGGAGAGGGCTGTAAACTGAGCTATAGGTGTGAGAAACTGGGGCCTTACCCCTAAAATATACACTAGATTCCTGATACCATCTTGTTTTCTTTTAATCTGCCTATTTAACAGGTCAGACGTATACACATGCACACAATTCCACTTGGCAGAGGATTATAGTTAACTGAAGTTTCATAGAATGAGACCATAATGTGTCCAATTGTCTCATACGGTTTGCAGTCTGGCACAGAAGGCAATTTCCAGGAAGGAGTTTCAGGACTATTTTCAGAATTGACAGCATCCTTGGAAGATTCTCCAGTTTATTTAAAAACAACAACAATCGATCACTCATTATTTTGTAGTTATATCTTGCTCCATTTACAAAGACTTTTCACTCTTTTAAAAATAACAGCTACCATTTATTTCTTGCTATATTCTAGGCACCATTCTAGAATGTATTAACTCACTCAGTCCTCTTAGCGATCCAATAAGGGAGGTATCATGATTGTCCCACTTACAGATGAGGCGGCTCCTGGAGCTCAGAGAGGGGAAGTAATTTTCCAGTTACACAGCTAGGAAGGGGCAAAGCTGGAATTTAAACCCAAAAGAACTGGCTCCAGAGCCTTACTCCTGACCTTGATGGCCTCATCTAGGGTTGGTGGGAAACTGGTAAAAAAAGGAGTCAGCAGCCTGGGGAGAGATGATGAGACAGGAAGTCAGGATCTTGATCACTTTGAAAACCAAGCAGGATCAAGTTTGATCCATCCTTGAATATCACCAGACGGTGCTGGGAACTTGGCCATGAGAGAGCAATCAACCCAAGTTTCTACTTATTATTTGTTCCACCGAAACAAAAGTCACCAGTGGACCCCTGAACCTGAATGCTCCTTTCTCCCCCAGTCACAGGTGACTGTAGACTTTTAGGACAGGCTTGTACCGGCAGAGCACCCATCCTGGGACCCTACAGCCACTTGTCTACAGCTGGGATATGTGATCTCAGGAGTCAGGTGGCCTGGGATCTGGTACCATCTCCCTCGAGAGAGCTGTCATACTTGGGATAAGTCATAAACCTCTCAGCCTCTGGTTCCTCGTCATAAAATGAGGGTAATCCCTGCCTACGGGAGGCTGCTGTGAGGCCCACACATGAAAATGGAAGTGAACACACTTTGTAAACTGCAAAAGGCCAAGCAAACACATGGACCAGCTCCGTGGGTCTCACAAACAGATGCAGTGGGCTGCTATTGGTAAGAGTTCGGGGGCCTCTGCCCTCACACCGCATTGCTTTAAAGTGGTATTCCTTACAGTTCTGGAGCTTTTTAACAGAGAATTATCCAGCTAATGAAACTGGTAGCAGAGGGTGTGTGTGTGTGTGTGTGTGTGTGTGTGTGTGTTGCTGGAGGAGGTGAGGTGATGGGGTAGGGTTATGGCCAAATCCCTTATCAACTTCTCCAAAGCAGGAATTAGTAGGAGTGGGACCTAGGCTGGGAGGCTGAGGAGGGCAGGGATGGATGCAGGGAGGTGAGGTGGGGAGGAACTGGCTTGGGAGAGAGGACGGGGCCTGCCCACTTTAGGGGTACAGACAAACCCTGCTGGCTCTCCTCTGCTCCCTCCAGGCCACATATCCAGGTTCTGTCTCTCTTCAGTGACTGAGTGTTAAAACTCAGAAAACCAATACTGCCAAAGAGTGTGAAATTAACCCGCATTCGTGGGAAGGCTTAGTGACCGTGCCCCATCCTAGCCAGTGCCATTGCTGCCGGAGACCTAGACACACGTTGTAGACTGTAAGATAAGGTCCTTACAGGGCATCCAATGCTTCCAGCATCACCAGGATTCCTGTGTCTTTACTGATCCCTGAGGGATTTCAACAACCCGGGTTTAATCTGCTACGTGACAGAGAGTAAATCAATCATCCTCTCTGGGCCTTAGTTGCCTCATTTATTTTTATTTATTTATTTTTAAAGATTTTATTTATTTATTTGACAGAGAGAGAGAGATAGCGAGAGCAGGAACACAAGCAGGGGGAGTGGGAGAGGGAGAAGCAGGCTTCCCGCGGAGCAGAGAGCCCGATGCGGGGCTCGATCCCAGGACCCTGGGATCATGACCTGAGCCGAAGGCAGGCGCTTAACGACTGAGCCACCCAGGCGCCCCGCCTCATTTATTTTTAAAGATTTATTTATTTATTTATTTGACAGAGAGAATGAGAGAGCGCGGGGGGGGAGGGGCAGAGGGAGAGAGAGAGTATGTCGAGCAGACTCCCCGCTGAGCACAGAGCCTGATGTGGGGCTCGATCCCACGACCCTGAGATCATGACCTGAGCTGAAATCAAGGGTCAGACACTTGACCAACTGAGCCACCCAGGCGCCTCTAGCTGCCTCATTTTAAATGAGATGACTGACATAGATCCATAGTCTCCAAACATCTTAACTAGTAAAGCCCAACATGTAAAACCAATGGAAACAGAAATTCTAGGGGTGGAGGAGCCAGGTGCTCAATCCTCCTTTCCCTTCCCCCTGTGGCGGCCCCTAGCCAAGGGAGGCCGTGGCTCTAAGGAGCACAGCTTGGAAATCGCTAGGTCAAATGGACTCTATGCTTCTGTCTATCTCTAACTGGTGGGACTCCATGATTCATCCTGGGAGCTGGTGACGAATGTCAGGGTGAACTGGGAACCAAAGTGATTCTTATGGTCAAGTCTGGCAACCAGGCTACACGGGAAATTGATCGAGCTTGGAGTTGGGGATTCACAAAGTTAAGTGGACACAGCTTGCGGTGGTCCATGGAGAATTCATCCCTTGGGTGAGTTAGTTTGCCACTGTGCCCGTTTCCTCATCTTTATTAAAATGAGGTTATTCCATCTTCCTTATAGAAGAACCCCAAATAATATATGGAGGTACTCCCCTCTTCATGAGGCAGAGCCAAATTCCCCTTCCCTTGAGGTGGGCCAAACTCAGTGACTCACGAACAGAGTCTGGAAAGGGAAAAACAGTAACCTTCCAGTGGAGAAACCTGGCTGACACCACCTTAACTGAGTCATCAAGATTAACAACACCAGTGATAAGTCATGCTGATGCCAGGTACCCCCTACTAGCAGGTGATAAGAAGGGTACTTCACCTTTCTGGTATTCTTCCCCACCCCCCACCCCCGCCCCAGTCCAGAATCTCATGAGGAAAACATCAGACAAACCGAAACTGAGGGACATGCTACAAATACCTGATGAGTACTCCTCAAACTCCTCAAGATCATGAAAAACAAAGAAAGAAATAGTCCAGACCAAAGTTCTTTTGTCCCCTGTATTTCCTATAAATTAGTAGTTGGGTCTAGAGGTTTGATCAGATTCAGATTTGAATTTCTGGCAAAACTCCATAGGTGATTCTGTGTCTACGGAGACATGACAACTAAATGCAAGGCGGTATTCTAGAGGAGGCCCTAGAATGGAAAAAAGGACCTTAATGGAAAGACTGGTGAAAGCCACGGAAAGTCTGGAGTGTAGTTAATAATAATGTACTAATGCTGGTTTCTTAGTTTTGAAAAATATACCAGGGGTATGTAAGATGTCATTAGAATTAGGTGGAATTGGGTGAGGGGCATCCAGGAACTCTCTGTGCTTATCTTTATAACTTTTCCGTAAATCTTAAATTAATCTGTAATCTGAAAAATTCCAAAATAATAGTATCGACCTTACAGAGTTGTGATGATCCAATGAACTAAAACAAAGGGCAGAGAACAGCATCTAGTGCACAGTAGATCCTCTACAGATATTAATTACTCTTATTATTACTACTACTTTGTGCCAACCCAGAAAATCGTCCTATTCTATTTCATGTTCTATTGTACTGGAGTTCATTTGGTTTGCAAATATTTCAGTAATGCCTGTGACACCACGACTTTGTGGCACGTCTTCTGAATAAGGTTTCTGAGTCAACTTGGGGGTCAAGCAGTCCCAAAGAAGTTTTTGTCTAATCTCATTAGAAACAAATTTTTTCTAATTTCCACAATTATCAGTTCATAGCCATCTCATTTCATGCCTACCTACCCCCCACTCTGCTGGATTATCTTGAAGCAAATCCCAGACAGAATATTATGTCATCTGTAAATATTTCAGTATGTGTGTCTCAAAGGCAAGAGCTCTTTTTTAAAAACTATAGCCACAGTACCTATCATACTTTTAAAAATAACAATAATTCTTTAATATCATCAATATCCTATTGGTGCCAATATTTCCCCTATGGTGTCATAAAAGTTTTTACAGTTTGTTTCATCAAATCAAAATCCAAATAAGGTCCATGCATTGCAACTGATTGAGAATGTCTCTTGTGTCTTTTAATCTATAGGTCTCCTTCTCTCCTCCTTTCCTCTCCTTTCCCTACTTTACACACACACACACACACACACACACACTTTTTCTTAAAATTCATTAGCTAAAATACTAGGTCTTGTGCCCTGCAGTTTTCCAGTTCTGGATTTTGCTGACACATAGTGTTGCTGAACATGTTCCTCTGTCCCCTGTATTTCCTACAAAGTAGAAGTTGGGTCTAGATATTTGATTAGATTGAGGTTTGCGTTTCTGGCAAAACGCCATAGGTGCTTCCATCAAATCACTCTCTTACCTAATCATCCCAGCACTTATGTGCATAAGGAAGGTGACTAGCAGAGAGCTCCACTCCCCAGGCAGGGAAACTGAGCCTAAAGAGCTTGGCTGGACTTCTTGCTGTCCTGCTTTGGCCTAAGGCCTGTGCTTCAGATCTTGCCTACACCAAGACAAAGACATGTCTTCGGAGTAAGTCCAATACCCACCCCTGAGGGATCTTCCTACCTGTGGTACTGGGGGAGTTAAGAAGCTCTTAGGGCAGGGGGGAGGGGCAGAGGGTCGAGCAGACTCCCCACTGAGCACAGAGCCTGATGTGGGGCTCGATCCCACGACCCTGAGATCATGACCTGAGCTGAAATCAAGGGTCAGACACTTGACCCACAGAGAAGACAGGTTCCAGTCAGCTCATAGCAAATTATCCTGCTACATTTTCCCAAATAGCAGCAATTGTAAGCACTGCGTCCTACTCTTAGGCTGTGTGTGTGATGCCATGTGTTTTGATCAGGGGTTTAGTAAACACAGTCACCACAGATATTGGAAACAAGAGCAGAAATATTATCCTCCCTTGACCTAAATCCCAGCTGCCAATCCAGAAATACCATATGCAGCTCGGGAAAGTTGGGCAGGTGCTGGAGAAGATGGGGAAAGGGATGCCGCAAACAGCCAGGGAGATGGGAGGACAGCCACGTGCCCTCCCATGAAGGGAACGGGCTTGTACCGATCTGCCCAGAGTCCCTCATGCTTGAGGCCAACAGCAAACACTGGGAGACAGATGGCCAAGGTGGAGGCGGGAGGGGGGGAAAAACAAGAAACTATCTTGCCCACAAAGGAGGGGAAGTGAACATAAGGATTGGATCCAGGAGTGGAACCAGACCCAACCCATGTAAATCTGTGCAATGTGGGCAAAGCCAACCTGCCCCGCATGGCTCTGCCTGTGCTGTTGCCTGGCAGCCCATCAAGAGGGCTTCAGCACCAGCTACACTGAGTGGTCCCAGCCCACCATAGGGCTCCCCCCAGCCAGCCCTGACCCCTCTGCTACCATAGCAGCACCTGCCACCGAGGTCTGGACCAACCTGAACTGGACACATATAGCTCTTGCCAGTTTACCGAAAACAGACCAGTCAGAGAATCAGCTCTTAGCGTCAGAGGCCACAGGCTCTCAGGGGGGCTGATTCAGGGAGCAGGAGACACCAAAATGACTTCTCTCCTCATATTATGTCCTGGTTTATACAATACATGTCAGCCCCTGACACTCCCCAGCTAAGGATGCGCAGTCCCTATGTCAGGACCCTCAAGGGAAGCCACAAATCCCCCAAAGCAGGACAGAGCCAACCAAGGAAAGTTGCCCGAGATCCCCCCGTGCACGATAAAACTTGGCAAACCGCATGGAACCATGGAAATAAAGGGAGCGTCTCACCATCACCCCTCATTCTGCAGATGGGGCCACCGAGGCCCAGCAGAGGGAATGGCCTTGCCCAAGTCCCCTGTTCTCCCAGGCAGTGATGATCCAGGACCAGAAAGGTCTCCTGACTGGCAGCCCAGTCCTCCCCCTCCCTCCTCTCCACCATGCCTCATGTTTCAGACAGCTCAGACCTGGCGCCTACATGGGGAAGGCCTGGCAGCTGGGAGAGGAGAAGGCCAAGTCCAGATTACATCAATCTCGCGGGTAGCCAAGAAGGAAGTGGAGACTATTCTCCCTTCTCGCCCACGGGTAGCCCAGGGCAAACTAGTAGCCTGGCTCCAGGTAGCCACTGAAAATGCAGGGAGGCGCAAATCTTGCTCAGAAAAACCTCCACCAGCTGCAGGGAAGGGGGAAAGCTGAAAGACAGGGGTGGGCCCATCCTCACTTCCTCACGCTCATCATCACGCGACCCTTTCTCACATACTGCCCAAATGATGGGAAGGCATAAATTCCCCTCAGCTCAGAATCTGGCCAACCCAGTGCCCCTCAATTTTCCCTCTGCTCTCCTATCATGGCAACCTGTCTCCTGCTCACCTGTCCAAGATGTCCACCTCCTCCTAGCTCCAGCCAGAGCTCTCCATTCCTGAAGAGCCAGTTGGAAGCCACCCTCCTCTAGGCAGTCCTCTCTGCCTCCTGAAGCCCTTGCTCTGATCTCCCAGCCCTGGATAAAGTTAGCGCTAGGAAGGAAGGCGGAGGTATCCTCCTAGAAGGCGTGTGCTTACTTTGCCCTGGGATTCCTCCTAACTCCCTAGGACAGTTCTCTGATGGGTCTACTAACGGTTACCTAATTTCTGTGGTTTGACTGTTATGTTGAAAAAGTGTCCAAGAGTAAGACCAAGAGTCCTACTTCTTGGCACATCAAACAGCTTGGGACACACAGCAGTGTTTGATAAATGTCATTTAGCACTATATATCGGATACAGTCTAAATGACCATCAACTGATGCATGGATAGATAAAATGTGCTATATCCATATAATGGAATATTATTTGGCAATTAAAAGGAATGAAATTTTTGATGCATGCTGAACATGGATGAGTCTTAAAAAACATCATGAGAAATAAAAGAAGCCAGTCATAAAACATCACATAATGTATGATTCCACTTATATAAAATGACCAGAATAGGCAAATCTATAGAGACAAAATTAGATTCATGGTTGTCTAGGCCTAGAGGGATTGGGAGACAGGGGAATGACTGTTAATGGGAACAGGTTTTCTATTTCGGGGTGATAAAATGTTCTAAAATCAATTGTGGTGACGATGCACAACTCTGAATATACTAAAAGTCATTAAATTGTGTAACTATAAATGGTGAATTATATGGCAGGTGAATTATATTGCTTAAAGAGATAAAAAAAGAGGAACCATACAAATACTCACATCTCTTTACTGGGTGATGTCAACTGTGTCTAAAGAAGTAGATATTTATGAAACACTTCCACATACATCTGTCCTGGGTCATATCTCAACACCCTGTATGGTTGCTGTTCTCACCATTTTACAGACCAGGAAGTTGAGGCTCAAGGAGTTGAGGTCCCATAGCTAAATAGCCATAGATCTGGAACCAAAAATCAGATGATCTGAGTCCAGGTACAGTGTTCTCTGGGAATGCTGCTTATGGAAAGACTTCAAAAGAAAAAACACAGCTCCATACACAAGGAAAAGCTGGAAACAAACAAAACATCCTCCGGGGGCGCCTGGGTGGCTCAGTCGGTTAAGCGTCTGCCTTCGGCTCAGGTTGTGATCCTGGGGTCCTGGGATTGAGCCCCGCATTGGGCTCCCTGCTCAGCGGGAAGCCTGCTTCTCCCTCTCCCACTCCCCCTGCTTGTGAGCGCCCTCCTCTCTCTGTCAAATAAATAAATAAAATCTTTAAAAAAAAAACAAAAAACCCTCCTCCGCTAAGGAACTGCGATGGCCATGAGTTGTCCCGGATGCAACGGAAGAGTACACACAAACATTAACGTGATAAACAGGAGCATCACATGTTATAAAATAATATTAAGTAAACATGCGCAAATGGTATGTCAGTTTGATTACCATTTTTGTTTTGTTTTAAATACCCTTGCGTGGCCAACACATAGTAGAGAACACAGATGCAAAAAACGTGCTGGGATGATGAATAGTTGAGTGAAAACTTTCCTTTAAAAATTTCCTGTGTTGTTTTAACAGTAAAAAAAAAAAAAAAAAAAAAGGAGAGACAGAGAGAAACTAAACACTTGAATGGACACCCCCAACCAGCACAGCAGAGCACTGTAATTATCCAAACAGGGGTGAACTCCCTGGGAGTGGACAGGCCACCGAGCCACAGGGTCACCAAGGGCCTTACAGACAACGGGGAGGAGAGGGCAGGACCCCTTTTTTAGTCTGCAAACATCAGATCAAAAGGAACACAGGAGAGTCGGCTAGAATGTCTTCAGTCACTACTGATCTTTCCTTCAAAATGTTCCTTGTGTCCTGAACAGGGGACGCTCCCCTGTCTTCATCTCTGGTGCATACCTCCTCATGACATTCAGCACATTTTACTGGAATTCTCTCTTTATATATTCTTCTTCCTCACGAGACTGCGAGGTCCTCGGGCAGAGCCAGCAATCACTCATCCTTGTACCTGATACAGGGCTGGACACACAGTAGGTCTGTGGTACCTGTCTTCTGAATGGAATTGGCTAGACCCTCTTCATCCCCGCCACCCTCCTGAGCTAGACTTTTACACACAAATACACTTAGCACTACCTCCCAACCAGCATTCCTGCCCACAGTCCTCCACCCACACACATCCCCACGTCCATCTTCCTGAAATGCTGATATCATCCCATTCTCCTCTGTTCAAGACCTGTTTCCCCCTTCCCATCAAGCCTGAGTGCCTGGGCCAGGCCCCAGGGCCCTTTCATCACCTGGCCCCATGCTACATGCCCAGTTATCCTCTGACTTCCCAGCAGGCCCAACCCAACACATTCATTCCCTCCCCCAGGCTTTGACTAGCCCTGTTTGCCTATCCTGAGATACCTTCTACCTCCTCAACTCCCACCGCTGCTGAAATTCAAGTTCCAACTCCTCCTGAGGCCTTCTCCAACCATGCCAACCAGCAGGCATCCTTGCCTCTGAATGCGTCAGCTCCAAAGCTGAGTACACTTAATAATCTTTTTGTACCCTTTTCTTTCTGTGTTTGTCTTTTTCCCACCCTCAAACGAGATTAATCTTCTTAAGGACAGGGCAAGGTTACACTTCATCAGTGTGACCTACCACACGCAGTGTAAGACAGACACATTCTAGAAGCTCAACACTTACTGGTGGTTACATTTCAAAATCTGAAACACAGCCTTGGTTAGTAATGACAATAGTGTTTTTTCCGGGTGGTACAGAGGCTTGTTCTAGGCAGCTATGCAACTGGGGCATGGGTAGGAGTCTTTTTACAAGAGGGGTTTAGAGACTTAAATCTATGCCACCGAAACAAGCAGAGTCCTCTCTAGCCCCTGATGGCACCCAGACCAGTAGCTTCCTCATCACCTGGGAACTTGTGAGAAAGGCAGATTCGCAGGCCCTACCCCAGACCTCCTGACTCAGGAACTCTGGGGGTCGGGCCCAGCCTCTGTGGTTTAACGAGCCCTCCGGCTCCAGGTAGCCACTGAAAATGCAGGGAGGTGCAAATCTTGCTCAGATTTATATAGCTAAATAGCCATAATAGCCCTCCGGGGGTTCCGACGTCCACCAACACTTGAGAACCACTAGTTCAAATACTAAAGGGGAATATACTGGTATATCAGAAAGCGCGATTCCTTCTGACTCTAAAGACTGCCTATGGATGTAATTTTTAGCTCATGTCTTCCTGTTTACTATTATCTCTACCATG
Organism: Phoca vitulina; assembly: GCF_004348235.1. NCBI lineage: Eukaryota > Metazoa > Chordata > Mammalia > Carnivora > Phocidae > Phoca > Phoca vitulina. The sequence continues at coordinate 29,935,123 of NW_022589723.1, forward strand.
ACTACAATTGACGACTGTAGCTGGGAAAATAGGCAGAGCGTACTGAGTAGTTGATAACTATTACTACTAGTTAGTACTACTACCAGCAGTAGTAGTAACAGCAATATCACTCCTACTAACTACCAGTACCAGCAATAACAACAGTTATTGACTGCACAATACTCTCTGCCAATTTTCCCAACTAAACAGTAGTTTCCAGGAGCAAGAGGTCGAGTAGAGGATAAAATCTATGAGGCATGGGATATATGCGTTTGTGACCCTTTCAGGGTGACCATGTTCCCCATTTGTCTCTCAGTCTTAACCAGTGGTTTCTCATCACTCCCTAACCCCAGAGGACCACTGGAGACCAAGGCTGAACTTGCTCAATCATCCTGATTTGCACTTGGCACTTTAATCATTCTAAGCCCCTACAGAAGGTTTTGGTCTCTAACTGGGACACCTGCCCCCACCTTTGAATCCATGAGGACAAGCTGCACATGCTCCCGGTGCCGGGTGGGGTGGGTTTGTGTGCACAGCGGCAGCCCAGCTTCCTGTAATCTTGTTTATAAACAGTGGGTGATTGTCCTGACCCCATTGGAAGAGGGTTCAAGAGGAGGCCTGCAATCTGTGGGGAGAATCTGCAGGGCACAGCATCGCCTTGCAGAGGTGACTGACTCGCTCTGTGGTCTCCCGCTCTGGGGAACAGAGTGAGAACACAGACCCACGGCTACTTGGCAGAGGGCACCTGATCTGGGCCCTTTGGCTCAGCAAGTGGTCAGGGCAAGGGAACAGATGAAGCCATAAGCGAAGGGGTCCTCAGGAAAAATGGGGCAGGTTGGCGTGGAGGAAACACAGGAGGAGGGCTGGCTCTCACTACAGCTTTGCACCTCCAGCTATGTGACTGTGGGCAGCCAGTCTCTTCCCATCTTGAGCCTCATTTTCCCTACCTATACAGCTGGAAAATGAAGACCATCTCAAAAATTCCTCCCACAGACATCCAAGTGTTTAGGAGAAAAACGATGCTAAAGCCTTACTGACACTCTAAGCCAGCACTGAGGATGATGGAATGTTCTGTAAGTGCACTCTCTGACGCACTAGCCGCTAGCCACATGGGCCTACTGAGCACCTGAAGTGTGGCCACTGTGCCTGAGGAACTTATTTGTAATTTTATTTAATTTTAATTACTTTACATTTGAATTTAGATAGTCACATGCCCAGCCCCTACAGCACAGCTCTAAGTGAATTCGTGAAAGGCAAATCCTTTAAAACCCTATCTCCACATCATAAGCGAAAAGAAAAAACTAAATCTTCCCGTTTTAAATGATTTTTTTTTTTTTGGAAAGATCTTATTTTTAAGTAATCTCTACACCCAATGTGGGGCTCGAACTCACAACCCCGAAATCAAGAGTCATATGCTCTACTGACTGAGCCAGCCAGGTGCCCCGAAGATGCTTTAATTTAAAGAGCAGAAACTCTGAGTACCCCCTTAAGAAGTCCCAGGAAGCAGAGCCCCTCTTCCTGGGTCCTCATCCCAGCCTTGCCCCCAGCCGGCTTTGTTGGGAACTAGGAGTCCCATCACCGACCTTGGCTCAATCTTACCCCTCTGTGCCCCAGTTCCGCCTGTAAAGTGCACACCAGTCAGTCTGACTCTCCTACACAGCTGGGAGGACACACTGCAAAGCTGTACCCTAAGGAACCTTCAAAGTGCTAGCAAACACATCATAGTTACCACACCACACCTGAATGCTGTCCCGACCTTCCTGAAGCCTCACTAAATGGCCCTTCCGCCACCAGGAGGCTGGGGAGAGGATGATAATGTGGCCAGGGGCAAAGAGGGAGGAGAAAGTTTCAGGCAGCCTCTGATGTATCACACATTCAACAAAATACAGGCACACCTCAGAGATATTGCAGGTTCAATTCTAAGACCACTGCAATAAAGCAAATATCACAACAAAGCAAATCAAATGAATTTTTCAATTTCCCAGTGCAGATAAAAGTTATGTTTACACCACACTGTAGTCTATTCACTGTGCAATAGCATTATGTCTTAAAAAACAATGTATATACCTTAATGAAAAATGTTTTATTGCTAAAAAAATGCTAATCATCACTTGACCTTTCAGGGAATAATAATCACTGACCACAGATCAGCATAACAAATAATAATGAAAAAGTTTGCAATATTGCAAGAATTACCTACATGTGACACAGAGACATGAAATGAGCAAATGGTGTTGGAAAAATGATGCCAACAGACTTGCTTGATGCGGGGTTCCTACAGACCTTCAATTTGTAAAAACAAAGCGTAATAAAGCAAAGCATGATAAAAGGAAGTATGCCTATATTCTATGTGGCTTACATGCACTCAATAAATGGAATAAATCAATCTGCCAACAATTCTACCTTGAATTTATCTGATAATACCGGTTTGAGTGTGGCACAAGAGTTTGTCCTGTTTACTGCAGAATCTCAGTGCCTGAAACCATACTTGGTAGTTAGAAGGTGAGTAAACGAGATGTGCAGATATGCGGATGTACAAGGATGCTCATTGTGGTAACAACCCAAATGTCTACCAACAAGGGCACTGAAGTCATTATGGTCCATCCATAACAGGTGGTACAAGTAGCTATGAAAAGGAACCTCTCTTTCTCTCTGTCACACACACACACACACACACACACACACACACGGGGATCTGGGAAAATGCACAAGATGAAAAAATCAAATTACAAAACAACCTTCTGATCCCATCTACATGTACCGTCTCATCCCATCTACATTCTAAAAACTACAGAATGAGCAGATGTATGCTTGCATATGCATAGATAATTTCTGGAAGGATACAAAGAAACTTAACGGTGGTCACCTCTGAGGAGGGGCTAGAGAGATTCAGGAGGAGGAAGAGCTGGAAATTTCTAATGCATTATTTGATTTTTTTTTTTATGGACTAATTTTCTTTTTCATCTATAAAAGTTAAACGTGATCACGTTAGAAATTATATCTGCAATGTCACGTGGCCTATATATATATATATATATATACACACATATATATATATATATACACACCCACACACTGAGGGAATAACAGAAAAAAAAATGTTTACATCATAATGTAATTGGGGAAAATGGGATATAAATTGTATCTTTGGTGTGATCATAACGTCAAATAGACAAAAAAGAAAAACACAGAGAAGCTAAACCACCACACAGCCCCTAACAGTCTAGTCTTGAAGGCCTGAGGCCCCTGCCATGCCCACCTCTAGCCGATCCACAAGGTGGCAACCAAATCATTAAGGAGCCTCTCCTTCCACAGCCAGAGTGCAGGAGGCATAGTAACATCGCAAATGTCCTATAAACTGAGACAGGTCCAGCACCCTCACTCCAAGGGAATATGGAGGTGGAGTAAGCCTGATTTCACGCTCTCCACGGGCTGAGATTTTGTTCTTTTTACTGAGATTTTAGGCTAGAAGGTCCAACTTGGAAGACCTTAAGTGAATCTGTGCAATCCTAAAAGACCGGAAACTAGCAGCTTATAAACTACACTAGGTGCCTTTGAGAGTTAGTAATTGGCAGAAAAATGAAGCCAAGGCGCAAGGCTTCCAAGCAGCTGGGATGTCTCTGATTACCTTCAGCAGCCCTATGGAAGCAAATACATTAGGAAAACAGAAGGATTCACTTCAGGAAGGGGCAAGAATTTAAAAGTAAAGAACCTAAGGGGTGGAAGGGGCCAAGATACTATCTAGCCCAACCCCTACGTTGCCAGAGAAGGAACGGAGGCCCAGATACGAATGCATTCCTTCTAAAATGACTGCAGACCCAGGAAAAAGGGTGCTATTAAGTGACCCAGTTGCAGGCTTCCTGGCAGCGACTGGGAAAGCAGGCTAGATTTGAGAAATTATCCCTTCTGGAAAAATACAGTTGGCTGCACATCACATGGAAGCCACAGGAAACAAGGGCCCAGTCCCTCACATGAATAAATCATGATGCCACTGTGAGCAGACAGATATCTCCTGCTTCAGGACTAATTAGTCATTTCACGAAGCAAATCCCAACCTCCCTTGGGTGTGTCTGGCAGCTTCCCTAGAAACACCTTCCAGGTAGGGTTCTGGTCTGGGCTCAGAGTCCTCATGACGTTGCAGTGACATAAATCAAGTGTTCAGTCACCTCATTTTCCTCTAACTGGGCTCTAGGATAGTCTTCCCTGGTCCCGAAGAACCTGATCCTAGGGAAGTGGGGTTCTCTCAAAGACTCCTTACAGAGAAAAGCATGCCCAGCCCCTCCTGGAGTTTGGTTTTTCAGGGGTACTACTGAGGAGGCAGCAGTGCTGGGGGTGGAGGTGGGAGAATGGGTGTCTCTGACCGACCTCAGGCACAGGGAGAACTTTCCCCATTGGTCCAGGCCCTGCCGTTATCAGACATGATCCTTCAGAGACCAGAGGGCTGTTGGGACATCACACAATGTTCAACCTGAAAGGGACCTTCCAGGATCATTAACAGCCCAACACTCTGGTTTTCCAGAGGACGAAGGGAGGAACGAGGAAGTGAGTGACTTGTTCATAGCCACCTGATCATTTAGGAACAAGTCACCCACTTCCTGGGCTTTCTTTTCTCCCTACAGCCCTCAGGTCTCTGAAGGAGAGAGACCTGAGGTCCTAGATGAAACCCAGAGTCCACACCTTCCTATGCCAGGTGAGCGGCCGTGGGCCACCAACAGGTATTTATCAAAGACCACATGCAAAGTACCGCAGGGGAGATCACCTCCAATGGAAAAAATAGACCTGATCCCTCAGAAAAGTTAATGCCATTAAATAAAAACAAGACTTGCCACCATGGAGGGAGGAGAGAGAAATGACCAGACAAGCGAGAGGCATGGAGTAAGGAGGAATCCTAAGAAGAGGCAGCCAGAAAGTATAAGGAGATCTGGCCAGAGGAGGAGAGCAGATCTTTGCAGGGTGGTCAGTCAGGGTGAGGCGGCACGAGAGGGTCCTGCATGATCAAGGGCCTGTGCCAGCTGCCATCGGGCAGGAAACAATCAGCCTGGCTGCCCCCTGGGGCCCCACCATGCCAAGGATACCCCCTCTCCGGCCTACGCCATACGCAACAAGGATAGCACGCTCCAGGTGGGAATTACTGCTCTGAAATTCAAAAGCAGCTAACACCAGGGCTCTATGAACATTTTATATAAAAGCCTCCCCCATTGCCAGTCTATGGGGGGCCAAGACCCACTCGACCATAAGGCCCAAGGGGCTGCCTGAGGAGGAGAGGCGGGTGCATAGGCACAAGGCCCAGCCTGCAGTGAGAACACTGACCCCAAAGTCTCAGACAACTCCAAGAGGAAAAAGGGGTGGCAGGCATAGTAGGCTTGATAGTGGTCCCTAAAAAGATAGATCATGTCCTAACCTCCAAAACATATGAATGTGACCTTATTTAGAAAAAAAGATCTTTGAGGATGTAACTAATTGAAGGATCTTGAGATGAGATCACCCTGGATTACCAGGGTGGGCCCTAAATCCAGTGACAGGTGTCCTGATAAGGATGAGGCAGAGGGAGACCAGACAGAAGAGGAGGACACATGGAGACACACAGGGGAGAAGGCCACGTGAAGACAGAGGCAGAGTGACAGCCACAAGCCAAGGAACGCCAAGGGTTACTGACAGCCGCCAGAAGCTAGGTGAGGGCATGGAAGCCATTCTCCTTCAGAGCCTCCAGAAGGAACCAACCTTGCCAGCACCTTGATTTTGGACTTCTGGTCTCCACAACTGTGAGAGGATAAATATCTGTTGTTTTAAACCACCTAGTTTGTGGTGATTTGTTATGGCAGCTCCAGAAAAACCAATAGAGCAGGGCAGGGGGTGGGGAAGCAGGCTGGGGAGTCTCAGGAGCTCTGGGGGGTGATGTCACTCGTGTTTGTGTAACAGGGGTCATGAGACAAGGCAGCCTCTGGCTCCTGAGGACTTCAGGCCAGCTGGATACGGGGGCCATGAACAGGAGCCCGCCCGGCTCTCTCATCAGGCACGGCTCCCACAGTGGGGCTCACTGCCTCTTGGGTTCTGTCCAGAGCTGTGGTCCTATCCAGCTAGCCCAGGCCCTCCACACCAGATCCTCTTTATCCATGAGCCCCCCAAAAGCAACTGGCACCATCCTTGTCCAGTGAGTTTCTCAGAGTCCATTATCATAGACAGAAAGTGTAGTGCAATGGAAAGTGTTCTGGCTCTGGAGTCAAACAGACCTGTTTTTTTTTTTCTTTTTTAAGCTTAGTATTATTGTTTTTGTAATCTCTACACCCAACATGGGGCTCGAACTCACAACCCCAAGATCAAGAGTTGCATGCTTTTCCGAGTGAGCCAGCCAGGCGCCCCTGGGTTTTAATCCCAGGGTGACTTGGGATATGAGTGACTGGCCTCACTGAGCCTCAGTTTTCTCATCTGTAAAGTGGGGTAAGGACTCGCTACCTCACAGGGCTACTATGACAATTAGAAATAGCACATGTAAAATGCCCAGCCTCCGGTCTGCTAGATTGCAGGAGCACAATAAGTGGTAACAATTATCATCATTACTTACAGGAATAATGAAGTTTTTCTGGAACATTAGCCTGAGCCCACCTTGTTCTCATTGCTGTGGTGAATCCAAAGCCAGCCACAGCCTGGGGGCTGTCCTCAAGGGCTCTCACTCAGCAGAGAGTTGGTGAGCACCTCCTGTGTTCCCTCCTCTTAGTCCCTCCTTCCCCAGTCACTGGCTGTGACCCCAGTCCCCTATGTACCTCCAGGAGGCACCCAATACCCATTTCTCGTCTGCAAAATGGGGCTAGTAGCATCTACCTACTCTGCCGTCTCATGGGGCAAATGTCAAGACCAAACAGAGACAGCAGCCACAGAAAGCCACAGAGGCAAAGCCCCAACTGCGCCTCGAAGCCTACGGAGGTTGGCTCTGCTGAGTCTGCACCAGTCACAGCGAACTCGCATTTCAGGGCAATGGCAGGTCCACATCTTAAACTGGGTGCAAACCTTCCCGCCTTTCCCGGTCTGGAGTCAGAAAACCTGGACTTCACTTCTGACTCTGCCTCTTCCCAGTTGTGTGACCAGGGCACTTAACCTCTCCGAGCCTCACTTTTCTGTAAAAGAGGGTTCATTGCCCCTCCCGATCTAGAAATTGTAGCCATGAGAACCGAATGTGATAGTGTATGTGAACGTGCTTTGTAAACTGTAAGGCTCTCTACAAACGTAGGTGATTATCATGATTCTCATTATCATGTCAAAAGCAGGCGCTCAACATTGGTGTGAGCCTCAGTAGAACACGGACTTCTGGGCCAGAGGGAGGAAAGCACGGCTTCTGCTTTCAACCGCTCCTTTAATTTGGGCAACTTTGAAACCATCTCCATCAAATTTCAAAGTTCTATATGGCTTTGCCAGGAAACCAAAAATATTCTAGCCACAACTCTGGAGAACCACAAGATAAGCCATTTCTTTTTTTTTTTTTTTTTTTTTTTCTTATTTATTTATTTGACAGAGAGAGACATAGGGAGAGAGGGAACACAAGCCGGGGGAGTGGGAGAGGGAGAAGCAGGCTTCCCGTGGAGCAGGGAGCCCGATGCGGGCCTCGATCCCAGGACCCCGGGATCATGACCTGAGCCAAAGGCAGACGCTTAACGACTGAGCCCAGTCGCCCTAAGCCATTTCTATAATGGCTGCTGCTGGGCTTCAAACAACTCGTCTGCTTGGGACCAAAAAAAAAAAAGTTGTTTTTTTTTTTAAAACACCACATACCACAATTCAGCCTCTCCCCACAAAACACACATCTTTTCTCCTAAGAAAATAAAATGAGCAGAAACCAACTTTAACTGATGAAGTCCAACTCCAAGATGCATTCTCGGAAGGCAGGCATTCCTGGGTGAGGGGGGCAGACAGAGCATTCTCCAGTTACAGTTTGCAGGCAGAGAGATTTCTAGGGGAAGTGGGCGAGGAAGTGGGGCTCCTGGCTGGTCCCAAGGGCTGTGAGGACTGGATCTATGAGCCCAAAGAGGCAATCGCTGCCTCGGGCTCAGAAATTAGCTAGCTCTACTAATCCAGCTAAAAAGCTAAACAACCATAGACTCCTTTCGTGGTTGTTTTCATTCACTGGGCCTAAAGAAGACCCAGAGACCAAAGAACAAAGAATCCAATCAGAAGACACGAACAGACATTTTTCCAAAGAAGACATCCAAGTGGCCAACAGACACATGAAAAAGTGCTCAACATCGCTCGGCATTAGGGAAATCCAAATCAAAACCTCAATGAGATACCACCTCACACCAGTCAGAATGGCTAAAATTAACAAGTCAAGAAATGACAGATGTTGGCGGGGATGCGGAGAAAGGGGAACCCTCCTACACTGTTGGTGGGAATGCAAGCTGGTGCAGCCACTCTGGAAAACAGTATGGAGGTTCCTCAAAAAGTTGAAAATAGAGCTACCATACAATCCAGCAATTGCACTACTGGGTATTTACCCCAAAGATACAAATGTAGGGATCCGAAGGGGTACGTGCACCCCGATGTTTATAGCAGCAATGTCCACAATAGCCAAACTGTGGAAAGAGCCAAGATGCCCATCGACAGATGAATGGATAAAGAAGATGTGGTATATATATACAATGGAATATTATGCAGCCATCAAAAGGAATGAGATCTTGCCATTTGCAACGACGTGGATGGAACTGGAGGGTATTATGCTGAGCGAAATAAGTCAAACAGAGAAAGACATGTATCATATGACCTCACTGATATGAGGAATTCTTAATCTCAGGAAACAAACTGAGGGTTGCTAGAGTGGGGGGTGGGGTGGGAGGGATGGGGTGACTGGGTGATAGACACTGGGGAGGGTATGTGCTCTGGTGAGCGCTGTGAATTGTGAAAGACTGTTGAATCTCAGATCTGTACCTCTGAAACAAATAATGCAAT